>NC_060239.1:7379906-7695057 GCF_021155785.1 Neodiprion fabricii
ACGGCCGACAAAACGAACCGAACGTTAATTGTGATCACGGTAAAGCTGCGCCGAAACTTCGAGTCCGTTTGAAGTTGAAAATTGACGAAACGGAAGGAAAAAACGGTCAATCGAATCGCGACGGTTATACGAAGAGACCAGAAACCCTGATCTTGATCGGTCCGTCACACGAGCAGTGGATATAAGGTGATTTATAATAAAACCCCGAGTGTCCGGCACTTGAGGAAATACATTATACGTATAAGCTTGTGAATTATTGATGGAAGATCGGGTTTCGATTTCGAGCTGCTAGCTGAGCGTATTACGGAATAATATAACGCAGCTTTTAGAATTGTGCGTATGTATGTATAGGTACAGTTTGTCCGCTAGATAGAAATTCGCCCGTCCCGGATGGATTCTTCTCCTCCCCGGTAAATAAAACAAGCGAAAAATGAAAGGCATCTCGTCTTACGTCTCTCGCGTATCTCATCCTCGTTCTCCTCGTCGCGTGGTTACGCCTCTCCAGCGAATGTTGCTTCGTTTAATAATTCACCGCAAACTTCATCAGCGTGGACCTTATTGCTGCCGATGTGGTTTGCCTGCCCGAGTGTTTTCGCCGCATAAGCAGCCGGCTGCTGCAGCTGCATTAGCAACTTCGGTCGCAAGCGCAAGCTGGCTTGTCGGTCCTCGCGTTGCGTGGTAGATTGCAATTAAGATGAGCTTTTACGCCGGCCCATCTACGGCTCAAACTTAACCAGCTCCGCAACGCGGACGTTACGCTACGCCGGGTAATCGACGATTCACTCCCCTCGGCTTGCATTCGGTTCCGATCATTCGCCTACTTTGAATACCCCGCCGGCTAATCGGGGTCGAAATATTCATTGATGTGTTATACGTGAATAATCGATCGGGATTACAAAGGGGAGGAAAAAAGGGTAAACAACTATACGGGTATCGGAGATTTTTCATAACCTCGGAGAATCGTATAATATATGCACGGTCATTGAAGCATTGATGCATCCCACGAAAAATAAAATTTAACTTGATTCCCTCGAGCGGCTGATGACCCATTTTTTAATCGAGTTTCCAACGATGTTGAAATTCATTTTTCTCTGTACGGTACGCGAAACGACGCGCAAACTTGGTTTGTCATCTGTCAAGAATATGTAAGACTGTCAATTTTCACGCGAAACTTTTATTTTTGTCAGGAGACATTTTATTTTGATTTTAATTTTTCATCCCAATTATAAGTTGAAAAATAAAAAAATTTATCGTCCCTGATGGAATTATCTGAGAATTTTCATGCGCTGGATAAATCATTTTTCTTGGTACGCGAAAGCGTTTCGCTTCGTGGCTTTCCGACCGAACTCGACGCTAACGTATCAGGCAAATTTCATCCCTTGATATCGTCGTAGTTAGAAAAACTCTGAAGATTCTCCGGTCGGTAATAAGTAAATTCTCTGTTACGGTGGAAATTTCATTTTTCTAATATAATATAGAAAAATGTCGATTGCGGTGATGTTGCAAAAACAAAGAATTAAATGAAAAATAAGCGCAAGTAATCCGACAGAACATTGAACGGATCGAACGAATATCGATGAGAAAGAGGAATTCGCGATTTCTTTCAAGACAATAATTTCGCACCGTAAGCGGGACGATCGTCTTCGGTTAGTCTTTGAGGCGAAAAAAGAAGCTTCCACTCGAGTTAGCGGAGCAAAGTGTCCCTCTCGTTTGCAGCTACGGAAAGAAGGGTGATTTTTATCAGCCTTCGGTGAGAGGACTCGGCCTTAAGGTCCCCTACAGATTGACCAAAGCAGATCAGACTTGTTTGAAGAGAAAAAGAATCTTTCAGCCCTCTCGGAAAAAAAGTGTAGACTACGATTTCTATTACATCGACCCAAGGAGAAAGTTAACCGACCCGGATTCGAAAACGTCGGGTGATTTATATCGGCGCGACGGCTCGACTCGCTGCGTATATATGTATAATATATACGTATATATGTGTGGTAGAGAATTACTTGCCGACTCGTGCAAAATCGCGGTACTCGAACGAGGCGGAATTAAAGACTCGATTCGCGATCCGCCGATTCCTCAGTTTCGAAATGACGGGATTACGGATCGCTGCTGCGGTGCGCCTTGCGTCTAAGATTAGAGAGCTCGAGCGGTCCTTGAGAAATGGTAGCCTGGCAATCGGCTACAATTACCAACAAATGTGGGTTCTCAAAGATTAGAAAGAGCCCGATCAGCCCTCGAAAGGTTTTCATTCCGGGATTCCATTTTCATTTCACTCGCTGATCGTCGAGCGTGTCATTTTCATCCCGTACCTCCTACCTTCGCTCCATTCTTTCATTGCGTACCATTATTTTTCGACAAACTCCCCTCACCCCGGGGGCCTTTTAATCGAAATCCACCAGCACCTGCACCGGAAGCAATGAATCATTTATTCAGCAGAGCCTGGCCTTCAATTCCGGCCTTCGTGTACTAAATCGGCACGAAACGAGACTCGACTTTACAAACTAAATAAAACTCACCCACTCTACAGACGCATCAATTTTCATCAGAATAAACGTCATCCGTCGTAAGTTGACGCCTAGTGTTTTATCAAGTTTAGCAGCGACGCTTGTCTAACGTGATAATAAAAATCTAACGTCGAGTCTGTGACTAAACGGTGAAATATTACAGAAATTCTTTTCCCGCCTTCGAATAAACTCCGAGAAAGTATATCGTCTGTATTTTTTATTACGACGAAACGCTGCGTCCGAGAGTGTTCAATCTCATTGGGACACCGGACTAGAGATAGCCTTTGACATCGACGTGACCTTGTAGCGCCTTATCCGTCGATTAGCGTATCTGTCTGCCCGGCTACAAACGTGAGATGCTGAAAGCGGCTGTAACCGAGAATCTGATATCCAGATTAGAGAAATAGTTGTGCTCCAATTTTTTTGCCGACAGAAAGTCGAAGCGTTACTTTTTGTCGAAACAAAAGTATCGTGTAAGAAACTGTTCTACTTTGAGAGAATTTTCTTCAAGCCTAGAACCAAAGTTTAACCTTAGACCTTGTTCTGGTATAGTTCTGGTAAGAAATGAGTATTGCTCCGATTTAAAAAAGCCTCGAGTCGAATGCGCGTGGGGGATATGAGGGTGAAAATTTGATAAGACATGTAAAAGCGCCTTCGAATCTACCACAGACGATACGGTCTTTTGAATATATTACATCTTACACCTCGAGTCACTCTCTTCACTACTTTTATCTAGCTCCAATGCAAAGAGGGAGAATTGAGACGTAAGCAACGCTTCGGTTTCTCCGAAATTTTCCAGAGTCGTTGATACTTGTCAAAGGAACGCGTCCGCAGAGCGTTTCGTCACTGGTTCAACGTTTTGTAAAGCCTGCGCGAGTTTTTCCGACGAACGTCTACGTAGCCTGAATTCCCTTTCAAATTCGATCCTTCGCGGATTCTGTAAAGAGGTAAAAAGGCCGATACTCGACTTTTTACCGTTCTCAATGAGGCGCCGGCCATTCCAGGACACTCTTTTCAAATTTCATCGAGTTTAAGCGGCTGCTCGACGAATCGTGATGCGAAAAAATGCGAAAACGATCACCGATTTTTATCCCGAATCGCTGTGCGAAAATAGTAAGACCGTCCAGTCAGCGCTTCGTGAAACATTTCGCGGCCGACGTTCCTCGCGAATGTCTGCCGATCGCGCTGTGTACGAAATACACGAACAGAAGGAGCTTTCACGGTCTTTGTAAGAGACGACATTCATCCACCTTCGTATAATGAACGACGGTATTGTTCCGGGTATGAATTCCTGCACCCTGAGAGCTTTTGCTTGTGTAATTAATGGCTCGTTAATTGTGAGAATCTGTAGCGGAACGAAGGTGCCGGTGGAATATAAAATTTTCGCGAAAAATCCTACAGCCCCCGAGTTACGGGAAATAATAAATTTAAACGGTTGCCACACGCGCACAGTTGGATTATATTCTCGGCAGCGCGAGAGTATCGAGAATATATACGCATACACGTATATAGTTGAACAACGTTTAGAGAAGTAAATCATGGGAACACGGTGCACGTAGCATCTGGTTTGTGTAGCCGCGTTTGCTACCATTTAGCGCTGACCCAAAACGATTAATTCAAACCGTTTCACCGGCACAGTGGGAACCCGCTCACGTGTCCAGGATAGGTGCGACCGGCGATGCACGCTGCGCCTCTGACGTAAGATCCGATAGCTGCATTGTGTGTTCGAGCCCTGATAACACCTCGGGACCGAACAGCAGGCAGCGCGATTTACCATCAATCGCATCCACGTCGTTCATTCCAAGTCGCTTGGTACCACTTCGATCTCGATTCGTTAGATCAATCGTCATTCGCTAGATTTGCCTATGCGAAAAATGTACGAGGCTGAAGTTAGTGACGTTGTTGTAACGGTTTACGTTTTGAAAAAATCGCTATTTCACGATTGCAGAAATTTACGAAATGCAATAAATCGTGATAAGACGCAACGCGTTCGTACTTTCAAAACTTGTAATTTTTCTCATATAAATTTCGTGGTGTTTGGGCAAAATGACGAGTTAGCCGATACTGGGTATTTGAAAAAATTTGGTGATTTTGAAATGAGTTGTCAGCGAAACGAGACTAAACGATGGGCCAAATTTGATTCGTTTTCGATTTATTGGTCGATAAGAAAATTCACATTTTTGTAAGTGACTCGCTGGAACGGTTTGAGCGATTTCGACAAGCATGTCTAAGCAGTTCCATAAAGTTGGAAATAACCACAGCGATAGAATCTGGAACGAAGGACATTCGTTCATTGATTCTCAAGATGTTCAAAAATTGATGTCACACTCTTGGACGTCGATCTAGAAATGGTCGAGATCTAGTGAAAACTCAAGTTATTATTCACGCGGTGAATAGGTAAAATAATCATTTTTCGTACATTATTTGTGCTTCCTAAAATTTTTCTGTACCTTTTATACACTTTTGTGCGGTGTCTGTGCGCGATTTGGTTTTGAATTTTTTACACGACTTCCGGTTATACAAAAAACTCGCCGTTGAGAAACATTTTCCTGTTCAAAAACTGCACGATACCTAATTTTGTCATACAATTTTCTTGCCGTTCCATATCCTTCCACATTCGTAATTCAGGACTCGAGGCTTTTTTGTGTTTTTGAAATCTTGTTGAAAAAATACACTCGTCTGCATATTATTACCTTTGGTTACCAGCAACCCAACCGGCCTCACGGCTAAACCACCTCGACACTTTACGATGGTCTCTAAATGATTCGCGTCCAAGGATCGTGTGGAATTTCAAATAGTTTTGAACTCGCGGCGAGCTTTTGCCAGCGGGAACGAAAAGCCACCTTATTCTTATCTTTCTTTCCACCTCGCGGTGTTTCCGGTTTTGCTACACCCTAGCTGACAATCTTCTGCACGTTCGTTCGAGGAGCACAGAGGTGTATTATTTTTCTTTCCAGTCGTAAAGGTGTCATGCCATTTCCAGAGAGAGAGGGAGGGAGAAGAACGTACCGATGTGTACACGCGTGTGTTTGCGTCTACAACGTAAAAGGCTGCGGATCCTTTATCGGCGACAGTCGTGAGATGTTCAATACCCGGAAAATCGTAAAATGAAAAGGTTCCAGCAGCTCGTAATGCGCGTCAAGTCCGAGACTCGCCTTGGTGCTTTTCTGAAAAGCGCGAAAAGGGGGAAATTTCGCGGTTGTAATCTTTTAAAATTGTTTTCGCGTACAGCGAGTTTCGTTAATCCCTGGTTATAATTTGACCTCAGGATTGCGGAAGTGCTTAGCAATCGTGTTCGTTACGTACGTATACATATAATGGCGAAATCGTTCGAGTCATAAGCCGCGTAGTTGAATATTCACGAGCTTTTAAATTATTCCATTTCCTTTTTCTCTTTCCTTTTATCCAACTTAGTTTTCCTTTTTTTTCCCATCATCTCCTTTTTCCTCGCCAAGCCCTGCATGGTTCCACCGCCTGTATATCTGTATATATATATACACATGCATACATACACGTATTATGTACAGTATAAATCGTGACAATTGAAACTCCCTTTTCCGCCCGACATTTGACGAGCACCGTGCCCCTCGCACACTTTCAACCCTTCCCTCCTGTTAGTCGCGTTGTTAATTTTTTCGCCGCGCCATTTCAAAAAAATACCGACCCGCATAATTAACTCGCAAACTGATGCTCGGCCAAACGAGCTCTTAGGTACTTGAGGCCTTTGTGAAATGGAAATTTGTTACACGTCGTATATATGTATAGTGGTATATAATGTATACCCAATGTCTATGCGGGACTTTGGGAAAAATGTATAGTATGCGCAACCTTACGTAGGCTATACAGTTAATTATTCCTATCGTACTCGGTGAAATTAAAAGTCGATTATAAAAGCTCGTTGCGAATAAAATTTCGATGAAAAATTCTCTCGGGCGATTCAACCGAGAGGGTTGTGCTTTAGAAAAACTATTTTTAAATGTACAAACAAGAACCGCCGACTTGTTTACATCAGTGTTGTTAATTATATAACGTATGCAGTACCTTCCAAACTTGGTCACGTTTTCTTCTACGAATATCGCCGTCGGACCTATTTAATGACATTTTGATTACCGTTATGCCGTCGTCGCCGCAAAACTTACCACCGAAATTGATGTCATTAGTTATAATTACAGACATTATACACCCTCGCATCTCTGTCTCATTCTCTCTTTCTCTCTCTCCGTTTGCTTGTGCGTAAAACGTAACTAATTGTCTCTGTTTACGTGTATACGCGGTCTACCAATTAATTATGGAACAATCGGAAGCTCGGGAAAACGGTAAAAAGTACCATGCGAAACGGTTACTATAGAAGTTAGTGTCGAAATTTTTCATCAACTTGGTATGTTGAGGGAAATAATTATGTAATGATGAAAATAACACGAATAAAATATTTCAAGGCTGAATGTCAGGTAAAATGAAATTCAAAACCATGTATATATATATATTACGCTGAGTTAGTTTCAAAACATGAATCCAGTCTTTGCATAGAGAAAAAAACTATTTCTTGAACTTATATTCGGTTAATATAATACGAAAAAAATATTATCCAGTTATGGAAGATTTTCCCGCTCGATGCGAAAAATACAAATAACTCACGAAAAGACGCGGCGGCAAGGTGATTAAAATTTTTCCGACATTACGTATGACACTTGAAGAAGAACAAAATTGAAAAATATTCTGCCGGTGCTACGCTGGTTTATATACGGTACAATAAATATCATTAGTCTTTTATCGATCCGCGTATCGAATCCGTATATATTCCGATATACGTGCACATACACACCCATCTTACACTCTACATACCAGCCTACATTTGTGGAAATCAAATTAGGGAAAGTAATGCCTTCAGGGATATAATAAGTATCGACAGGCGGGCATTAAATTATTCCGGGGGTGAAATAGTGGCGAATATCTGCCACCGAATTGGCACAACAACGTGATACTTTAATATACAGAACCAGAGAGCCAAATCCGGCTCAACGGCTCGATAAATGAGCTTATAGCCTGGCTGAAAATGCAAGAACAAGATTGCGCCAAGCATCAGTCACGCTATGATCAGGCTCGGTACCTATCAATATACTATTTATAAATGGCAGGCACGTAATAGGACGGCATTTCCTCCTGCCACGCCTCGTCGCGACTCCCTACATCGGCATCGCGTTTGTTTTCAATACGTATAGATACCGTCTTCCGGTCGCAAATTACTTTATTGGCCTCTCTCCCTCTCTCTACCGTTACGCATGAAACTATATCCGTCTACACCACGAGGATCGCGCCTGCGATGTCATTTGTAAATATCCTCGTTTCGTCTTTATACCGACCGAAGCGAAAGGAAGGGGTGAATATTTAAGGGGATGTACGTTGTGAGTTGCTGTAACTTGAAAAACAGGATACCTGGCACCTAATTCAAACATCCATGTTCCTCGTTACCATGTCCTTAGAAATTTGACATCGATCAGATAAAAATAATGTCGTCAAGGTTGTATTCCACCATTTAAATGTATACTCTCTGTTCGATGGAATAGATTTCGGATCTTGGACTCGACTTGGATCGTCGAATTACGTCCAAGTCAGAAATTTTGCAAAAACTGTGTGGAGTAAATGATGGAATAATATCGGGCTGAAGTTTGTAACGTTAATGTAATAATGCGTATTTGGAAAAACTCGTTATTTTGCAAGTTTAGGATTACTTGAAATTTAGTAAACTGTTAACAACAGCCTCGACAAACTCAGATTGCGTAAATTCAATTTCTACAAGTATTCAAAAAGGTGCGAAACAGTAATTTGTGTCTCAACGTTTCGAGTCATTAACCTTACCGACTAACTTCAGCCTCGTGGGATAATTCGATTCGCGAATCAGCGATCTCTTTTCCCTCCCGTTTTTCCGTATTATAGTCGAACGTCATTCGACAATATCAGGCTAGAACAACTCGAAGGTCTCTCCTATCTTTGTTTCCTAGCCGTTAATACGTATGATAAACCGACAACCGTATGTCCTCTGGGTTTGCGTCGCTCGATGACGTTTTCCGCTTCTCGTTAAAGGGTGGAAGGGTGGTTCGGTTCATGGCTTTGCTCACGCAAAGATCGCGCCGCGCCGCTGCAGGATGGCAAACATCCGCGCACAAAGCGACGTAGTAGTCCGCAAATTGTCGTATTAACCTTTTGTTTTCCCACCCCCGCCGCCCCCGTTCGGCAAACCCTTGAGGAGTGTTTCGTTGCCGGCGCCAGCGCCACTTTAACTCGGCTGTGCAGACGACGAGGTCGAGAGGGTTTGAAAATTATCGGCTTACCCTTATCTTCTCCAGTTTCGCCGTGCGGCTCGCGTTGATTCACCTACGTCGTAGGAAACTTCTCATTTCTCGAAAATCTCCATCGCCTCCGAAAATTTACATATTTTGTATGCAACGTACGACATGTCGCCAAATTAGTCGCGCGATCTTTCATCTCCGTCGCAAACGCCTCTCTCGTTATTCGTACGGGATTGGTAAAATTTTAACGAGATTCTTACTCTCTGGGGATAATTCGTTGAAATAGTAATTAACGTCTCAGAGCTGCACTTATACGCGACGGCTGGAGGACGTCTGGAGTTCCCGCGAATCTCGAACTAATTTTCTGCGCAAATTTCACTCCGCATAAAATCAACTTAATACAACTTATTATGTATATATGGGGTATGCCAAGTCATATAGAACGGTCCGTTTTCCTCATCCATTTTAATCTGATTGCCATTTCACACAGTCAAAGTAAATATTGAAAGGATGAACTATGAATTTTTTCAGATTTTTTCGACACGTGATTTCTTCACGACGACTCATTCAATAAATTAATTTCAACAATGTTTTGATTTTTCGCGCCTACGTAGCTTAAAACCTGGACGACATATGAAAAAAGTTCGTTTCTAAAAATTGTTGGTTCTCTTCTGAACTCTTCGAGAGTATTTTTTCGGATTTTTCATACCCCGTTTCAGTGTAGTTTTGATACAAAAGCCGCGTAAATTACTCTCAACTGAAAAGTGCCCGGATCGAATGGGATACAACTTATGCACAGCGTGCTTTGTTCGATGCGAAAGGTTGGCTCAAAATTTCACATGGGCGGTGCAACAGTTTGGAAGATATATCAACAAATATTTACTCCGTGGCGAGAATTCGGTTCAAACTTGGCGGCGCGGCAAGCAATTTTGTTACCCTGCGCGTGGCGCTGCTGCGCACTCGAACGTGATCTTCAATTGTTGCGCGTCTTGTTTATAATCTCGATTGTCGACTTTTTCTCGAGGAGCATACTTCGGTCTATCATTTATCACGATTCCTGACACGATGTGTGAGTTCCGTACCGCCGAGCAGCATTATTCAAGCGTATTCGTCCAAGGTAAGAATTCAACGCTGCGTTTCGTATCGTAACGCCGACTTTAGTAAAACTTTCAGTGTCCATACCGCCGTATTACGGTACGTGCGGATGAGAAATTTCACACTTCCTTGTGAACTGTTACTTGTAACTTTTGAACCACTTTTCCGCCCACTACGAAACTTGTAGACAATTTTTCAGCCAATTTTATATATCGTCTGAATTTCAAGCTATATTATCTTGGAAAAATGAGAAATCGTCGAAAGCTGATTTTTCGACTAGCTGTGGTAAGAAAGTCAGGAGAATCTGAAAAAACTCAGATTTGATGCTTTCAATACGAACTTCAAGTGAGTAAAACGGCGAAAATATCAAAACTGGCCAGGGAAAAAATCACCTTTTTTCCCCTCGATTTAACGTGGAATCTCCCATATATACCTTCATTGGTGCAGAGTAAACATTGGGTATTTATTTCTAATCACATCGTAGGCCAATTTCAAAGCTCAAGTCTGTAATAATTTTCAATACTTTTTGACTTCATCTTCAATAACTTCCTTTGCAAAACAGTTACAGGTAAATGAAGAGTGTAAATACAAATGTTCAAACAAATTCGTATCGACTAGGCTCGTTTTACGCCGTTGTTTGAATCTAGTTCGACTAACGTCTCGAGTCTCGCGTGTTGAGCTCCATCAGCCGTACATCACGGCTAAAACTCAGGCATAGGCTTTCACCCGGTGAAAATGTGTACGAGTTTCCAGTATCTCCTCTTATATTTATATTCTGCAGCTCTTTTATCCTCCGCAGTTAGATATAAGCTTCAAACGTAATAAAATATTTGTCTCTGCGAGAAAACGCAAAATAAACTTGTGACTCTCTTTTCCTCGTATGTTACACGTGTGTTATAATAACACGTAGTGTCGAATATAAAAGTTCAGATTTTACAAGTAACCGTTTTGAACCGTACAAACATTTTCAAATCGTCGCTTGTTTGACGGGCTTCTTTTTTAGTCCTCGACAAAATTTGCACAAGTTACTTTATAAACGTGTACAGGTGAATTGAAAGCTTTTGTAAAGGTTCTTGGAACCTCTCGACGAGTTCCACTTCTGAAATTTACCTTGAGAAAAATGTTACACCCGAGACGTGAAATGTAAGATACTCGAACGGGAAATCGACAAGTCACTTCAGGCAACATTTATCGATAGTTTTTTTTCCAAGGTTCGTATTCACGCAGAAAATTTCCATCAGCTAGAAATCCAAATTCCCATTTCACGTTTTGATGCGCACAATAAAGTAGTCTGCGATATCATTTTTTTAATCTCAAATCGTTCTCGAACATCCTACGGTTACGCAGGCAAATTCCATGGGCCGTTAACAGAGACTCTGAACTTCAGGACTGATCGGAGTTGGAGCAGAAAATTGATCCCCACATATACCTGTGATACTTATGTACACTGAGCAAAATTTCATTTGTTACGGTAACTAGAAAAATTCAGTAAAACAGGTATCGTTAAGAAAAACTGTTTGAAAATATCGTTAGGATTACGAAAAACGAGGTACGCTTAACCATTTTGCGCTATCGTCGATCCTTTTTTGGTAATCGCAAGGCAAAATCAGTTTGTGGGTGTCTTACTATACTTTTTTAGTTAAACAAGGCTTTAACGTCAATTTATTGCAGCACAAGCATTAAATTTTCGCAACAGTTAGAAGAAAATATAGTAACAGTGGTCGTAATGAGAAAGAATAGTAACGGATACTAGGCTTTATGGTAACAGCTAGAAAACTAATTTTCATTTTCTACCCAGAACTATATTTTTTGATTGTGGTAAAAAATGAAAATAGTTAAGGACTGAGCGGTAACCGGAACTAAAAATTTCTCTCAGTGTACATACCTATAAGAATGTCGCTCCCCGCGCATTGCGTACGATCTTGTTTTCACAGCGATGATCGTGATCTCACAATTAGCGAGTGAATTAACTTCCCGTTGATTTACAGGGATGCTCATTTCGTCATTCGTTACCCGCGCGTCACTTTGTCGAGCCTTAATTTCAACCCCTGATACGTATACCAAGTCATAACTCAACTTGACTTAATTTCAGTCTTGGTTTTCCCCTCGTCTCGCCGTCCCGGAAACATCCGAGTATTTGAAAAATTGACAAGCTTCGACCTTTCGCAAGTTCGGTGTTGAGTATCTATGAGTGAAAATCGACGCGATAATCGCAGAGCGACTGAGACGACTGTAGATATCACGTTTGTCAATCAGCTGCCCTTTCACGGGATTCATTGAATTTTCTCCCACTTTTGGTGAAAGTTTTTACAATCAATTTCACGAAGAGTCCTCCGCAAAATGATTATTCGAAGCAATAAGCTTCGAGGGTTGCGAGGGTATGAAAACTCGGAGTACCACCAGCGGGATTAATTGATAGAGGTTTTTTACTGACCATAGTTGAACAAATGCGTAGCAATAGAGGCTACAAGATATACATGTTGAAGGATTGCGAAGAGTGCTTGAATGATCGTAAAAGGAAAAAAAGAGTGACAGTTCGAATTGCATTTCGAATTAAACGGAATAATATGTCGGACAATATAGCTTAAATTAAATAAAAAGGACATGTCCTGAAACTCTCGTTTTTGCGACTTGATCTCCCGGCAAGTCAACATCAGATTATTGAAAAAGAAATTGGGAGGAGGAATCGACGCAGCAGAATAATAAACAAACAAAGTTGAGGAAAAATGTTGCGAAAAGCCGCAGGCCACTTTAGTACCTGGTTCAAATTGGGTTCGGTATTGGATGAAATTCTCAAGCAGCTTTCAAAAAAGTTTCCCTCAATCGAACTTATTTATAATTCCCTTAGTAGATTTAATCGCGAAAAAAATCATATGGAATCTCAACAGCACGATTACGCACTAAATAGTCACTAGTATAAAACTTTCCGGTCACTCGAGCAATATGTAAACCGTGTAAAATCGTAACAACACCCATTTCATTAGAATTGTAAAATTCGAAATTTTTTACTCAGTCTATATACTGCAGCGAGATGTTAAAGGCGATAGAACTCCAGGTTCATACACCCACGCGGTGTAAGCTTGTGCTTCGTACAATGTGAGGGGAGGGTTGGCGTGTGAAAGCTCCTCGAGACCTCGGTATGCAAGTCGTTTATGCAGCCCGTAGTTTGCCAGCGTTTTGCGATAAGTTGGTCAGTTCAACCTGCCCATTTTAGATTGCGTGTTTATGAGTCTAACCTGCAGTGCCTCGAACCTCTCGGATGGATAGATAGGTACTTCATTATTGCCAGAAAATAGCGAAGCCCTCTAATGACGAGTGATGATCAGTTCGAATTATTATGTACAGGCACCCGCCCTGCAGGCTTAATACACTTGCCGGGATATAACCGTCGGTATCGTTTCGAAGGGATCGATACTGCTACCAGCCAGGATACTCTCGTCTCGTGTACGTGGAGGAACGTCTTTTCCGTCGGGTTGCGCATTTTATTTTTATTTATTTTTTTTTAAAGATTTTTTTTAAGTTTTTTTTTTTTTTTTTTTATCGAGAAAAATTTATCTTATTTAAGCGCAATCTCTGTGCTATAACTATTCAACGGGTCGCGGGGTTGATATTACGAACTTCGAAAAGTTTCCAAAGGGCCAAATTTGAAATTTTTTGGTGGCGAACATCAATGTTTCGAACGAACCGAAATCTGACGCTCAAAGTTCCGAAAGGATAATGTGCCGAAAGGGCGAAAATGAGAAAATTTGAAAATCTTAAGATCTGAAGCATCGAAATTCCAAATGACCGAAGACTTTCAGTTCTGTGAATTTCTGGCTTGGTGAAATTTCACCACTTTGATCTTTCTTTGTTTTGGATTTTCGATATTTTTACGACCGGAATCTCGGTAATTCTGATTTTCAGTTTTTCTGATTTTTCACATTCACTCGTTGAGTAAACTACGCTGCGTGAGAATATATTAATTTTCGAAATTTTACTCTATCGGAGCTTTACTTGTCGTAACTTTGATCAATCGTAACTTGAATTTTTGTAATCCTGCATTTCGGAACTGAGACGTCGACTTTCATTTCTATATTTCCACAAGTTTTGCCTTCACTTCTTGTTTTTTTCTTATTCTGAAACGATCAAACTGCGATTATATAGAAAAAAATGTGAAAAGGCATTATTGGAGGAATAGATAAAAATAATGAAAACCATCCAGATATCTGAGATTGACTCAGTTAGCGAAGAAGGCTCTATTTACTCTGTTCCCGGTCCTAAATTATGCACGCTAAAGTTAATAAAAATCACGAGGTTCAACGCGGTTAGATATGAATCGTAAAAACGTCGAAAAATCGACACGGAATAGCGGAGTAGGTATAATAAGTAACTGTATAAAGCAGTTGAAGCCTTTATCACCGTCGATTTTTCAACCCCTGTCATATCCTAATTCGCGAGGAAAAACGAGCTCGCGATTTTTGCTCAAAGAATATTCAATTTCCAGTGAATTCCTCTGTAGGCTATAAAAAGAGAAAAAAAAAATCCCTTATTCGTTTTATTATACAGTTACACAATTTCATCATAATTTCGCCTCTAATTCATTCCTTGCTCAAATACACGATGATAAATTGCCGCCTTGCCTTGTTTCCTCGAACAATTTTCACTTATTATAACCATGAATTTCTAAAAAGATACATTACGTTGTAAATGAATTTAAAACAGAAATTTGCCGCGTTAAGTAAAGCCGGGCGTAATGTATCGTTATAAATTATACATCAGCCCCTGCAAGATTCGAGTAGCGAGAAAATATTTATACAGAGCGTAAAAAGGTTTTAAACAAGCGTAACGTAGGCTTGTGAAACCGAAAATACACTCGCGGTAGAATATTATCTGTACACCGGATGAACGCCTCTGTTAACAAGGTTTTTCTTATGCAAATAGAATACGTGTGGGATTTTCCTTTCCTAGAAGTGTTTACGCGATCCGGAATATTTTCACAACTGTAACGGTGTTCTGTAAAACACGGGGTATTTGCTTTTATTTACGCGCATAAAATGTCCCCCTCAAATATATGACCTACGCACACACACGCACACATGTTACGCATAAATAGATGCGCAAAAACAACAAGCTCTGTGTATGAAAAGCCGCGATATCTCAACACCGTGGAAATATTTATTTTCGTTATATATTCGAGACATGTGTAGTATAAATTTTTTTTATTTCCCTCCCGTCCCTCCCCCGCAAGGATCTGGGTTTTCGCGATAGCTATTTGTCATGCAAACTGCTGATTTTACGCGCAATTCACCGAGTTTTAACGTTCAATATTCTCCCTCAACGGTCGAGCTGCAGATACAATGTCCGCTGCAGCTTCTTGGAGAGCTTTTCACTCGACGCACTTAAAGTCATCGTAAAAACTTATCATTCTCATTTTTAACGCCTTCGTGGTTTAACGCCCGCGGTGCCGTCGGTCGGTTTAATGACGGGGCGGACATCTGCTGCAGCTTTGTATAAACTTCCGACGAGGAAGTCGCGTCGCTTTCTCGTGCGAAAAGCTTTCTAAACTCCGCCAATTTCAAACTGTCAATTTTCTTCTTCGTATATTAATATATTTTTTCTTCAAAAAGACGACCGGACACTCGCTTCATTGTTTACAACAGATTTACAAGCGTTCGCCTTTCCACACTTGGGACGAAAAGCATTTTATTTTTCTTCCCTTTCCCGCTTGATTCTATTTTCGATAAGACTCTTGTCCGACATTTGCTTGTGGCAGTTTCACGGCAGAGGCGAACGAATTTAATTCTATGAGTGATAAAACCGCGTCACTAGTCAGACACGCCTTGACGGGATAACAGTTGCCTGATTTACTTGCTCGATCGCGATACATCGGTTGCAACATTGCTGAAACATTTTTTTTTTTTTAAATTCGTTTGTTCAAACTTTGCGATTTCCTTTCACGGTCATGTTTTATCTTCGCATCGATTGTTGTCGCGCATTAGCGAGTATATCGATTAAACGATCCCCGAGTGAGTGTGAATCTGTACAGCCGACTCCGAATTCGAATATTGAAAAGTCTCTCTTATCGATTCTCTGCACTGAATTTAGCACCGAGGTCTGGCGAGAACCGTTTCAATATTATCATTGAGAATTAACAGACACGTGATAATTATCGGGCGTCGTACAGTCACAGGTTGGGTGTATAAAATGAGAGAAAAAGTCGAATGAAATCAGAGCGATTAGTCGAACGTTACACAGAGTGTCTCTCGTCTCAATAAAACTCGGAAGCTCAATATTGGCTCGTCTTATTAACACTGCACAGAATTGCCGAAACGAACCGGAAAGGTAGAATTTTAGTCGAAAAAGTTCGAAAAGGCGGAAAGCTGGCGAAAAAAGAGGAGAATGCGATTATTCGAGCCGGTCTAATCGCGGCTAATCCGATTGGGTATCAGCAAAAATCCTCGAAGCTGCGTCGTTCTCCACGGCGTTCTGATCCGGTCCGAATACCGTGCAATCGTAGCTTTTAACGAGAGTGAAAAAGTTTGGAATAAAAGATCTCGCCATACGTACTCGCGGTGAGCTTCTAACTTTCCAAAAGCTCCACCGCGCAGTTGTGTAATTGGAGCGAGTGCGATTGGAGCTTTGTTCACGGAAGTGAACCGAACGGGGCGAAAATCCCGTCTCGTGAATCCATACCTTCGTGTTTCATTCGTAAAGACCGTCATTTTATATTGAATCATTTATTTTCGCAATACTAAATGAAAAATTTTTACCCCGAAAATCGTGGCCATAATAACATTTCGGTATTAGGCGAAAAATCAGAAAGCTTTCGAATTCCAATTTCGAAGTTGCATGAAAATATGTTCAAAGTTATGTTCTTGAAAATTGGCTCGGATCATTGCTAGATGGGTCTGTTACAAACATTCAAAACTAGTATGCTCAGAATTTAAAATTCCGTTTATACGTTACGTCAAATAATTTCACGTAAACGTATACTTTTTATGTAATTTGAAAACTAAGTAAGTAATATCAACAATTTATAGTCAGTTATTTTAATGAAAAATGACAAATTCATCACGTTCCTGATTTTCTGCCATTTTTTCGCGGTAAAAAAAAATACCAAGACGAGGATCAGATTTGTCTTGATGAGGGTGAAAGATGAACTCAACTCGTATATAATCGTCTCTAACCGAACCTACGAGATAAAATGCTAGGCGAATCCTTCCAAGACGATTGATTATCTTGGTCAGAATTATCTGCACAGAGTCGGTAAATTTTTTATCATCCCCAGTAGAGGATTTCTTCCGGTTGTTCCAGGCATCTCTGGAATGCTGCACCGGCTTTCAGACCTCGTCGACAGTGAAAGAGCAGAGGGCAAATAGACGGCACGACACGGCACGACACGGCACTAGCCTCGTTTTCTCCTCTCCGACTCTCCGCGTCTTTATCGCCCTTCGGCAACGCCCGACTTTTCATTTATACTCTACCGGCTGTCTCGCCCTCCTCATCGTTCGCTCCCACTTCCCTCATTCGCCACCCCAAACATTCGTCTCTTTGTTTCCCGCGTCCCTCTCGTCGTCGCTTTCCTTATACACCCACTTGCCAAAGTTCCACCGTCTCAAGGTTTACCAGCCGGGAAATGTGTTTTGTCTGTAACTCAGCTCGGCTTTCGGGGCTTTGGCTCGATTCTAACTAAGTTTTGCTTTTTTCGCACACGCTGATCCGGAATTTTTGCCGTTAGTGTTTGATGGGTCGAGGAAATAGTCGAATAAGAATAAAATTAGAGATCCATAGTCGTTCAGTATTTGAACTGTTTTATTATCAAAGTGATTAATCATTTTCCTCGATTAATTAATTCACCTTTTACTTATTGCTTCATCTCATCGAGATAATATCAGTTGATTTCATTGTCTTCATCTGGATAAAACAATGCGGAAATATTTCGTTAAATTAACAATTCTTTCTTCCAAACACATCCAAGAATCTTACGTTTTAATTATACTATATTTTCGGTTACATGTATCCAGATGAAAATGATAAACCGAATTTCGTTGTTTTATGGAGATAATTGAATTGATAATAACTGTATAATTTCGTCTCACCTATCCATGAAATTGCAAATGAACAATCTTATCTTTATCTTCCCGGTATAATATAACAATACTCATTACCTTGTACATACAAAATAATGCATATATATGCAAAGGTCGTTACGGAAGCTGGATGGATGAGGTGGTGAGTTGAGTATCGGCAAAGTGTCGATGGTTATTTTTCACACCTGCTGAACTCGCATTTCCATGCAAATTTCCGGTCACTTTACACTCTCTTGTTACGATTTGATTTTGTTTCTTTTCTTTTTTTTTTTTTTTTGACCCGACATTCGCGCTTCTCGCAAAAAAACGCTTCAATATCCTCGACGAGGCTGTTCCTTTATTGCCTGAAACCGGGATGTAACGAACAAACTCGAACCTCCGCTGATCGCTTCAGGCCATAAAGCAGCAGGCCAACCGCTTCAAACGACTGATTGACAGGATAGGCCGTAACGATGTTTCATGCACGATTAAATATATATTAACTCGCTATCCTCCCTCACGGATCTTTCTCCTCGCCCGGTTTTACCGAGTCAACCGGACGGTGCTCTTGAATTTTCGCCAATGATTGTTATTGCGGAGAAAAAGTCCGCGGGATTGAACGCATGCCAATCTGTTTGAATTTATTGTTAGTTGAAGAATTTCTCGGTAATCTATATAAAAACGTAATTGAAACACATTTTTTCTGAGATATTTTTTTTATAGAATCGGTTTCGTTTTCTACAATTTCTCACATACCTCTACGGTTGATTTTATTTGTTGACGAGTTCTTTGCTTGCATCTCCTCTATAGTGAATTTCTCATTCGGTTTCTCGAAACGATTGCAAAACATTCAGATTCTAAATAATGAATTTAAGATTCGTTAGGTTACATATTGGACTAAGATTTTTGCAACAGTGGAAGGAAACAAAATTGAGGAATATTGGGATAATACATTCTAAAGTTGTCAATATCTGAAGTACCCTTCATTCGAATTTAGGATTTTTAATTTGTTCACTCAACCTCTGGGCTTCAATTCTCCAGATACTGATTTAATAATACTTCTCTGTTTAACCATAATTTTCAGTGGACTGCGGACAAGATAAAAACATAGATTTTCGACCGTGTACATGTTTCTGACGAACAAACGAATCACGAGAATTTACAATGTAACGTCGAGGGGACAAAGCGCTGGTGGATTTAGTTGATGAAAAGAATTTTCAACCCTGCTACGTACGCGAGGTTCAACTCGAATGATACGCGTTATTCACACTGGCTAGTCGAAGAATAAAAGTTGCAAAAACGAACGAGAGTGCTCGACGCAAGTAGGTATCGTAATATAACATGTGAAGAGCGCATACTATACTCGGGGATAAAACGCGCAACTGCAATGTTAATTAAAATTTGCAATTAGCCGAGTTTCAATAACCAAGCACGACGCGACGACCAGCGGCAAAGCGCGCCGCCTAGCGCCGGATCATTATATCCGCCTCCTCTTATATCTCGGACGTAATACGAAAGTAAACAAAGTACCGAGTAAATCCCGCAGAATTAAACATGTATGCGGAAGCCGGGGTGAGGGGGTGTCTTCAACTCCGTCCGTATAAATAACCCACCCTCGTGTATTACGCTAAAAGGCTTGAATTCATTTCATCGTAAAAGCCCACACGGAAAGCACGTGCTTCCACAATTTGATCCCCCTCATCGAGGCCAGGGAAGAATTTTCAAACCCGATCGCGAGGCTGGGAGAGACTTGCAAATTAACATTCGTTATGACGAGAATCGCGATTGTAGAGAATCATTCATACGTGGGGCTTCATTTTTATTTTATTTTTATTTGAGATTTCACATTTATGGGGCGAATTAAAATTTAAAACGAACCAGCAAAAAGTTTGGAACTTAATCGCAACTATTGGGCCTGAAATAATTATTAGAAAATCGGTAATTTATGAAGATTTTTTTCGTCGATCCTGTACAGTTATGTGAATTATGATCGTAATATTTCGCGAGGTGTAAGATTAGATGCGAATGGTACACACGTGTGAAGAGAGCGAGAAGGTGAAGCTTAGGCGAGGATTACGGTCAGTCTGGCAGTCGGTCGTCAAACGTTCACACGTAACGACTCGTTATCACGCTTGGCCAAGCAATACGTACAAGTTTTACCGTATCATCGTCCTTATCTTGATTATTGTTCTATTAAACCGCAACATCGACGAACCCTGATGGGAATTTTGAGTACGAAACTGAAGGTGACCGACTCTGCGACGAAACATATGAAAAAAGATAAGTCGTCATTTTTAATTGCATCTGTAGAATTATATAATGTCTGCAAGAGATTTTACAAATAATATCACAATAAAGTGGGTTTAAAACCAAGCCATGGTAATTTGAAGAAGCATAAAATATGTCTTACTCGTTGTGTACCGTACAGTTACCGTATAGTTAATAAAAAATCATTAGTCTGAAGAATCGCCTGATTTATTCGGAAGTCTGGACAAGTTGAGGGGAATTTTTTTTTTTTTTTTCTAAACACCGTCACAAGCTTTTTTCGTTATTTTTTGTAATTGAGAAATTCTCGGTAGGTATAAGTCAAGTATAACGCTGCTAAAGCGAATTAGAAAAAGAATTTGCACAATGAGTTTATACAGCAGGTCCTGATGATCATTGAAAGTATGAAATTCACGCGTATATTATCAGTATAACTAAATTACAGTGTCGTATACTCGGTACAATTTTAATATCGGAATTTGTCGGTCATTGCATTTTTTTTTCACGTATATATGCCTGCAGAACCGCCTGATATTACAAGTCGCATGTAAGAACTCGCTTTCAGATTTCTCGCATGTGGGTATCGCTCGATCGCGTGTTTCTCATGCATGCACGTATAAAACGATATTACACAAAAAAACGTGCGTGTGTGACTCGACAGTGTTGACGGTACTAAAACTTGATTCATTCCTAATTGTTTCCGTTTATCATTCCCGCCGAGCGTTTATACGCTCTGTACAATAACCGCCATTTCCTGTTCCCCGGGCTACCTCGCGCGCGGAATGGCGGGAAATTCAAATAATACGCACGAGAACTCGTCGTTATCTTTCGGCACTGCCGCATTAAGCACGGTTATCCATCGCGTTATGTTCAAAGGATTCTTACACTTTCGGCATTTCTGAACGCGAGTGAATTGGATTGAGAATTAGCAGCGAAAAATCACTGCGCAGGTATCGCGAGTCATCGTGTTCGTAACGGCCGTCTGTAAGGAAGCGATTAGAATTTACTTGCATGCATTTGAAACTTATTAAAGACAACTGTTCATTAGTTTGAAACTATAAGTTTTAAAAAATATCCTCTGGCTATTTTGTAGGAAATATAATGCTCTACAAAAAAGATCTCTTGTAAAATTTTCGTAAATCTAATATTTATCACCTTATCGGCGAAGAACCGTCTTCATTTTATCGCTAATAACGTGATAAATATTAGATTTACGAAAATTTTACACCAGATCTTTTTTGTAGACCATTAAATTTCGTACAAAACAGCCGGAGGAAATTTTTTTATCATCATACATCCAGTTTTAAAGTAATAAACAGTTTTCTTAACAAAATTTCAAACGCGTGCGTTTTTTCAATATAACAATTCTACTGCGTGGCGGGGCGTGTTAGAGTTATCGAAAAAATTCGGGGATTCAGCCAGATTCCTTTCTATATACGTTAATTAGTTTTTTCGGGCTGAGCGCGAAGAAATACCGACATTACCAAAATAAGAACCACCCTAATATACCAGGCGATTGGCTTCAGGCGTTGCTGCGAGATGCCAGAGGAAAAAAATATTCTCTCTACACCTGATCCCTCGACAAAGAAAATGTAATCCATTTTCTTTCAAATACTTTTTTCAACGAAAATGTGTCAAAGGCAAGGTAAATGGTTGCGAAATATTCAAGAATTAACCGAGTTTTCAAAATCAGAATAAAAAAAGAAAAAAAAAGGGTGCGGCTGAACTCGCAAGTCTAAAAATGGGGTATTTTTTTAACATCCTCGTACTTAACCCGAACCTGAAACCGTTTACCCCTGAAGGTAGAAACAGGATAAGAAAGAGGGAGAAAAGATAAGCTTCGGTGTGAAAATATTTATAGGTAAGGAAATAGTTCGGTCGAGGGTCCTTCGCTCCCTTTTCCGGAACCTTGATTACTTATTTAAGGGGAATTCCTACGGCCCTCGGCTGCGTGAACACACGCGTTTCGACCTCGTGTATCGCCGAGGGGTCCTAGGATCGTACCTACTCAGCTATTCCACCTCGCTGCAACTCAGTGGCCCAAACTCTTCCCGAGTACCTTTTACGACTTTTTCACCCTTCTCTTTTTGTCGCTTTTTTTTCTACTCGCGGTTGCGGACTATGGACCGAATCTTTCGAAACCAACCCGGATGGCGGTCGACAGAGTGCCAGTTATCCTTGTTTTTTCTTTTCTTCTTTTTTTTTTTGACAACCGCCAAACGATGAACTTGTAAAATAAAGACTGCACACGTGCTTCTCAGCTCGATAAAGTTGAATCAAGTCATTGCAATGTCTAAAAAACATGTCTAGAAACATTATTTTTTTTTAAATCGCAAAACGGTAAAATGTGTAATTAGCCGCTCAACAGCTGTGATAACGCAATTCGGTTTTTATCCTTATCCCTTGGATCCCCGGAACTCAACCCCTTTGACCCGCAGGGTTTCCGGTCCCCCGTTACGGGATATTCGGTAAGACAGAAGCATGAGCTTGCGAAAGCTCCCTCCGGAGGTTATAACGGGGCGACGATTCGACCGGCCTGCGTCCATCCCCCGGGGTTATCTGGCCGCGTAATGGAAAGCGATTAATTACACGACGACCAGCCCGTAAGCCGATGCCTGTTTCCTCACCTTGCCACAAACAATAAACCAGCTGGTCGCCTCTTCCATCCGACCGGCTCGCCGTTATATCGGGAAATTACCACGGGGCAACGGAATTGAGGATCATGTTGCGGGATGTTGGCAAAGGGTGAAGGGAATGAAATTTCACCCCCACACCGCGGACAGCGAGTGACGAAACGTCTCGCCAACTTATCGGCCACTCAAAATTGTAGACATTCTCGAAAATAGCAAGGCTCAGTTTCATTTTCGTTGTGCGGTGATTACACTCAGAGATTGTTAAATTATTTCATAGAATTTTGGAGAATTATAACTGATCTGCGATTTGCTTTTTTATTTTTATTTGTCTATTTATTTATTTTTATCCTTTGTACCTGAGAGAAAAAAATGTTCGGTTCTCTGAGTTCGAAATGAAAATTAGTAAGCAAGATGTAGTTGCGCGGATTACGGAAAATTTTACATTTATTGATATTCTTTTTTGAAATAATTTTATCGTTCGCGTTGCATTTTTTTATTTTTTTTTTTATTTTTATTTGTACGACCACTTCGATAATCGTTTATATTGTTCTCTTATAATTTCAATAATGTTGGAACGTTATTGCGACGATGCGAATTTTATTGTAATTTGGTAGTATATAAACTATAGTAATAAAATTAAATTTCACTCAAATGTAGATTTATTCGTAGCTGAAATGTTAATTTGTTGAACATGATTATAATTCATTTAATTTATTGCAGCACCGACAACGATTTCAATCATTAGTACATCTATCTAAAATTTCTCACCAATAGTTGCAACGCACAAGTCAACAGATCGATTGTCAATATTTCGTGTCCGTAAAACGGTGTTTTTCTGCAATGGTGTAAAAAGGACCAGAAATTTCCATGCTATTTGTCTGTAAAATCCTTTTTCGCTGTATCTATGAGATAACCGGATTTCCCCTTGTAACCCGGATTTTTTTCGTAAATTGTTTCTCTTCTCTCTCTGTTTTACACATAATTCAGGCATATATACGCGTGCAAAGGTCACGTGACGCAATGGGACGTCGTAAATTTTCGAACGGATTGAAACAGAGGAGTAAAACGATCGTTCGACCCGCGATGCATTTTTACGACGGACATGGAATATGGTTTTTCCATCGATATTATATCGCGACGCGTCGAGTTGTCGTTTTCTCGCTGGTATGAGGGTTGAATAACAAGTGAATAAATTTTTGGAAAAAAGCAACGGAAATGAAAATTCGACGAAACGGATACGAGACAGGAAAGTCTCGTTATTCGCTTTCCGTTTCGAGCCGTAAGTAGACGATCAAAAGAAGGAATCAGCAGCTTATCGTCCTTTCACGAGTCCTTCGGTGGCGGTAATCTTCGATTATTCGATCAAAGAATCTCGCCTCGCGGCTGCCGTAACTTTGTCTACTAAAATTGAGTCAAATCATAGGTGAGACGATGTTTCCTCAGCGTCTTCGCAATCGCAAATAATAAATAGTCATCCTGAAAATGAAGAATAAATTGTACAAACCTGAAAAAAAAGCGGAACGTTGCAACATCTCTCTACTGGTACGAATAAATGCGAAAAATTTTTCACCACGGTGATAAGAAATTTTTGTAGTGGGTGATAATTTTCAACCTCATTACACATACAAGCAATCATCCACTTTTCGAATCAATGCGACGAAATATTACCGCTGCAAAATCGTGGATGAAAAAAATCTGCGCTCGGTTTATATAGGTATATGTGTATACCTATCTACTTTGCTCTGATTTCAAATAATCGAAACAGGCTTTCTTTGAAAAGAAATACCCGCTGGCTGCGGGTTATACGCTTCTGTAACACACGCCGTAGACACGCGGGGAGAAATTTATGTTTCACCCGATTCCACGTTCTCACATTTTCTTCGCAGTATATGGATGCACACATGCATGGCTATCGCGTTACTGGAAGGAAGAAAATTAAAAAACTTTCCGCCTGAGGCGCTCTTGTTATTATATATATTATAAAGCTGTACGTATACGCGGTTTCAAATACATACGGCCAAAGTAGCCACGCCGTATTCAAATTTCTCGCCTTTCAAATCCCAGGGGCTGATTATCTCGCTCCTGATGTACGCCTTGGATTTTTTCCACCCCATGAACCTGGACGATTGTTTAAATGAAAATAAATACTTTTTGTTGATTTTGTATCGAGATATTAGGACATTGAGTGTTTATCTGATTATCATATTCGTGCGCAACGAAGATTTCTTGGAAAATATGAGAATTGAAGATTCTGAAATTATTAACAAAAGCTTAGATACCTACCGATACTTCGTTTAAAATCACTCTAAAATTCTTGGCAACCTGATTGATTTCTTCAACTTCACTCTACGTTGGGTAGATTTATTCAGAAAACTGTTATTTATAAACTTATCGAGTCATTTGAAATAATCTTTTTTTATCATGTCGGTATCGTTGAATATTTTAATTACACGGCACTGCGCCGATATTGATTACGATCCAAACATCGAATAGACTGTCGAAAAAAATAAAATCCATTCCAGTAACTTTGTCGAAAAGTTTACATACCGAACAAAGTGATTCCACAGAGAGTGAAATTAAACAAATTTACTAGATATTTCACAATTTCGAAGTGATCCGGAACGAAGAATCGTCGTCTAATCCTTTGTACATAAATTCCAGTCTCTTCATATTCGTACTTTGAAAAATTATCCAATCCACCGCAGAATCTAGCAACTCGTCAAACATCTCAACTCGTGACAACGCCGTGATAAAATCACCGATCACTATCAATTTTTGACCAACCAATCCCCGCGACTCCGATTTTTTAACGAACTTCTCGAGGTGTTCAAAAACCATATCCGCTTTGTGCAGGAGGCGAGGGGAGGGAAACTTTTTGGGACGCATATGTCCCCGGGATTGTTTTCGCCGGGTTAATCGGTCGAGCGTGACGGTTCACCTGGTATCCGTCTCGGGGGAAGCGGGGATGTATAGAAGCGAAAGAACCGAAAGCTTCGCGGGGAACTCGGGAGATCCTGGAGGGCCGGGATGACGGAGGATGTGGGCGGACCAGGATCCCCGTCTCGAGGGAGTTCGCGCCGCCAATCTAGGAAGCTAATTTTATTTTATTTTATTTCTCGCCCCTCTCTTCCTTCCTCTCTTTTCTTACCTCCTTTGCTACTTTATCCCTCCAACTCCTTTTCTCCTACTCCGTATACGGATGTACACGAGGTGACGCACACACGCTCGCGTCGGTTTCCTCGTCGTGTGTCACTCGGGCCAAAATCGCCAGGGTTTGACCCACTCCTTGTGATTGACGAGGGTTCGACTGAGATATCGCCGACTAAATTCCGACTCTCTTAACATCCTGGATGACGCCAGTTTCTGCCATCCGGATTTAACGAAATAAAAATAATAGTATCACGAAAATCTGTAAGCGATGTCGATATTCAGGTATAACGTAAAACACATTATTTTGTACCCGCATTGTTTATCCTGGATTTCTTCAAAATTCAATCTGATGTCGGAATTGAAACAAAGTACAAATATTATGATGTCTTTTAGGATTTTTTTTTTTTTTTTTTTAATTTTATAATACAAAATATTTTATACACACGTCGTCCGCGTTTGTTTAAACATTACTCGTAAGTGAATTGAAGACTTGGATGACAAATTTTATTTTCATTTTTTATTTCATTTTATTTACTCATCCTTTTATTATTTCTCTTGAGGTGTTTGATTGTTTCTCGTTTCGAGGGAACTTTGTCATACTTCGTTATTGTATATTCCCTGTTATATATCATGTCTATATATAAGTGAGGTGGGATCGGTTTTTCGTGAATTCATCGCTGGTAACAGGAACCAAAAAAAAAAAAACTAAAAGAAACGGAAAAAATGAGAATGAGGAGATGGGAAGAGAAATGAAAATTTAAATAATCAATTCCGCAGAGAGATTTAAAACGATTAACTATTCAGGTGCGGGAGTTTTGTCGGTTAATGCTCGTCAGGCTTCAAGCGTTTAAACTCGATTAATTCTCAATGCCTGCGGAACATTACGCGTTAATGGTGTTTCCGTTTTTATCAGCCCCTCTCATTGAAATTATCGGAAAATTCATTCAAGTGTGTACAAGGTGGAAAAATTTCTTTGTATTTTTTATTTTTTTTTTTTTGTTCTTCTTAATGTACAAACTTAGGAGTTTCTACAGGTGTCAGGCTGTATAATGTTACGGTTCGTTTGTGTATAGTTACAAACAATGGATTATGCCACAGCTGTGGCATGCGTTCGTTGATGTCTATTTAACGATGAGCATATAGTTTATATTATTACACGAATCTCTTTCATTTTTTCAAATCTCACGTCGCTCGAATAATATTGTTTTTGAACTTGTTTTGCTTGTAAAATTCTTTTAATACCGTCAGCCGGAACAGATGCCGCTGTAGATGTAAGCGTTTTTACTTTTCATCACCTTTGGTAACACAAGATTAGTATCGGTTTCGGTCGAAAATTATTTTTTCTAATTTCAACGAATCTTTACGTTTTCATAAACGGCTTGACAAATTGCCATGTTTCGTTTAATTTGAACTGCCGCCGTACCAGAAATAAATTTTCAATATTTTACCGATAAACACATACCTACTTTCCTTCCTTACTGCTCTTTCTAAATAAACGATTACGTTTTTTCAAGTTTAGATGTTTATTTATTAAGGAAAAATTTTAATTTTCCTTTCAAAACTTTTTCATTTGGCTGTCAAATTCCAACAGTTTCAGAACTTTTACTTGGCCGTTTTAGAGATCATCGCGAAAAAACTGTTTTCGCCGTGTTGTTTTTTGTATCATGTTTTTTCCTTCTATCCAGGTATAAATAAAAATGAAAAGAAAACAAAAAAAAAAAAAAAAAAAAAGTACATAACACACGAAGGACATAAAGAAGTATTTCTCGCCCACGTGGCTTCTGGCTTAAAGTCGGTTCTTAGACTTTGTTTTTTATCTCAGCGTGGGCAAACGAAATATATCGTTTATTCAGAACGTTTTTTCCAAAGCCGTTATATATATATATATATATATATATACACACTTTCACACGGTGACGTTACGAATAAATTTTCGCTATATTTTGGCAACTTTTTTGTGCGCGATCGATGAACGGATCGCTTATGTATTCAAACTCGATGTAAATCTGAGATTTCTTGCGCAGTTCACATGCAGATTTTTGCATTCGTATTCAACGTCCAACGAATTCATTCCATTATTTGTTCTTGACTTGTATTTGATCTACCAAATTGCAGTATTGACGAACTACTTTCTACGCATCGCATTTACGAGCACGTTACATGGATCCGCGATAAGAATTAAGTCTCATTCATGTTTTGTATCGCGTCCTCGCGTGAATATCTAATACCTTCTGAATCTCGGTCGAGGAGAGAAAATTAGATAAGCAACACATCACGTTAGAAGCGAAACATTATCTTCTTCTCAGACGTCGTAGGCAATTAACCGACTAGCCTTGACTCTTGACAGGAATGTATACCGATATCATTAGCAAATCCATTATATACTATGCTAATAGTTTGTTGTTTTTTCTTCTCTTCGAAATAAACGTGGCGCGATACACGTACGTTAAAAGGAAGTTCAGAGTTTTCCTTATACAACGAAAATACGGATAAGAAAGACGAAGAAGAAGTAAAAAGCGATATTAACATCTAAAAAAAAAAAAAGACGAGACCTCATTTTGCACGGTAATTTCGTCACTTATAACCGCAAACGAATTACGTCATTTGTTATAAATTGAGTGCAGACAATTTTACAGGTAGGTGAAAGATTAATGGCAGAAAAAAAAAAAAAAGTTAAAAAGTTGCGAAAATTTTTACCCTTACATACAATTTCTCCCCATTCAAATTCTTTAACGCCGAGCACTTTTCTTCCCGAGCTGATAACTTTCGCGGCGGTATCTTAAGGTAATGCGATTGTTGGATCCCGGAGAGTTAGTAACGTGGAAAGGCGGCCGCGGGTCCTAATGATAAAAGGAACTCGGAGAAAAGGAACCTGCTAACTTAACTTCCACCGCAATACTCGAGGGCAACGAATCGGTGAATGAAAAAGGAATGCGCGAATTAATTGCAAAATTGCGCAATTAACGGTCCGCGTATTGTGAGGACGAAGAATTTTATCGCCTTCATTCGATTACATCATTCGTTATTGACTTTGTAGACGAATTCGTCACAGTCATCGTCATCGATTGCCGATCGTTTTTTTCCCGTTAGGACAGGGAGTCTGGCTTTGTTAAACTTTTTTGTATTCTCCGCGTTGTCAGAAAAGCAATAATTACACGACGACCTCTCTATTTTTCTTCATCTGTCAAAGCCATCTCATTACTACGTCGGTTCCACCTCAATTAGCTTCTTCTTTGCTGTCGTAGCCGCGGGTGTCTGCGGACTAATTAGAGAAATGATGGGAAATGACGTCGAGTGGTTGATGACAAATATTCTCGCAGGTTTCGGGAGCAAGCAATATCACATGTAGGGCAGATTAACCGATAAAACCGAGATGAGAATTATACCGGCGAGTTTATATATTTCTCTCGGCGTTTTGGCAAAAACGTTAATGGGTATATGCATGTATTTAAATCGATTTCGTAAGCAGTGAATAATTTTTGAATTATAGTAATTGGAAGTTGTCTTTCACGATCTCTGATTTGAAAACACAGTTATAAATTTAGTATACGATTATATTACATGTTATTGTACAAATAACACCGGTGAACATGAATTTTGAGTCTGAATTCTAGATGTAAAATTTTTATTTCTTCCGCGTAACTGATAGAAAACAAAAAAACAGTTTCACTAGACAAAGTTTGCTTTTGCAGAAACCAGAACGATATTTCTTATTAAAATTACCTACCTATTTTCTTAAAATCCAAAGCATCGTGCTGGTTTTCATACAAGCAAACTTTGTGTAATAAAAGCATTTTCATTTTTTATTATTAGTCACGTGGAAGAAATCCAAATTTGACATCTAGAATCGAGACTTAAAATTTGTATTCGTCGTAAAAACGTAAAAACAAATAGAAGCAAACTTTATAAGTAATAAATGAAGATTTTAGTTATTACTCGATGTATAGAGTCAAAATTTATTCATTTTAATATATAACCTCAAAAATAAAAAAACAAAATCTTTTCGCTAATCCGTGTAATTATACCATATTTTATATTTTCCGTCACTTTTACGTAAGTCTTACACACGATTATGCAGGTTCCTCTTATTTTCTTTATTTTCCTCTTACCGCGAGTGAATCTGGATGAGTGAGAAAAAACGCACGGACTTCGAGTCCTGTGTAAATATCCTCCCAAGAATATTACGAGGAACGGACGTGCTCTATAATTTGGCGTCTTTCGACGCGACGCCTGGCGGGACTTAAGAAGTATTTTCGTAGCACGTCCAGAGAGAATTTCTTATTCCTTTTCTTCTTCTTTTCTCTTTACCGAAGCTCCTCGGAGTATTTTTCTTCTACTCGAATTTGTACAAACTCTTCCGCAGGCCTCGGAGCCTTATCGCACTAGTACAAGGTTTTAGCCAGCTTGCGGTGTCACGTATTTCCATTAACCGTGAGATCGCCTCCAATTTGCCGTGATTACGTTTTTCAAAGCTCGAAATTAATTGCGCGAATTCAAATTCAAATTCAAATTCAAATATGCTCGCAGAGCTTTTCTTGCAATGTTCTGCTTGCTTCAAATTTCCATAAAAAATACACTCCTCCTTTTTATCACTGCCTCGATATAAAAGTTTCGTCGGTCAGCGCATATCCTCCTAGACTCTCACGTACAAAGGAAAAACATCTTCGATCCAGGATTATCCTGCAGCCCGGGTGATTTATTATTTCGTTTCATTTATTCTCTTGCCTTCTCGCCGCCGAATGATCCGGAAGTTTTAAATTGGATATCGAGGGATGAATTCACGGGGTGCGGATTAGTCTTATATCCTATGTTATCTCGCCTTGTGCGAAATCTGGAAATTTCGGATTCCCTGATCATCCGCATACAATTAAAACCGACCGTCGTGTGTACCCAAAGCTCGCACGTTTACCTGCGCATGAAAATCGATCAGCTTTGTTAGCCCCGAGGTTCGAATCAAAGGGTTTATCCTTCGCGTAGGTAACTACCTACCTAGAACATAGAACCCCCGGCGTTGTGTGGATGCGTGGGCGTCTATTGTGCACGAAATGGCGAATCGATATTTTGATAATGGGGTGAGACATCAGCACTCACGCAGGTATAATTCGGGAGACAGTAGCTGCCCACGTTGATGCATTATAGATGTACACGCGTGGTTCGCCTCTGCATCCTGAAGCAAAGTCGAAGGGAAGTTGGATGAAGACAGATCGCGTGGGCGGAGCAAGATCGCGGTTTTTCCATTAGATCCTATCGATTTCTCCGATTTCACGGTGACTCCGGTATCGCAGCATCCCTTTACGAGAGTCAACCGCTGTGATGTAGTCAATTAGAAAGCGTCGAGATCGGTTTCATTGGTTTTGAAACTTATAATTAAACGATCGCGTTACAACGGCCCGTTAATATTCCTGGTTGGCTCTAATCTCTGATGACGTAATATTATTGGAGCTTATCTAACCGGTCGGATCTTTGCCGAACCGAAGAACGAGATGGCCGCAATATTGACTTTCCAACTCTTTTTTCAATTCCGATTTATCACTTTTAAAAATCGTTTTTAGAAAATTCTGTGCATTCGTTTCTCCCGCTCAGTTATCTTACCATTTTCAACGAACTTTTGACCGTATCTGTATAGATTCACATTCGCTACGTGTACACAAATTGTTGATAAATAATAATACCAAAAGGAAACGGTCGAGAATTTTCTTTTTCGATTCGGAACGAATTAAGTCCATAAATCTTTGACGAATCTACGTTTCGTTATGATTTCAATCGTAATTGAATCATCGTACGCGGAATCTTATACATCAGAGCGCAATATGTATGCGTTAGATGTATACGGAAGTTATTACTTCGAAACCCGCTGCAGGGATTCTGCTGAAAATCAATTTCTCGGTTCTCTGAATTATTTTACACATTCATCTCGCTTCGCAGAATCTTTTTCTCCATTTCTCTCTTTCTCCGAAGATTCGCGTTGCAGCCACGTCTCCCAGCCGTGATAACAATTTCAATTCTTGAATAGTAAAATACTATTCGATTATTATTAAAATGTGATTCGATGACGTGTCGCAGGTATTGATTTTTATACGATCCAAACGCTCGATCAATAATAAACTTTTTATAGAAATTTACCTACATTCGTGCTTGAGCATCGATGTTTTATCAATTGTTACTCGTATCTTCCACAGCACGTACATCCTTTTACTCAGATTGTGAAAAAATATTGGATGAAATTTATCATCGCTGGAACAAATCTGCTGCATCTGCCTCAATTCACGTAATCCGTATCGATAAATTAGGTTTAATACGGTGAGACTTTTCAATGTAGAAGACTAATACGTAAAGATTTGTCGTATAAATTGGCTTTCATAAATTTCCGCATCGATATAATAGTAACCGTTAGCGACAGTGACGGTGAATATTAATTTTTTTACCCAAACAACCCTATTTCAATATATTTATCGTTCGAGAGGATCGAGTGCGAAATAATTTTCCTCTATTCCTCATCGATCGAAGCTCGAGACCATCTCAGGGCGAAAGTGGCTCCGGTTTTTTTCTTCCTCGCCCGTTTCGCATCGGATAAATTATTAAACTCCGGTTTATTTCATTTCCTCCCCGCATTTTGGCCCCTTCGTTATTATTGCATAAGAGTCAGTCGAGGGTCCAAAATGCTGAGAATTTTCGGGTCTGCCTAAAACCAGCGAACGCCGGTGGGTGAAGCACAAGACGTTGTAACAGCGAATATATTCGGGACTGGCAGAGGATTTTTTTTCGAAAGCAAGGAAGAGATAAAAAAATAAAACTCTTCGAGTGGCGGAAACCTCCTCTACAGTCTCCTCTTTTACTCCGTCGCAAAATCCTCGAGCCGAACACGTTCCGATCGGTACTAGTTTGCATAATATTTCTATGGTGACACCGTCGCGATGTAGCTGGTTATATATTCTCTTTTTGAAGTGTAGGTAGGTATATAGGCACGTATACGCGTACAATGTATACGTCTACACGCGTGTACAATGTATACATATATTCACGAATGAAAATCGCCACCCCGAGTATATGCATAAATAATGTAGTGGGAATATAGCGCACCCTGACATCGATTCGGCATTCCCTATTTCGTACACCCGTGTGTGTGTGTGTGTGTGTGTACGTAGACTGTACACAACGTCACACGTCTACCTGGTGGGCGAAAGCCTTCGGTAGTGCGCGGCGCACGATTTTGCCTACAGAATATGCATATTTGTACTCTCCTGGCCTAAAGCCTCGCATCCCGATGGTTACTCCACAGCATTTACGCGAACGCGTAAGTTGCGTTTATTTTAGACGCGGCGGGGTTGAGGTTCCAAATCTTAAAAGTTTCGGAAGCGCAAAATTACGTATTTTTTTGTGGCGAAACTTGAAGTAAAGACATCGAACATGAAAGTTTCGAACGGTCAGAAAACCCGACGGTCAAAGTTCCGAAAGGGCGAAAATTTGAAAATCTGAAACATCGAAATTCCATATGATCGAAGATTTTCAGTTCTGTAAATTTCTGGATTCATCAAATTTCACCACTTTGATCTTTCTTTGTTTTAGATTTTCCATATTTATACGATCGGAATCCTGGTAATTCTGATTTTCGGTTTTTCCGATTTTTCACACCCACTCGTTTTAATTTTCGAAATTCGACTCTACCGGAACTCTATTTTTTGCAATTTCGCTGCATCGTAACTCGAGTTTTCGGAATCATGCATATCGGAACTTTGTTGTTTCTGCAAAGTTTGATTTCTTTGCTTCAGGCTTCGCTACCAAATGATTCGGAATCAGGCGCTTTCCGAACTTTTCCCATTCTGTTACATTTCACTGTTTGACTATCGTCATCATCGTTATTATTACTCTCTGAACCTCTTATACTGTGATGATTTTTTCAATAAAGAATAAAATTACTCTCCGCCTGTAAGAATTAGCGCGGAGTATGGAAATAAGTGCGGAAAACGACGGCACAGATTACACCGCGTTTTCCATTTCCTATAGGCACGAAAATCCGGCCGACCTTTCCTATTAGTTACGGGCCAAGAGAGGAGCAAGTGATTGTGAGTAATTGCTGGGCACAGCCCCTAGCTGTTAGGGCTAAGCGAGTATCTATTCCGGAGGTGAACGGGACGCGTCGAGTGTGTATTTCGTTTGAGTTCGGCCCCACCGAGTATCGGAAATGAACGGTGATTTGTTAGCCATGTTTTCCACGGGTCAATAGACTCCCTCCATTATGGGCTCGGTTCAGGCCTGCGTTTTTTTTTACCCCTTTCCTACCCCTTTTGTTCCTCGTTATTCGTCGTATTTTCATCCCCGATGGAACGCGGCGATGCTCGCCAAAATTTATAATACTAGTGTATTAATTAATATGCTCTCAGAATTCTTGCGTATCGTTATTATCGTCAATTTTTTTTTATGGAAACGAGTATTCTGAAAAAGCGAAAAAGATTTTCTCTCAATTTCCTGCTGGCAGTAAATTTTCAATACGTACTTACTGGAGGAAAAAAAAAAAAAATTTACGAGCGAAATCTCTCGACGGTAACCGCAGTCCAACAAAGCGCATTGGTCAGGAAGTTAATTTGCAGGCATTGCGATGCTGGAGAAGCAATAACGCCTCGACGGCCTGGCGCCAGGAGTTAGAACCACGGCAGTCTCGATCGAGTAACTCCTTCGCAAAACAATAATAACCCCTGTAAAGTTGCGAAGTAATTGAAAGTGCTCGGTCGATTCTGCTCCGACAAGGATGATCTCCGTTTTCATGCTCGATTTAGTCAAAAATTCAAATCGATACGCGAAGTGAAGAAAGAATAGCAAAAAATAATAATAACGAATGATTAATACTCGTCAATTTAAGAATAATTACTGCTCGATTACCTCGAATTTTTTTCTTTTCTTATCTTTTTTGTTTTTTTTTTTTTTTTTAACGCCATGAATACAACAAAAGCCGTTCAATTTTAATTATAATTATACATACAGTTTATTTTGTTCCTTAATGAATATTTTATTAAACGTCTGAGATAAATTTTTTTCTCACAAGCTACGCGGTTATAGTTACACGAAATACTTCACATGCTAATTTATCATACCAGTTATAATTGCTCAACTTACCGGTTGATTGAGAAACACATTCAGACGTTATGGTAAATTTTACACGCCATTCTCGTTTGGTCGGATCTTTGTTGTTAGATCTTTTGACAACTTTTTCGTCCGTTTCTCATTCGATGTTTGCTTCAGACGATTCGCAATCGAGTAATTTATCGAAACTGGATAAACGTTAAAAAAGCTGATCAAGGATATGATCTTTCCCAACTTGTTGCAACTCCTGAACTTTCTCTACTGAAATTAGCAGTTTTCTAATTTTTCCGAGGCGAGGACCTCGTCGTAAATTTCATCTCAACCGATCTGAATATCTTATCACTTGCCGAGCTCTGCTTTAAGAATTTTTTAAATGCTTTTATCAATCGTTCGACCGCACAAACCCTACGCCGATAATTATCATCGTTTAAAAAAATTCATTACCTTAAAACGAAATGAGACAATAGGACGGGCACGATTGTCGCGCAATTATAGAAGGAGGGGGATATATTTTAATAATTTTAATCGAGTGTCGTGCGACTCGGCGATTAAGTGGTTGCTGAATCGTATTAACGATCATCGCCGCGGGTTCAGAACTCGTGCTGCCGGAGCTGTATCCACATTTGTACGTAGGGTGAAATTCATTAAAGGTTATAATAAAGTTTTAGTGTGCCTAAGTATCGTTCTCTGCCATGCTGCGGATGGTTATCATTAGGCAATAAATTTCGCCCGTTTAATATCGCCCGATATTGTAGGTGTATTATAATCCACCTTCGGGAAACTTTATTTTATATCCGTAATTATGATAGGACTTTACTCGAATCATGCCTGCACATTTATACGCACCGTAATTCCGCCCCCCCCCCCCCCCCCTCACCTCAACTCACCCGTTCGGCTCATTACCGGAAAACACGAATTCCAATTATTCAAATTGCCCGCCCGCCCATGCGTGTTCATATAAATCGTCCGGCGCACAATACTTTCGCCTCACTTGCCGCCCCGTTGTCATTTCGCGTTTCGTTTCACACTCATTGTCAGCTATAACCGCAGAACCGCGAAAGCGCGCGTTTAAAAATCGATACGGGTCGCACTGAACTCGATACCGAAATCAAATTAATTCTTGCTCTACCGACTGGCGAAAATTCCTCGTGAAAGCGGGATTTTCTATTTTGAAAAAACTTTCACCAATCGTCGTGAAAAGAGGCAAACTGGGAGATTATTATTCGCTTGAACAAATAATTGGCATATTTTATCACATTTTATCACGCAGGCCAATATTTCTGAGGTTGAAAAAAGTTCGTTAAATTTCTCAACGCTTTGACATCTTACAAAAATGATGTAAAGTAAAACAAGTTTCACTTGGTGTGTAATTTGTATTTGCTGCGTCGTTTTCTTATTCACGATCTTAATGATGCTGAAAATTCATACATACACACACACACATATATATATATACATATACACTATGTATCCGCGAATAAGTCTCTTGGTATTTTATATACCTTATATACCCGTTGTACAAGGTTTATTTCGGATAAATTAACGAGCTCGAAGTTTCCACCTTGCACCTTCAGTTTGGCGGGGCTTCCGGAAATTAGTATTAAAAATACGGTCGAACAAAAGGAGGAGGAAGCGGGGAGAGAAAATAAAACGTCGAGTGGGTAAACGGTAGCAAAAAAGAGAATATCGTATAACAGCCCTGCAGCTGCGTACGACAATCGAGAGTAATTGGTTTCACTTTCACCGTGTCTCGTTCTCGTGGTTTCTCCCTTTTTTCATCCCTCCTCCAATCCTGGTATGAAAAACAAAAATATATCGCGAAAATTCTTCGTTCACCCCCGTTTAAGTATATAACAATCGCGTCTCATTGGAAAATAAATTTCCCGAACATATTTCATCCGGATAAAGTGACGCTTTCCAAGAGAAGTAACAAAAAACTAAAAGAAAAAAAACCAATAAGCTGTAAAGAAAAATTGAGAAAGCCACCCTTTGATGCGGTTTCATCCGCCCTTACTCCTCGGCTCGATGCCGCTGCCGCCTGGATCAAGGATTAAACTTACCCGTGTGGTTAAGAGGCAGGGTGCATGACGATGTAGGCTAAGGGGTGCGGGAGCTGGAAGGACGGCGGCGTCGAGGCGCCGTAATTAGGCGATACTCGTTGCATGCATCTCGAACCTTGCCAGGGTGGATATTCTCGTCGTTTTGCCGTTGAACGCCAGCGTCCTGATTTTTTTCCCCCCTCGGGGAAGCGAGATGAAATTATTTAAAAAAATTGGCGAGCTTCGTTGCAATTATTTTTTATTTTCCTTTTACCCCCCCTCAAGCAATTATTACCATCGTCAATTTCAAGTTTTCTCTTCTCTCTCTCTCTCTCTCTCTCTCTCAGTTTGAAGATACATTATTTTTTTTTTCATTTTTCATCGGGTCTTAATCAAATCCCATCAGTGTGGTTGTTGCTGCAGGAGCGACGCTTCAGTGAACGACAAAGTAATTGATAAAAAAATTGAAAGACACAGCTGGTGCGGTACGTATACGGTACAAGGGAAAACTGGTTTCCGTCTTTAATAGAGTTTCAACTCTCCGGAGGGATCTTCGGGGATGAGAAATTTCCAGTTGACTGTACTTTCTACGGTTTATGTTCCTGTGCAACACATTACAGGGTCTAAACTCGGTTTTCTTGTTGTCGTTGCTATTGTTGCTGTTGGAACAGCGATTCGTCGCTTTCTTTTACTCACACAGGTATCTTGTATTGACATACTCTTTCACATCGTGCTTCGAAAGGGTTCGTATAGTGTATTGCTTGAAAGGAATTAAGTGGTACGTACGGGGCGTAATTCTGCCGAAAGTATATAATATACCGTACGTGATAGATTGGCGTAAAATGATTAGCGAAATAAATTGGGATCCGTGGTATCTACGCGTAAGAAATTTCTTGAGGAAGAACGTATTTTTTGCACCGGAAATCTTTCCGCCCGTAGCCTGTATGCTTTTTATTTTCATCTGGCACTCGATCACGGAATTTCGCGTTATATTACGATACAAACAGGAAGCGAAAAACATCTCACGGGAAGTATTATTAGAAAAGTTTGGAATATCGTTCCGTTTTTTTTTTTTTTTGTTTTTTGTTTTTTGTTTTTTTATTTTTATTAACGCTTTTTTCTTTTTCTATCCCTTTTATATTACCTCCTCCCGCCTCCCGTTTTTAGTTTGGTTTTCTCAGCACGCCTTCCTAAGTCGGCCGCGTCTCAATTCGGGAAAATAAAGTTTTCTCTTCTCGCGTTGGACCCCCAAAGCCCTTTTCGACGTCTCTCGCGGACCTCCGTTGAATGCGGATTCATCCGGCAACCGACTTCCGGAATTTCATCCACCCTCGGATCTGTATGCGATATGTTACGTGGAATCATGTGATACGATCTATAGACGATGAACGAATTGTGACGCGATGTTTGTCATTCTATTATGCAGGTATGTCAACTCGACGAAAGTGATGAAACTTGATTTTTTTTCCCGCAAATCAGGAACCGGGACTAGACGGCAGTTAATATTGCGCTCGCTAAGTTGAACCCTAGCGATATAGATTCATAATTTCATGGTAATTTAGAGGAAAATTATTCAGCTTGACTGTGAAATCAACTTGGCAATTAAAGTACGTGCTTTTGTATTAAACGTTTCGCCGTGACGATAAGCTTGAGAAGCTTGGGAAGGGCGGATAAAATGTGTGTAAGAAAAAAAAATTTTAAAAGAAAAAAAAAAAATAAGGTATAAGGGAAAGGTAATGAGAGTAGATTTTCATTGCTCTTCGTTAACTCTGCAATCCCTCTTGCGGAAGGAGACAGAAAATGTCGTGAAAAAATCTTGACATTTAAATGAGAGAATTAGTGAAAAATGTGAGAAAAAAATGTTACGACGAACCGAAGAAGTGAAAAGTGAAAAAGAAAATTACGCCGTTTTTCTTACTTACGTTCTTTTTTTTTTGCATTTTCTTTCGCGTTTCATTAATCCGCTATTGATTTATTTCGAGCCATTTCTCTTGCCGCAGGTGGGAAATATCGCTTGGACTATTTTAAGCCGTTTAAATTATCCGATTTATTAGACACGACGCAATTATTAAACCGTTATACGAGTTTTACAAGGCTGGTGCAGGTGCCGAGATCTGGCGAATGATAAATTAAGGCCAAGTGGACTTCGCGTCTCGCAGTTTCAACTCCCTGGTTATAATCGAGTGAACGTGAAGACAAAGGGGTACGGTTGTAATTCCGAATTTGAGAAATCTTGGAAAACACGAAATTCCCAATTTTTCAGTGGCGAAACTCAAAGAATTCGAATCTTTGTTGTTTCTTCAAAGTTTGACTTCTTTACTTGCGCTTTCGATGATTTGAAACAAATATTGACAGCACCTGCAAGCACTCCTGCTTCCGCGCCGATTAAAAAATTGACCAACCAATCCGGGGTAAGTGCGTTAATCAGTCGGCAAAGTTTGTCCGCGATCCCGGTAATCAAGCCGTGGTATAATTAGCTGTCGGAGAGTTGCAGGTCGCGTTGTTCAAAGGATTGGACCGACCTGTGCAGACTCTGTGCCAATTTACATATGGCACAATAGCCGGCTCGGATGCCTCCGCATTGACTGCGAGACGGGTAAATAGCGGTGAGAAATCCGGGGATGCAATTTTGACCCTCAGATTCGGAGTCTGGTTTCCGGTTCTGCAGCCGGAGACGTCACATCGATCGCAGACGTATTGAAAATCGGTTTTTCATCTCTCTCCTAATTTAACGGTTCGGTAAAGACGCGCCTCGTTGCGTCACCTGATCGCTTCTCGTTTTCACGTTCGATTTACTTGCATTTGTATTCAAGCCGAGGAGACGATGCGAGACCCTATCATTTCCTCATTATCCACTCAAACATGGCGCCGTCGGTCCATCCCTCTTTCATGTAATTTTACGACTCCCTCGTCGATTCTGATGACGCGACTATTTACGCATCGACTTAATTGTTCGGGGACCGAATCGTATCTTTTGCTCGATATCCGTGAGTTCAGGAGAGAAGGAGAGAGAGAAAGAGGGAGGAAGGGAGGGAGGAAAAACGTGGAAACCATTTTTTGACAGCAACGATTTACGAGAACTTTCGTCAACTTTTCTTTCGTAAATCAAGTGAAATTTTTCGATTTTCAGTTCGGGAATTACGAGTAAGCCGATAAAAATGATGAAATTAAGCTGCTGTACTCGATTATAAGCTTTTTCAGAAAGGACAATATTATCTCGCTACCCTCGAAAACCCGGAGAGAATCGAATAATTTCGTTTATTTTAGAATCCAGTCAGAGAATGATTGTTTCGTATAAAAATATCGAGGGATCTTAATTTTTATCATCGAAGCGAAAAGCTCCCCAATTTTGATAAGCTTTCGGCAATGCGTCGTAATTAACATGCACGGTGTTGATGTTATACGATACTTACGACCTTCCGCGAACACGCTGACGATGTATTTAGCTGATCGTCCTTCGTCGATATATTTCCTCAAGTGATCCCGCGTATATAGGGTACGTGCCACAGCCGCAAAGAGGATCGGGTTTATGTGTTTCGGCTCTCCCTGGATACCCCCTGTATCCACAACTCAGTCTCTTTGACCGATCATGCATCACGCACGATCGGAGCATCCGTCAGACTCTTCAACTTAAAGTTGCGGGACCAGAACTTGAGATGAACGTTTTAAAGGAGAGGACAAAGGCCTCGTAGCCGAACTTTAATAAAAGGAGGAATATATCTCCTTGACGTGGGCAAAAATTTGAACCCAAGAATCAGATTTGATATTAAATTTCAACAAATCGCATTATCGTTACTTTTCTTTTTTTCTTTTTTCTTTTTTCTTGGACTGCACATTTGACAATTCATTTCACCGTCAGTTTTGGTTACGGTAAATTCGAATTAAACTTGATAAAACTTGTCTTGCTTACTCGTGTAACGGTTGACAAACTGTAGTTACAACGAATTTGAAATTTCTATAAGCTATTCTAACACTGTGCGTATACGTAGGTACAATATTCAAGTTGACAACAGTTAACCCAGTTTGAAATGTTAATAACTATAACGGCGGTGAAACATTTCCCCGGATCACGACGAACGTTTGCAAGTTTTAATCGCCATCATCGATTTTCAAAGGGTTGCCAGACTGACGCAGCAAACTTCGCAACGTTAACCGTCTGCAGACGTAACTTGGTGCCACCCTGCAATTTACGGCTTTAATTAATAATATATTCCCCGGCAGACGATTTACGAGCAATCGCTACTTTCGTAATATCATCTATTAATTTCAGCCAGGGTCAGACGTAGTCTATGTAATGTTTCAAACATACAGAGGGACGCTTGTGTAACGGTCGCCATATTTGTCCAACTTTTTCCTTCCATGTGTTTTTTTATATTTCTTTTCTTTTTTTTTTTATCTCTTGCTGAAAAAAGAAAACAGTTTTTGTTTCGTTTCTGCAACAGCTCCTCGCACCCTTTTTTTTTTTTTAATACAGGGACGTATAACGGACGGAAAACTCGAAGGTAGATCAGCATAACGATGCGATTCACGAAAAGTTGCGCACCCGGCGACTCGCCCTCAGTGTGGAAGCCATCCCCGAGGCGAAGCGCTCATGCATCACGCATGATGCTCGACTACGTTATAATAATTCTGGCAACGCGGTGAATAAACTCACAACAGCTTCTTGCAGACTGTCGGTTGAAAAAAAAAAAATTTATTCCGTTTACCAGCGTAATCAACACTAGCGATTTATAAATTGAAATTAGAACCAGATGATCAGAGAGTTTGTTGAAATTGTTATTTCGATTGTGAAAACAGTTTGCAGTGGAGGCTTTCAATTATTCATCCATTTGCGTACATCTCCTCCTGTTTTACCGTAGCTGCAGCGGTTTAAAGGATAAATGAAAATTTTTCTACTCACAGAGTTCAGCTCGACGCAGGTAATACGGCACAGACGGAAAATAGTTTACTCCAGTTTTAAACAAATTAATTTTCGTAACGGTAAAACCGACCATAGCGGGAATTAAAATGTGCACAACGCGTTGTCACGAGATTGCAGAAGTTTCACTAATTTGTTATTTTAAAAGTTTAAAAGTTTGAATTATTACCATATTTCATTGTTATTTTCTTCCCTCACAATTGACGCCTCGATTAATTTCATCCAATTCAACGATTCGATCTTTCCGCAAAATTTTCCACCGCTCCCCAAAATGAGATTTGGGATTCGCAAAGCGTCTACGATTATTACGATTCCCCGATATAAATCCATAGCTCAGCTTTTCCCACGTTATCTACCTATTAATGGCGCCCTTTGCTACGCCCACGGTGAAACGGCAAGAAATATAAAGGCCCTTTCGTACGCCGACCACGCGCCGAGTTCTTCCCAATCTCTTTATCTAAAGAGGTCTCTCTTATCCCATTCTCGCAGACCTGCCCGGTACAAAACGTTCCCCAGGCGGCCTTAATAGTCATTGAGTTTGTCCCGTGTTCTCAGGTGTTGATGATGAGTAAAAAAAAAATAACAGGGAAAAATTTTGACGAAATATCGCCATTGGTAGAGAGAGCAAATACAAATACAAATGGGCAAGTATACAGAGAACGCAAACTTAGAATTAACTTAACTTGTTAGATGTGGAGTCTCGGGGTTAATTTCACTTTATGATATTTGAACTACGTGTAATTATTGGGAGAGAATTAGAGAGCGGTAGATATATATATATATATATATAGTTAAATACAGTTTATTATGCCCATTGCAACGTTTGACAAAAAATCACGAGTCATGAGTAAAGCAGAAACAGAAAATAACAAAAAATAAAACTAAATAAAACTAAATAAAATAAAACTAGTCAAGAGAGAGAGAAAGGTTGATTGATTTTTTATTCATGCCTTGATTATATCTTGAGGCAATGAATTATAAACAGCGAAAACAATACAAGTTTGAAATGTCATGGAAAAAACAGGATACCTACAATTTCAAATCGACTAACTTTTTATTAATAATAATTAATGACGGTACAATTAGCTATGCTAACAATAATTGGTTATAGATAAAAAGTAGAACGTACATATTCAAAGAAAATTAGACGTGAAACTAATAATTATTACAATACCAGAAATAATAAATAAATTAGGATTAAATAATTGTAGACAAACAATAAGTGACCGGCTGCACATTGTATAACCTTATGTAATATGGTAGAGAGAGAGAGAGAGAGAGAAATTTCAAATTCATTTCGCCTGGTAAATTTTGACAAATTTTGCTTCGCTGCTTTACAGTGTAATTCGTCTTCTCAACTTGCTCGCAATTTTTTACTTCGGATGATCGACGACAGTCTCTTTTCTCTTCTCGAGACAATATTATTGAAATTACCTACCGCTATCCGAGCTCTCCTTTTCTGCACGAAGGCGCGTTACATTCGCCCCAAGTTCTCTCTCACTCTCGCTCTCTCTCTCTCTCTCTCTCTCTCGCCCGATTCGACGCGGAGCTTGCAAGTCGGCCGTCGGTCCGGGGTTCCAATTTACCGAATCGACTCTCGCCCCAGCTAAAAGCCAGCTCTATCTTACACCTCGAATGTATCATGTGTATACATAATATATGTATGCCAGTATACCTATATCGCATAACGGCAGACAGTCTGTAAGGCGTGTAATTTGTCAGGCGGAAGACGATATTTCGCAGCAAATGTATCGAGGAAGAGACAGATTTTCCATCGGTATGCGATATACAAGAGAAAGCGGGCTTCCTTTATCTGAGGCTTTGTACAAAGGTATTGATTGATATTATACCGAGACACCTGCGCGACGATCGACTTTCGTAACACATCGACTTGCAAACAATCCTTTCGTCCCTCAGTGTTTTAATAAAATATTTCTCGCGATAAGAGTAAGAGAAAACAAAAAAAAAAAAAAAAAACACAACGACAACAACAAAAGTTAAACAAATACGGCCAACCCCGTTTTTTACACCCACTTCCGTCACCTGACTCTCGCTTTCTAATAATCCATCATTGCGATTTAGCTACGCGGTTATGACGCTGAAACGAAATCTGCGGGCACGTCAAAACTTTCAAATTTCAGCCCCATTACCCCCGTTTCAATGCCCAAAGAAGGGAACGTGAGGAATTCGTTTCTCGCTTGTGTACGAGAACTGGGAAATTTCAATATCAATACTTTTTCCCATCAAAGTTGTATTAATACACAATTATTACCTTCTCGACGTGTCCTAATTATTTTTATGGATTTCGCGAGTCCGATCAAGGGAAAATAATATACTTTTACGATAAATAATGCGCGTTATTATTATTATTGATTCGAGGCTCCTGATTTACGCAGTAGAATCGTCGATTAAATTTACTTTGAATTAGGTTAATCGGAACGACCTTGAATCGACGGTGTAATTCAGCCTTTACCGGATTATACGGAGAAATGAAACGTGTTGTCGGAGCCATCGGTGTGTTTATTCAAAAATTTATTTCCCCCCGTGCGGACCGCGGTGAAACATTTTCACGATAATTACTCGGGGTAAAATTTTTCGTCCGAGTTTGTTTGCCCTGTGCAAATATGCTGGATATATAATTGAACCGGCTTGCAGGAGGGGCCGACAGCTGGGGGAATGATAATCTAATTTCAAGCGAAATGAAAAAAGGAAGAAGAAAAAAACCGTATTAAAGAGTAGAATAAAGAGAGTAAAAAAAAAAAAATAAAATAAATAAATAAAAAATCGTCATCCCTCATTTTTCCACACCTGCAGCGAACTCGTACATCGCAGTTTTCGCAGCTGAATAGGCGGAATGAAAAATAAAGGAATAAAATACCGAGGTGCGAGAGAATCAGCACTCCGCCTTAGGGACGCGAGATTAATGTCGGAGCAGGTATGTTCGTTTTCGATAAAACTTGGAGAGTGCGGCACACTCAAAGGGCGCGGGATGCAATTGCAATAAAATTCACTGGGTTCGAGGCAGCCAACAAGTTGCCGGTGCTGAATCGATAGACTCGACGGGAACCAGCGGCAGTAGCCGTAGAATTAGCACCCGGGCTCGAGTAACGCGTTTCATCCAGCCCCGGGCGTCGTAGGAGAAAAATGGGGAACCAACCGCAAGCCCCGGGCATTGTGATGTACCAGCTTTGTAATTGAGTTCTTTTTCCCGCCTACCATCTCCGCGACTTCGCATTTTTACCTCCTGTAATAAAATACGCGTCGAACAAAGTTTTCAGTGCTCTGATTTTCTCTTCGTCATTCGATTTCAGTTTTCAGTTATCTGATTTTCTTTTTGCGATGTTATTGAAACAAAGAAAAATGTTCTGTTCATTTTTTTTTTTTTTTTTGCCATCCCGACGCATCGACCGATTTTTCGGACACTTTTTTCGCACTGAACTAGAAGAGTAAACTCTTTGGCTTTGCTTTTGAAAATTCGTAAGAATATTCATTTCCAGCCTAGATACATGATTTATAGAAACACGAGTTTTTAAAAAATCCCTGGAAGGTTGAGAAAAATTATTGTTAAAGAACGTTCAACTTAATTTCAGTCGTAAATTACGATTCAAAGTTTTATTTTGGCCGATTAGAAATTCTCATATATTCTTTTCACGCGACACGAAACGTTTCTTGTTATATTAGAGACAAGACTTGCGGTTCGAGGTAAACATTCTGTTTCCGGGACATTATAAAGAAAGTCCAGTATCGATAAAGTCAGTTGTAAGCGATGTAGAAAACTCAAACAAAGATTGATAAGCATCGAGTAAACGATCTCAATATTTCAGCCAACAGTTAATCGGAATTCAATCAGAATTCAATTAGGAACGAGAAATTATCAGGCAGATGAAACGAACATCTACGAGGTTTCCGAGACGATCTTACGGCTGTCTTTTTTTTTTTAATTGGCGAATTATCCAACGCATCACATTTGCAATCGTGGGAGAGAATTATTCACTGATCTGTGAAACTTGAATTTACATGGCCTATTTATTCTCTTGTTCTTCGGTGAAACTCATTCTTCTAATTTCGAGCAACGAAAAGTTTTTGAAAATCGGTCAACGCATTCGGATTTTATTCACGTTTTTAAATCGTTCCGTTTTTTTGTTTTGCCCACCCTGTATACGTACGTTTATGAAAAAAATTAAACCGCTAAAAAAGAACTAAGAACACTCGCAGTTTATGAAAATTGATTTAAAAAAAGTCATATCCGATGATGCAATCTCTCAAAGATACTTTGAATATTATATTATGCGATTCTTCTTTTTTTCAACTAATTTATTTTTTTCAACAAGCGATGAAATTATTCAATGTTTATACGTGTATATGGCGGTAAAGTTTCTAGAAATCAGCCCGAAGGGCTAAGAAATTTGACTCAATCGAGTTGAAACGGGTCGTTTCCATGTACAAACATTTTTTTGACTGTTCATGTTTCGGTTGTTCGTTTGTTACCGAAGACGCGATCCGAGGTTGAGTTGCGCTCGTGGAATAACATTATTCGGAATTTGTTACGAGTGTAACGGGGAGAGGCTATTAGGTGGGTAAAAAAGACGGAAAAGTATTACGAAGTTGGGTAAACAAAATGAGAAAAGTACACGTCGTACGTAGAGAAGAAAAAGTTGAATTTTGTTTATCTCATTTCTGTGCCTTGTTTTTATTCTGTACATTTTCAGTTTATTTCGTTTATTATTCGAATACCGTGTAATTGTATTTCCAACGATGTATCCGACGAGATGTACTTGAGGGCAAGGTATACGCGATTTGACGGAAAACGAGGGGGACGATGCAAAAAAGAGAAAACGAAACAAAATGGAAGAACCAGAAGAATAATGGAGGGGAAAAAAGTTGCACCGTTGAAATAGCCGTCGGGTAATTGAAATGCCTCGGTTGATCGCTGAAAGCTAAGTCAATTTAAGTTGAAACCTTTTGTACGTCAATAAAGTAACGAAGTGAAAGAGAGAGGCTCACACTCCACGGTTACGATGGCACGGCTTACTCAACGGTGCACACAGCACGGACATGCGGTGAAGTATAAAGCCGGTCCATAACTTTCCTGAAAGGCAACGCGACCCCCGTATGCAAATAGTTTACTTGCTGGATAGTTAAATAATAGCCCCAACTACACTGCTCGCCCGTGCAATGCGGCCATTTTATTACTTATGCATGTACGTTGCGTACCTTATAGTGAGTTTAAACTTGGACGAAACAATTCCCGTTGGAAGTAAATTTCTATAACGTTTCGGATGGCTTTATTCGCGGGAAAATCGAATCGTCGCTGAACTCCTTGACGCAATTCATGCGCGAGGAATCAAAGCGTCGAAGGCTCTGCAGCGCCGAAACTAATAGAGTGGATTGATCATCTCAGTTATCGTTGAGAACGAAGGTATGGAAGAACAGAGAAATCTTTTCCACGGTAGCAGAAGCGATTTTTCTTAATCTTGAAAAGCTACGCAGGGAGCTTAATTGTCGGAGCTTGTTACGATTCGAGAGAAATGTCGAAGCGAGAAACATTCACTTAAGAGACACTAAATGATCGGGTGAAATTTCTTTCTCTCGAGATAATTGTACACCGCAAGCAGTTAGTCTCGTCGTACTCGACACGTGGTAAAAGTCGGTGACATTAATGTGGAACAACTGTTTCGATCAGGCGTCAATGAATCAAAGCGCATTATTTTTCTAGGCTTGAAGAAAAAATATGTCGTTCGGATACGGTCGGGGTAAAAATATTGCGGACGATGCAGCGGCTGCAAAAACTTATTGCTTATTGTTTATCTCGCAAAAGCTCGACAGCGCGAGCACTTTCATCTCCGTAATGACTTTTTCCACTCGCTAGTAGCCGCGGGATGAGACTGTGAAATATATTGTTCGTCGTAAAAAAGTTTTACCATTCGCTACGTAAAGCAGCAGGACTCACTTTCCCCGGTTTCTAAACGGGTTCACATAATTCTGGTACACGCTTTTGTTGTACACGTAAACATGCGCTTTGAGCTTTATCATCTCTATCGTCGAAACTTGACGTACTCATAAATTTTGGCACGGGGTCGTTTAACCCTTCGGTAAAATATCACACGGACGTGAAAGTCGACGAGCAGATTAGTTACGACGCGTCGGAGACTTTGAAGAACCGGGAAAGAAGAAACGCTTTACTCGTGGAATATCATTCCGCAAGATGGAAGATCCGACGTTTCGGTTGCGGTTGCTGCGGCTGAGCCCGATACTTGAATAATATCCCTGATTAATCCACTAATTACTCGGGCAATTACTATTGATAATCCTTGCGGAATGGAATCCTAGAGGAAACAGTTACACGGGGATTGCGTTACCGAAATAACATTTCCCGAATGTTGCGCTGCAGCTCCCGAGCTTGGCAATTCGGAGGGAAACATTTTCAATTAGCATAGTATATTCGTGATTTTTTCAATTTCTCACAACTGCGCTCACAGTTTCGAAGGGGCGAGCCAAATTCCGAATTTTTTGGTCGTGAAACTTGAAGTAATGGAATAAAAGTTTCGAACGGTCCGAAACCCGACGCTCAAGCTTCCGAAAATGTGTAAAATTCCGAATGATCGAAGATCTTTGCTTCTGTGAATTTCTTGCTTGGTAAAGTTTCACCACTTTGATCATTTTTGTTTTGGATTTTCGATACTTTTACGTTCGGAATCCTGTTCGTTCAGATTTTCGGTTCTTCTGATTACTTTACACCCACTCGTTCTGTAAACTACATACCGGGTGAGTATATTTCAATGTTCGGAATTTTACTATCCTTTTCGTAAATTTGCTCAATCGTAACTTGAATCATCGAAATCTTGCGTTTCGGAACTTTGATCCGTCTGGTATCCGATCATTCGAAACTTTGTTGTTTCTTGAAAGTTTGGTTTCTCATCTTCAAGTTTCGACACCAGATAATTCGTAATCAGGTGCTTTCGGAACTTTTCAAATTCGGAACTCCAACCCCGCCCCGTTTCGATGTATCTCGGTAAGCACGGAAAGCTCGTTCGTCACATAGACAAGTTGGAATTTCATACGGAATACCCGATGACGGTCAATCGTATTAAATTATCGGCCGAACATCATGCGCGTGTTACATTTACGCAATATCAGAACTGCGACGTCTGATCGTACAGTGATTATAACGATTCGCTATTCAGTCGGCATTTCGGTTTATGCCCGCGTCGACGATCCAACCGACGCGTTAATACCTACTCGAGGTAACGATCACGGATCGTGGATTAATCGTCACGGCTTGTGAACTTTGTCGGCGTTTTGCTCGCGCCGCGGGGCTCAAGAATTATTTGCAACCTGCACGCGGATGCGGACGTGAAATTGTCGCAAGCTTTTCTCGCCGTGTGTTTTCGTCCGGCATCCTTTTCCTGATTAGGTGTACGATGTCTTCCGAGTTACGTACTGTACACCGAACAGCAAGTAACAAGAACTGTACCGAGCAGACGCAGCAATTGAAGCTTCTGTTACCATTAGCAACTTGATACTGACGTAAATACCGAGTACAGCGAAAGTGTGTTTTTCCGAATAATTCACGGCCCGAATTAACACCGTAAATGAGAGAGGAAATCGAAACGGAGAAGGCGAAGAGAGGATAACAACGCGGCGAGGCAACGTTTGTAACCTTTCGCCGAAATATTCAACGCTGGGTTTTACGGTGTAATTATTCGCTCGAGGGTCCCGAAAGCTGAAATCATATTGTTTCGCCGATTCTCTCGGCAGATAATTTCGGGGCTTACACGATTCCGGTTATGAGACAGTGAATTTGGCCTCGTTGCCTACGAGTCAAAATTTTAATTAAATGAAAAGAGAAAAATCTTTTCGAAATTGTCGCCTTGTGAAAGCGCAAGAGCGTGTTGCACGAAATCGCTAAATTTTTCTTTCCTCCCCCTTGTAATCTAATCTAGCTGATCGATGGACTCCGGGACGCGTATAGGGATTGATAACGGAAACTCGGGCTCTTCATGTAGCGTGTGACTAAAGGGCCGTCTGTCACGCGGTGTGAAAAAGTGGGTAAAATAATGACAAGGTGAAAAGGGGGAGGTGAAGGAAAAAACAGAAATACATACATAAGCGTGATTGCGAGGCTTACGTATAAATGGCGAAGATAAGGCTAAGCGCGAGCATTCGTTATCTCTGCTTGCGAAATGTGGCAGAAAAGTTGGACGTCTTCTTCTTCTTCTTCTTCATCCTTTTCTTCATTTTCTTACCCATCTGCTTGCTTCTTGTTGTAGTTTTTCTTCTCCGTTTTCTTTTACTTTTTTTTTCAATTTTTTCCGTTTTTTTTTTCTTACTCGCTGCAACCGCCAGACGTTTTCCCCGGGCAGGATGAATATTTTCTAAGAGGTCTGCCACGCCATGTTGAACATCGTGAACATCGTGCCGCGCTCTCGGGATTCAGACGTACCTAAATTACCGAGGAACGGTAATCGAGCGATAAAAACACCGACGAGCACGTATGTCTCGGAGAGAAAGAAAGAAAAAAAAAAAACAACGTCGAGTTTTCTATCCAAAGTTCGTCACATATGCCGGTTAGACTCCTGCGTTGCGTCTCGAGACCTTAAAGCCGAAAATCGAGATCTTTGAATCGGATTGTTATCCCTGGGAAAAATTTCTTCAACCTTCCCGAGCTACGTGGGTAATTTTACGCCGTTTGAAATCTGATAACCCAACGCGTCGAAGTATGTTTCAACAAAAACCTGACAAAAAATAACTTAATTATTCTACAATTCTTTCGTTCGTTCTCTCGAATCTTTGGCCGCGTATCTTTTCTACATTATGTATAATTGTTACTCTTATTGATGTGCTTTCGAACTTTGTCAAAACCTCGATTGATTATTTTAGCGAAAGTTTTTTTCGGTTTCAGGAACCTATTTCATACTGTACGACTTTATCGATTACTTCGAAAAGGACGGACCGAGTTTTCTGCAGCGTGACAAATTTCTCGACATCATCAATACCATCTTTAAAAATATGTCGACTCTCGAACGAGACGCGATCACCTTTCAAGTAAGTATTACGAAAATTATTTCTAGTATTTTCGAAGTTCAAAGCAATATTTGCACTAAGATTCGAGATGCGAGAGACGTGTGAATTTCACACCTTATAAATATCGAATCGATTATCATCGAGCCGAAGTGGATTCACTGCTGCCGAGTGTGAAAATGTTAAAAAAATGACGAGAAAGCTCGTTCTATTTCAGCTGCGATAGCTATTAAAGCGATAGGGAGCTTTCGAAGCAGCGCCACGGAGTCTCGCTAACAAACCGTCAGCCGATCTCAATCTAATAATTGATTGAGACAAAAATTATGCACCCCAACTCCTCGACTCCTCGGAGGTGGCGAACCTCGGTTTAATTCTTAAAACCGAGCGCGTTTCGCGCTTTCGATGTCGGAGCGAGAGGCTGAGGGCTTCATCAGGGGATGAATTCCCAACAGACCGTGGTCCTGTACAAACAAAACAATACCTTGTGTGCCGACGTTAAATCTTATCCAACCAAGAATCTACCCGGGGCTTGAATTACGTGACGTGGCAAAGCGAGCGCTGCTCATTCCTTGGTCTACTGAACTTCGTTCAACTTTTTTCTATGAAATATGTAGCTACTGGATAAAACGCGAGCTTTCAATAAAGTTGTCCAGGTAAATGTTACAGCTGCTCGACCTTCGGTCCGTGGATTTTATACGTCAGGCTGAACACTGTCTCGTGTCTGACTTTTGTCTTTCTGAATCGTGCGCCGTTGTGCATTTTATACATCGCTTATAAGGCACTTTCGTAAGAATTTAGTTAAAAAAATACGGGCGTTTTCAAATTTTTTATTTTTTTTTCTTTATCTTCAATACGCGGGTGTTAGAAGGGCACTGTCGGATTTTTACACACGGTTAGTACAAGATTGTGCGAAGTTTTGTTTTGTTTTTTATTGAAAAATATCAAATGAAAGCGAACCTACTGTTATTACAATAAAACAAAAAAAAAAAAAAAAAAATTAATCTACTCTTCCGATTGAGATGAAATTTGGACAGATCTTTGATTGCAACAGTTTCTGTAGAATGACCGGATGATTTTGAAAAATTTTTATTCGTTTGTTAATGAGAAACGATTAAAGTCGTTTTCTTTCGTCAAAAATCGTATCTTTTACTAACCGGCTCACCATTTTTACGGTTTGAAATTTTTTTCAAAAGTATCCGGTAGAATACTACATAAAATGTTATAATCTAGATTCTGTACAAATCTCAAGTTAATCGGACGAATAAACTTTGAAATTTGATCCACACTGTTTTGGAAAACAGAGGTTCGTGTACGAACAATAGCTTATTTTGTCAATTGATATTATTCGATAGAAAAAAAAAAACAATGAAACTTCATCAAACCTTTTACTAACCGTGTGCAAAAATCCGACCTTGTCCTTCTAATCCCCATAATACTCACGGTAAGAAAAATGTTGAAAATCGAAGTGCTTGTTAGATCGGATTCGTACACCAGTGTCTTAAGATTGTACATGAAACATCGGCAGAGTCGTGAAGGCCGAGGAATAATTTACTACGCGAATAATTCGTAATCCGTCAATCTTTCAGCATGAATTTCTGCTACTTTCATATCATTATTGTTATACATAAATTTATGCATAAATTAAACCAGATATAGAAAAGGCACAGTATTTCCTTCCACCGTATTTCGGACCAGTGAATAAAAGCTCACAATCAGTTCCGCAAGAGAGTCTTGAAAAATATCTTTCCTTCTCTCTTTTTCAATAAGCTCGCCTCGACTCTGTCAGTATTCGCAATCGGAATTATTTTCGTGCTTCGAAACTGTGCAGCTAGCGGTACACGGTTTTTCTTTTTTCTCCTTCCCTTTTGTAGTCTGTTTATTTTAATTTTGAAAAATAACGAAGCTCCGGACCCAGTCGAGCGTATTCGTTGCCAATTAATTCGAATTCCCCAGCCACCATTTTTTTGTTTCTCGCGCGGCTCGCATTGGTTTTATTCTTCAATTATTTTTTTTCCCCTAACTCTTCTCCGCTGCAAACGAGTCGCCTTCGGCTGAAAGAAGAAAGTGGAAAATGGGACTGGAGGATGAAAAATAAAAAAAAAAATTATTCATGCATGAGAAAAAATTTAAATAAAAAAAAAAGAAAAACAACATCTTTCCGAGCCAAAGTTTGACATATTTTTGTAAACAACGACGAGATGACTGCATCTAGGGGCGGGGGGAGGGGGGGGGGGAAGGACCGCAACAAAGTAACCGTTAAAAGTGATTTTACGGAAAGGTGGCCCACATTCGCATGGATGCCTTCCAGCCGGCGAACTCGTTCAGGAAAACACAAAAGCGGAGCTTTCCGGCTCTTCCTTCTAGCTATGAGTATTGTATGGGTATACGTACGTACAATGTGTGTATTTTTACTTGAGACAACAAAACCGCTAGGAAATACCATCCTAGCTTCAAGTTTTACCTCCGATTTCCATTCCGCGGATTATACTTGCTGAACACAGAAATTGGAGTAATAATGCCATGAAATATGAAATATTATGTGGGAAAACTCGAACATTTTGAAAATTCACAGCTCGTTAACAACTTCGACTCCTGGCTGAAAATTTTCAGCGTTGTTTGGGGATAGAATGAAGTATTTTCCCCGGAAAATTTCAAGCGATTTCGAGTTGACAGAAAAAATTTACAGCTATCTGAAAACAGCGATTTTTCAGAAATCAGTTGGTTTTGCGAGGCCGTATATAGAAAGGAACGTTGTAATTAATAATAATTTGTGCAGGTAGTGATAAAGTATACCTGGACGAAAAATTTGAGCCGTCGATTGGCCGTCTACTTGGAAAATTCTTGATAGAATTCAAGAATAGAATCAAAGGATCTATGATAGATTTGGGATTTTTATTAAAGATACCAGGCACGGGGTTTGATAACAAATCATTGCAGTTTTAATATTGGAATAAAGTATTCCCGCGAAGGCTGGGATTCGGGTCGCGAAAGCGGCAAATGTCAATCGGTGGATTTTAATATTCGATAAATGTCACACGTAGGAAAAATAATTCCGGAATGTATCGATCGGCGCGATACAGTTCTGTGGAATTTATTATACACGTGTAAGGTACGTTATACGTACATTCGGTTACGAATTTTGCGATCATATTACCCGGATGAAAACCGAAAATAGAAAATAATCGAAGCTTAGTTTAGCCTAGAGCGTGACTCCGTTTTTTCCATGGTTCTATTGAGAAATTGTGATGAAAAAACTGTGCTATCTGCAAAATTACGATTTTTAAATAAGTAAACTAACTTCTGTATTCAGTGTGTTAACGCAAATTTACAGCGAATTATTCTACCGCGTGAGAATTTTTCGAGATTTTCGAAAAAAAAAATGTCATTCAAGTTCGTTGGTGCAATAATAAAATATCATTTTTTCAACCTGTCCTTGGAATACCGTTTTTAGCAAATGGAGACGAGACATTATTCAGAGTATGTTTGCCGATATTTATATTGCATGAGAGACAAAAGTAACGTTTCATCGGCAAGCAGAGGTTCCGCTAATCGTAAGAGCGGAACGTAAATAATTTATAGCTGACCGTCGCCTAAATAAATTTTTTATTTATTAAAAAACAAAATAACAGTATCAAGGATTAGGATAGGTTTTATTTTGTGTCGCAGAAGTCCGTGCATTTTTTTTTTTTCAAATCGGTTACGTTGATCGGAGAATTTAGAAAATTTATATGGCGAGAAATTGTATGAAATGTCGTATATTTCGAATCTATCAAAGTATTTTCTTATCATTTTCGATTACTCAGCGTTCGCGCCCCGGAAGATATATATTTGCTCGTTCAATATTATCTTCTCGTTAACTTTTCAATTGAAAATTACGCGGCGAGAGAGGGAATTTGCAAGCTTTTATGTTAAATCATCTCTCACCTCGGCTGTTTAACTCGGTAAAAATCGTTTCGGTTATCCACAAGGTTACAACGTGATTGGCAAAAATTAAAAAACACCACCGATTCGCTCGCGTATCTAAAAACAAGTGTAGTGCAAGCATAATGCGATAAATGTGAAACGTTGTGTGTAACGCCTGCGCGATTTGTCAAGATTTAGAACCAGGCCGATCCATCATTCGAACAAAAACGTTGTGTGCCATTTAATCGTTCAACACGAGTAAGTGTAATTCCTTCGCATTAAGATCGGCGCCGATTATGCGTAACAACTAACGGGTTAGAAAGGTTGAATGCCCGTTTTTTTTATTGCTGCGTTTCTCTCTATCTCTCTCGATAATACACGGTGATACGCATAAATGTTTCACCCTCGAAGTTATCGCGTTGTATTTTACACCGTGTATACCAACCCCTCGATTTTACCCCTTGAATAAACTACTATAAGGTCATCGATATTTTGGTCCCCGAATTTTTCCGTTTGCAAAAATCAATCACGAAACGCGAGATAATTTGATTGTTATTTCTATACTTCGTCATTCTTTCGTCGCGAGAAACTGCTGAACGTAAATGAGTTTGGAAAATGAAATTGTCGTTTCGATGATCAGATGAAAAAGATTTATCGTGCGTATCGAATGTCTTACGCCCCGTTCACACGAGTCCATCCGGCATTATGGGAAACAGAAGGGACGACGGTAGGGTAAGTCGACGAAGAATGCCGGTCTAATCTACCCGCAGGTATACAGATTGGGGGCGAAAATATAGGGCTGTAGAACTAACTCGGCTTTATTGTGTTGGATACCCGGTTCTGCTAAGACCGGAGTGATGAATGGAGCCGCCCTTAGATTCTACTTCCGGGATAAACTTTACCGGCCAGCCGTTCTGCCTACATCGGTTACAGCCTGCAGCAAATTCCGGTATATTTTCAGTTCCACTTGTACGTTCATTGCCACGGGATTTAGAGTAAAATTGGTGAAAATTATCGCTACAACGAGTCTGAGACTAGATCTGCAATTCCGAGCCGGGAAAGTCGACGAAGAACGAAACGAAACGAAACGAAACGAAACGAGACTTAAACTCAACGAAACGGTATTAGTCCTGAGCCGGATTGATTGATTGATTGCGAAAGCGGGTTTTCCTCCCAAAGGAAAAAAGCGAAGAAGAGATTATTCGACTGGTTTTAAAGACTGAGCGGAGATTTGAAATGCGAATAGGGTTCGTCAATTTTTTTTCCGTCAATTTTCCGTACCTATTTCGTCTACATCCCTAAAAATTTCTAAGGATGTAGATCGACTTAGGTACGCGTTGTGTCTTCTCCCGACTGAATAATGCATGCGAATTTAAGTGCTCTTCCGATGTAACTGCCACCCGGATGTATACTTATCGCTCGAATCATTTTTTACCACGAGAATTTTGTCACTTTTTTATTTTCCACCGATAAAAAAGAGAAAACACGCTGAATATACGTCTAACAGCCCATCATTTTTTACTCCAGTTTGTAAAATGTCGCGTTTTGCATGCATCACCGAACATCCTTCTCTCCGAGAACGAAGCCGCGTTTTTCACGCTATAGCCGCCAGAGACGACGGTGCTTTATCGTCTCGAAAGCTCCACCGGGTCGTGCCGCAGTCAATTATCAGGATCCGTTAAGAATCAGGGGAGTAGAGGAAGAGAATATATTGCGGGACGATTGGCACGTGTTTAATTAAACGCGTTGCGAAAAGGTGCAGAAAGCCGAGCTCTACTCGTTAGGGGTTACGAACTTTCCCCCCTAATTTACCTGCCGTTCATTCTCCGCGTGTTTTCTCGAAGGTATAAGGTATAAGGTATAAGGTATAAGGTGTCAAGAAACCGCCTCGCTCGTCTTTCCTCGAATTTAAATTTCAGAATTACGCATTCCGGAGCTTCGAGGCTTCCGAAATTCACCGCGAACCGTTATCAACGTCGTCTCACCGTCTCGTTTAACCCCGTCAATGATCGTCTGCGTTGACGGCTTACTATTCTCAACGTATACCCAACTCCGAATACCAAATCATTTGGTTCTCGTTTCTGCTCGATATATACGGAAATACACACGCGTGTCATGCACGCCTTTCGCGTGACACAGATTGCAGGTGTTCTTATCTCGAAAGAAAGGGAACGTATATGCACTCGTGCAATTTTCTTTCCTCGCTCGGTGCAAAACCCCGCCTGCAGAACCGAACATTACGGTTTTTCTGCTTTTCTTTTCCTTGTCCTTTTTTATTATTTTTTTTTTTTTTCTGTTCCCCGTTTAGTTTGTTTCCATTTTTTTTCCCCCCCACGCGGCGGTGAAACAAATTTCTTCTTTCCCGCTTTGGATCATGCTTGCGGAATACTGGAATGAGGAATAATATTGCTGAGAGGAAAAATGGGGAAAAGGACGGGGTATTTTGCAGGGAATGGAGGGGAGGGCGGGGAATGGAGCCAAGTCATCAGCATAAACCAATCTCCGATCGAGATTGAATACACAAAGTCCCCTGCGCCTGATCCTACTCTTCTCGAACGTCTTTCCCATCGATTGCTTGCTTCCCTTTTCACACTTTGGCTCTCGACTTCGATCCCTGGGTACATGCACCGAGGAATCTGGATCACCTGTCAGAGGTTTTCCCAACTTCTTTCAACGAATACAATCAAAATTGCGAAAATACACAGGGAGAAGGCAATGGGCAAGGTGGTCGATCAACGATGAGCCTATTTTGGATATCAGTGATAGGAAAAATAATAGGTTGGTCGACCAAAAATATTTACTTTTTATTAATATTCGTAGGAAGTACATTGAATATTTGGTGTAAATTATTATGTTCGGAAGCTGCGATGTTCTCTTCAAAGCCTGAACGAAATAGAAAATATGTAATGAAATTTCTGACAGACAAATGTGTTTCGGTAAATTTGTGAAAAATAGCATTCTGAATCAAATGACTCATCGCATTCGATGAAATAAAGGAACTAAACTGAAGTTTTCACCACTTTGTAGAGAGATGATCGCTTTTATACAAACTCGATACATCTTTTCTTTCGATTTTAGAAAAATCATTGTTATAACGTATTATTATACATTAAATTAATGACTATCTCGCAATAAAACTAACGAACAATTCACGGAGTGAGGATGAAGAGCAAATTTCACTGAAAACTGCAAGAAAAAAGGGACGCATCAAAGTTATCGGTAAAAAATCCCAAAGTCAACTATATTTTTTACTATAAATGTAACAGATTTTACTTTTCATACAATGGTTTTTCACTGTTTCCAGAGTAAATTCCATATTTTCGAAAGTACATTTGATCCAAGTAACAAAAAAAAACCTGATGCGCCCTTCGTTTCCTGCAAGTTTGAGTAAAATCTGCTCTTTCATTCCCCCCGTGACGTTCAACTGACCAATCTCCACTCCTTGGAGTAAATTTTTCCGAAGTGTGTTACTTACTCCCTGAACGCGACCGTGGAAAATCCAAGAGTGACTCAGTCGTACCGGAAGGGACGTGATTCAGGTTTCACCCCCGAGCGGCGCCGACGTCCCGGAAGTTTTGAAACTTTGGAAATTAACGGGAGAATTAACCTTGTTTTTTTTTCTTCCCTCAAACTCCCTCGCGGCACGGCGACAGCTGGATCCTCGAGAAAATTAAACTTGGCAAAATTACGCCACGGGGCACCTGTGCCCACTGCCTCATCCTTTGACGGAGCCTCTCTTTGATCATTCACGGCCCTCTAGTTCCACCGTCGACGCCGATCGGATGTTTCAACTACAATACGTACCGATGTAGGAGGAAAAGGTTTGTTAATCGTTAAAAGTCGAGCATTGTTTATGCATTTACGCGCTTGTTCGACAAAGCAGTATAGAAATCGGAGCCAAGTTGAAGTTCCGAATTTGAAAACTTCCGAAAGCACCCAATTCCGAAAATCAAAATATACTCACACGCTACTAAAAAATGCCTCTGAAAATTGAACGATTGTTACACACACTCTGAATTATTTCTCACCTCGTCTCATTTTATACAAGACCGTTTCTAGGTGATATTTAAGTTGTTGTTTTCATTATCTCTCCACGGCGCGAGCGGCTCGTCAGATTTCATGAATTAATTAATTGTGCCGTTCTCCTATTCCCGACAAAATTTTGCAAGTGAAATTTGGGGAGAATTATCTCCGCCTATTGTTATTGACATCGTTGTCAAATTGCGAAGGTTGATAAAAACTGTGTTTTTTTTTTTCTCGTGTAAATACTTTTTGTAGAAAATTATGTTAATCTGTCTACTAAAAATCCCAACTTAATATATAAAATATCGTGGCCATAAGATTATAACCTTAACAAAGATTTGTAACTGGTCCAGTATGTTTTACACGGGGTTATGGTGTTAAAAAAAATATAATGGATATATGCGCCACCGGACGATATTTTCCTCTTCTTTTTTTTCTCTCGCTCTTTCATACACTTTATTGCGTGAATGAAAAATTTCTCGAGACTCTTAAGAACGTGTCTTCTATGTAGGATTTTACAGACGCTGTATTATTTATTTGTTTATTTTTTATCCAAGAGTGTAAACATCTACGTGCAGTATTCATCTCTGTCTCGAAACATGACAATCATTAATAATCATAACGGGAATTTATTCACCTTCTAAATATGTAATAACTACGAATAAACCTCCGTAGGAACAAATCGCGTCGATCACGTTGAATTTATTCATGAAGTTGAAAACTTTTCGCCGACTAAATTCACCAAATCCAATTCGTTATTACTTCTCGCCATTCGATTCTGTCCCGTCAATCCTCCACCTTTACGAGTTTTTAAATTATACAGCGGTTTATCGTACGTAAAACTGCTTATAACTCCGAAAAATGGGGTAGGTTCTTGGAAATGGAGGTGAAATTGCGCAAACAGTCTTGTTAACGTTTCGGCCCGAAGCGAGGACCCTCCTCATAACGAATTACATCGGAATCTGTTCAGTTCTTTTCAATTTTCATACTCATAAATCCGACGAACGATACAACTGATCGATAAATTCAAGAAGCGCGATTTCTCATCATCCTCCCTTCCTTTCAAAATCAAATCGGGATACGTCACAAGAAATTCTTTCCAGTTACCGAAAACCAACTTGGAGCCAAATGCGCGTTTTCACATTTAAAGTTGCACGAGTCGGATGTCCGACGGTTCTCTAAACTGGATTAGGATTATCGCAGCTCCTGCATGATTTTCAGAGCCTTCGTGACGTGGCTGCCAGGTGAGACGGTCCTGATCGCGTTACTCGACCGCATCTCGCACACAGTTTCATCCCGACTGCTCCACCCACAAGCCGCGGTTAATTTCAGCGTGTCAAATTAGCAGGATGAGAGTTCCACGGGCCGGTTAAATCAATTACCGGGTCGTCATCCTTCGATTCTATTTAACCGAAATAGGCATCTTCATCTCCCCTGACATAATCGTCCTGCATGTATTTTACATCGAGTGTTTTATCTATGCAGAATGCAGAGTGCTGTAAGGTGAAATCGTAAAAATTCGTCTCGATAATATAGAATTGAATACAGATTTAAAATTTTTTCATTTTATGTTTTGACCTTTCTATATTTTGACTTTCTATATTTGGAATTTTCCGTACCCGGACTTTATACAGTTTGATAATTCGAAGGATTAGGTTTTTGTGTCATTGAAAATATCGATATTTCGGTCCTTTTATCAGTCGACCAATCTAGTTTTTCACCCCTCACCCCTGTACAGCCCCGCCAAAAAGAATACTGACAGTAATAATTTCATTTGCAACTTTATCGCAAACTTTTATAGTTCGGATAATAAAAGGCTGAAGCATTCTCGCTACTCGCTTTAACACACAGTGTGATAACTTTTATGAAACTGGTTGTCTTTTTTCCACACATACAAACTTGACATTTTACACGCATTGGCCGCGTTACGTGTACACGAGTGGCTCAGGTTTTCTATATTCTGCATTCCCCGTAACACAGACGCGTCGTGGCGCGCAAGACGGACTAAATCTGTTTTATAAAGTTTTAATCGAACCATTTCACACGGCTTTTAGTTCAAGCAACAAGTGTATCAAATCTCGAGAAGCTGAAAGTTATTTTACAGAAAACTTTTCTGCATCAACGAAGCACTTCCCGTTTAATAATCGAGACTTTCGTGAACTTTTTTAACTACTCGAAAGCATCATGCTAGCCAGAAAAATTGCCAGTCTCAGGGGCCATTCAATTATTAGCTAACGCTGAGACAGGGGTATGCCATTCAGAGAAACGTTATCTAGTGTTATCCTATGGTAATAGGTATTCCAGACAAGCCTTAGCCAACATAGGAAATTCGAAGTACGTGCTCAAAACCAACACGTCGCCTGCCTCGGAATAATAAAAAATTATCCTTAAAAGGGTGCGGCAATAACGCATGAATTGCTCAATAATAATATCGTCGCAAATATTATGTTTATTGCATGCATTCAAGAAGAAAGACAATATACGATGTATTTAATACTAGATGGATAACGAATTCACGTTTTACTGAACATGTTAACGTGTGTTAATAATTAGTAATAATTCACATAATAAAGTAGGGATAAATTGATCGGGATGTGACTATAAATGGTATTTCTTCCATTCTCGGGTAGTGAATCGATTTGCAAATAAATTTTTCAAAAACCTCAACTAACGTTAAAAAACAGTAGTGGGCAAAACAAGGAAACGTTACCAATCGTTATCACTAGGGGTGGGATGCGAAAATTTGCAAACAATGCGTTAGCTAATACTTTTACGGTCCATCGTAGAGAATTTTGCAGGTTAAAAAGAGAAACTGCAGTATTGGGAACTGGGTTTTGTAGAATTCACGTCACGAGATCCGTCGAAACGTTTCGTCCAGCTTATCGTAACCGGATATTCCGTTGATGCAGACTGAAAGCCTGCCTGCTGCAGTGCTGTCCTCATTTTTATTTCCAAAATATTTAACGTACCGTGTTTTTTATTTCAGTATACCGACTGGGAGCATATCAGCGATGGATACCTGAACCAGAAAATGATCGGCGACGTAGTTGGCGATTACTTTTTCATCTGTCCCAGTACGCATTTCGCCCAACTTTTCGCCGAACGTGGAATGAAGGTCTACTACTACTTTTTCACTCAGGTGAGTACTCGGCCCTCGTTTCTTAAACCGAACCACGATCAACTGCTTCGACATCAAGTCGGGGGATATTTCCACTCATCGGTATCCAAATTTACAGATTATAGAATTCTGATTTTAGAAGCTTATAGAATTGCGTATAATTGTATCCGCGGTTCTTCTAACGGGCCGTGAATAGAATTCAAATTTGATATTACACAGCGTGTTCGCTTATTCCCTCGACGCTCCGTATAATGTTCCATCATTTTATCGGGATGAGAAGAAAGAAAAAAAAAAATACGACAAGAAGGCAAAGAGTTTCTTTTTTTTAACATTTTCTTGTATCCATTCTTTCTTACTTTCTTCTCGTGCTTCTTCATCTCTCACGCCAGCAACGGCCAACGCATCTGACGTGAGAAAACTTTTGAAACTTGTTTCAGCGTCTAGCCCCCCGCAGACTGCAGACTGTAACTAAACTTTACCTTTTGTTCCCGAGTAAAAGCTGTAACAATGCGAAATAGTATTTAGGTTTCTATACTTCGTGCCGACGAGACTTTGACGCATATTCCAGTCTCGTGGTGTGGGAACAAAAATGTTAAGAAAAAAAAGAAAAAATGAAAAGAAACGTGGAGAAGGAGATTCGAAGAATGTTGTAATATATTCTGTGCAAGGATGCCCATCGCGGATGGTCGTGGTAAATAATAGTAATAACAACAATAATAATGAAGGATGCGGCGTCTGCTCCGTGTACGCGATAATTTATCTGCGAAAGGATTATTATTCCGCGGTTCGTTGCGGCGTGTCTTAACGTCTCAGTGTGCATGGTTATAATTTATTAAGGTCACATTTCACCTGGGCGTGGTTGGGTATAAGTATGAGAACAGCCCCCGACGGCAAATTATTTTCTTAACGAGTTTAGCGATAATGCAAACTTGACGAACAGCTAGTACTCGTCTTACACCTTATATATCATCTAATTAAATATATATCAAATAAATATATTCGCGTTGCGCAAGGATGTGAAAAAAATTCACTTTCGCGAATGGAACTCTGACAAACAGTCAAAATTTGCGGAAGGTGGATGCGCAAAAGCCGGGGTAAATTCCCAGATGGCGAAAGGGGTTCTGAGTGTAATTATCATTCCCGTAGACATGTGTTCGACTGACCCGTGGACCATATTGACTGAAATTTCGTTAATTGAAACGCGAGCAACATCCTTTGAGTCGAACTGATTAAAGTGCAACATCCGCCTCGAGGATTCTCTATAATACCTGTATAATTGTTTGACCCGTTCGCATACTCGACTCATCGCTCATAACGATATTCAATTTGCCAAATTGGAAGTAGAACAGCCGACTGTACACGATCGTACAGTAGAACGTGAAGTGATGTCGCTGTTTATTTAACAGCGAGACAAATCTGGCCGAAGCTTTATTTGTAACCGCGGTATTTGACTGCATGCAGGTACGTTTACGAATACAATAGAGAAGCTATGCGTGCGACGGCGGTGGTTTTGGTCTGACCATTACTTTAACCACATTCCCACACAAAAGCTGGGGTTTTGTTTGATGTGCCCCTGCCAAGCTGGCTGTGGAATTAATCAAACTCTCTGGAAGTGACACACGCGCTGAATTTCATTGCCGAAAATTTTACCGAATCACAAAACTGTCGGGCGGTCGAAAGATTGTCGTCCGAAAACGCGGCTGGAAGTTTCAGATTTGACGGACGAGGGAAATTCAGACGCAGCAGAGTTACGTTGTATCCGTTGTTTGAAAAAACCTTTATTAATGTTTTTTTTTTTTTTTTTAGTAAATACCCAAATCGAAATAACAACAATTGATCCAACTGTTGTAAACAGGAAACAAAATTGTCAAAGTTCTCAAGGTCTCAATGAGACTTTCTCTCCATTATCGGTCAATGACCCGTGAAAAGTTTTTAGATAAAAAAAGAATGAAAAGTAATATATATATGTGTATACTTTTGAGTGTACGTACGTACACGCATGAATACGTATATATACAGCAGAGAATGTGTTTTAGAAAAGAAAGTTTCTTATCGATCGAATTAACGGTTGTTCTCTACCTATATTGCAGCGGGGTTGCGTGTTTCTCTGCATATTAAAATTAAACCCCGAAGTTAATCTCTATAAGCGAAACGCCGCGCGAGTAGAACAGGTCAAAGAACAAGGTTAAATCCAGCCGGTGATTACAAATGTGAAAAATGCAAAGAGTGAAAAAAAATCAACCGATAAAAACGTCGCCGCTCTTTTTTTCCATCACGGTTACAGGCATTTCGAGGAGTAAATAACAAGTACACTTCTTTTCCTTTTTCTTTTTTTTTTTTCTCTTTTATTGCAAAGTTTTCATGCTCGACGATGAAACTCTCGTCTGAAATCGCGAGCCTCCGAATGTCGAGCTTATCACCCTTTCGTGCAGGCATGCAGAGGAAAATACAATCTTATTTGTCATATATATATATAATGCCAACTGGTGCAGATATTCTTCGTCTTATAGTCTTGGCTCAGCTTGTGTTACACACGCGATTTTCGATTGGCAGTTTACAGAGTTAATAATAGAAGCACAATTTGCGATAGTGTTACTCTGTTCTTTTTTTATTTCTATCTTTTTTCTTATCGGTTCGTTTATTATAGTTTAGTTTAGACCTTTCCTGCCCCCGTTACCGGGAAATGTTTCAGTATATTACAAGCATGTGACGCCTTCGCGTTTTGTTTACAAACAAATTTTCCCTCCCCTCGAGGTTCTCACTCGAATAGCAATAATAATTCTCGAACTCGTTCAACCGCGATAAGTTACGCTGCACTCCAGGGAGCGAACTTAATATCGCGACGGCGTTTCTCTGAAGAAAAGAAATTTAATAAAAACAGTCTTCAGGGTCGTGGAAGAACGCTCTACGGAGCAAGATGGAAGCTGCGAGCTATTGTTAATATATGCGGCGTATACTATACTTGCGTGTATGTATGTATTGTACGTATGTATGCGTAACGCGCATAGAGAGACGAGCGAGCTTCCGCCATCTTGCATACCCTCAACTTTATCGAAGAATATCTCCATCCGCAGCCTCCGCTTCTACTTTTTTCCTACCCCCGCCGCTTGACATGTAAATGCGAATCTGTGTTTGGTACTTTTCGTGCTTTTCTCATCCCCTCTGCCCGTCTCAACTGTTCATTTCTTGCATATTTCTTTTTCTTTCCCTCTCTATTCGCCCATTCCACTTTGTTGGACCAAACCCGTACACGTATAATAAGACGTTGATTCGACCCTCCAAAAAGAACCAAAAGCCTCCTTGACTCTCGTTGCTTTACCCACTGCGCTCGTCTCTCCCTCTCTCTCGTTCGAAATAAAAAAAATAGACATGAAAACATAATTCGGCAACATGTTACCACTCTACGTATTTTCATTACCCGCATACCTCACGTCCCAAGCATCAATATGTAATATGTAAGTTCGTTTTTCTTCCCTTGTACCGACCAGGGGTAAAAAGTATCGCGAAAATTCAAGGGCTTTGAAGGAAATTGCTTCTTTCTTTATTCCAGCTCCTTTGGCGAATAAAAGTGACAAGTAATAGCCTCGATTTTCTTGTACTTTGTTGCTGCGGGTTCGTAACGTGAATCGATTTTTCGGACCGCCGATCGCGAGTCTGACTAAACTCGGCACTCACTACTTGATCCCTGCAGCGAAGACGGCGTCGATCGAAGCCTCGTCTTTTTCCCTTCGAGTCGATCCTGCAATGTCCGTAACTTTCGGGGTAAAAGGCGTCGTGGGGAAGATTCCATTGAAGAAATGTTATTGCGCCACGCGTCACTTCCTCCGAGAACAATCGGAGACCCGGGATTCGATCCGTTTTATACCTGTATGTTCCATACTGATGCAGCTTTTAAAGCCGAGCTTTAAATCCCGCCCAACGATGCTGTTGACCGAAATCGCGACGAGTTTTCTTCAAGTTTCTATCGCGGTACGCGGTTAGTTGAGCGAAACATTTTATGTAAAATGATATTTAAGCAATAACGACGAATAAAACTGCACGTGCAGTAAAATGTACTCGGTTAAACAGAGTGCGAGGAGTGAGAATTACAGGGGCCGAAGTAATTACCGGGCTTGGTAATTTATCGGTAATGGTGGTGGGGAAGAATAGGCGAGAGAGAGAGAGAGAGAGAGAGAGAAACCGAGAGGAAGAAGAGCGGGCTCAGCCCAAGAGTGTATCATTATTCATGCGCGCTCCCTAATCTTAATAACGGCTCGAAAAGTGTAACCGTTCCTAAACGCGGTTTATAGTTCGGCAAGGTACGCCGAGTACCAACGGAACTCGAGTATTCCTGCAACTTTCCTCGCAGCCTCCCAATCTCCGGCGGCTCTCTTCCGACACGTTCCTTGCCTCTTACACCTGCCCTCGGTCATGGCACGCACGTCCGAGATAAGGGTTTGCTCAAGGAGCCAGGCTGATTAGCAAGGGCCTGAAACTCCCCTGCGGTCTCATGGATCATCCGGGTTTTAGCCTCTTTTTCATTCTTCATTTTACACAAAATTTGCGAATTACGCATTGCGCAAAAACGGCTCGACGTTTTAATTCATCTTGGATTACACTGCTCGTGAGAAGAAAAAGAAATTTACGAATTAAATCACGATTGTGTTAGATTAGCTCTAGTTTTTATGTTAATGTAGTATTTTAAGGGAAGGGATGGTTTCTAATATAATCATGATTTTGTTCGTAAATTCTTCGTTCTCAAACTAAAAAATTTTTTTGGTTCATGTTCAGATGTGTAGTATTTTATGATAAACTTTAGATATTGGACAAAAAAAATTGAATTTTTCGTTAAAATATTGCCGGTCTGAGTCATGTTCGAAAATGTCGATAAAATAAATGACTGGAACCAATTTCGAAACACTACGCTTCCTCCTAGGATCATTGCCATCAAATCTTACCAAGACCACTCAAATATCAAGGGCAACAAAATCACTGTTGACCAGTGTTATTAATTATTTTGCGTGAATTACTGCGATGAAGTGTTTTCAAGAAAAAATTGTTATAGAAATACATTTCTTGCGATTTAGAGAGGGTGGTTCGGAAAAGATGAAGATGAAAAAGAATTAAGAAAGTTTCGAGTGCTGGATTCGTATTTTCACTCTGAATAATATCCGTCGTCAAAGATGTCGGTGATGAGAAAATGAGTTATCAAGAGACTTGAAACAATTTTGCAAACTCATTCGAGGATCCGCAGGCTCGCGATTAATGTAACGCATATATCATATGTTTATTTGTTACGTATACACAGATATAGTATGGATAAAAGTTGGAGATTACGGATCGCGAAAATGGCAAAGACGGGTGAAAGTTTTCCAGCAGAATTAAGTTCAAGCGGCAGGCGTTAATCAAAGCTCTGTATAAGATCGCGTGGGTATATCCATCGTTATATTTATCGCACGTTTCCACCTCTCGGACGAAAGTTTGAAGGTGTTTTTTTTTCTTTCCGTCGCGTCATTTAACGACGAGAAGCTGAAGAGGCCTCATAAATTACGAAAACTTTCTTTCAACTTGGAAAACACTCCGGCAACTCCTTCGACCATGATTCTGTTTCCACGACACGTAACTCGTGCTAAGACTCCCTCTTCATATCTATAATGTCGGTTCTTCGGTTTATACGCTGTCAAACTGGAGAAAAAAAATTACCGAACCTACCGACCCTCGTCGGTTAAATACGGGCCCACCTTCGAAGGAAAGAGAGGATGCGAAAAATAAAGTAAAACGGAAAAACTGTCAGAAGGGCGGGGAGGGAAGGGGGGAGGGAGGGGTGGAGGAGGTTAAAAATTAGCTCCAACGATGTCGAATTTTTCTTACCTACACCTTCGGCTTGTTATTAAACCTAGTCGGAAATATTTATTCCTCGCCGTCCTTCCTGCAACCTTACGGAGGGTCTCTCAGGTACCTCGTGTCGCTATTAATATGCATAACCACGTCTGACGATGCATCGTAAACAGCATAGGTATAATACTAGGCTTGGCATAGATGGCTCAACGTCGCTTTGATCATTTCCTCCGTGTACCCACATTCCAAAGCCTCGACGTCGACCCGCCGCTACTCAGGCATATTGTTTACTACCTTCGCTATATGTAGAAAATGCAAGTTTTTTACCGAATTTCGATATCGAGAGAGACAATTACTTATCTCTTAATGTGTAAGTGCGATGTATTTTATTCCAGTTGGTTGATTTGCGTCTGAGAAGGGAGTAAAATTTTTTTTTACGTATAATGGGGGATCGGAAAATTTTCTCGGAATAGAAGATTGTACGTATAGAAGCGATAAACTTTTGTCAATTTTGTCAAGGAATGAGATTGATCGTAAAACGCCATCGCGAACGAGGTAATGATTTCGCATTATTCACCCAATCCTCCGCAGGTTCGTCAGAATTGTCTACAGAGACTCGGCGTCCCAGCTGTTCGTGTTTGGTCTAGTTTGATAAGCTCCGGTTTCTCTTATCTTTGTAATTATGGACCGGCAATTGAACCCGACAACTCGACGCAGCTGACAATTATAATCTGGCTGTGGAGTTACCCTTGAAATCCGCAAGAAATTAGTCGTCTGCTTAAAAAGGTTGGTTAACCAACAGACTGCGCACACTTTTTATTAGTCTTACCACGAGGCTCTTCTACGTTGAATATATATCAAGTTATATTCTATTATATTCGTCAGCTACGAATATTTATTTACAAATATAATACTGTTGAAAAATACTGGTATCCAAAAAGAAAACTAAAATAAAACAAAACTCAGATGTCGATGCTCCAATAGCTCCAAATTATTTCAAAATCTAACGGATTCGTTCGACTTTATTGTAGGTCTATTATTTTAATCGAAAGACCATTTCAGTAGGTGATTAAACACTGTCATTTATTGATCATCGTCATATCAGCGCAATGTTATGAAATTGAACATTTAACGATGCCACGTGTTTAAAAATAAAGTGTCTCAGTGAATTTGTAGAAACTAACCTTGAGCCATCGTGAAGTTGGAATCGAATGACTACGAGATTTTCAACAATTTGGAAGTGAATTGAAATAAGCAATAACTTGATAAATACTCTACACACCTACCTCGTAATAACTGGTAATAAAAATAACAATTTTGGGCCGATTTATTACAAAAATTTGGCCGATTACTCGTAATAACTGATTAAATCCGATTAAAACTGTAAGAACGCGCGTGTACAGTGGAACCTCTCAATAGAGCCGCTCGCGGGCTATGAGGGGAATGCATATCTCAGAATCTCGGTTCCCCAAATCTTGATTTGCGAAAGTGTCACTTATTAGAATGACTACCAATCAGTGATACATGTAAAAATCAAGATTTCGAACATTTCAACTTTCGTTATTTTATTTTCGCGTGTTTGAAGTTTCGATATATCGACCATTTGCAATATTGACCCTTCGTAGTGAGTCTTCGACAAAGTAGGTACAACGTGTAGAGTTGCTCGGTCGATGCTGCTGCCGGATCTGTACTCCGCCATTATCCTGCTTGTTCGTTGTCATAGCCCAGAGTCAAGTTCTCAAGCCACTCGACCGGTATTACTTCCTTAACCGCGACCTCGCCTTCGAGTTTCTTAATCAATCGATTAATTGGCACCTTTTGCTCGACACTTACCTTCTGCACATTTCAGCGCAAACAGAGCTTGGTCAACGGACCAGATACTTGAACGAAAGAAAGGATACACTGGGACATTTTTTTTTTTCTTAATCATAAAATCGATCGAAATTGGCTGGTCCGCGTTTAGGGGCCGTTCAATTATTAGCTAACGCTAAGACAGGGGTATGCCATTCAGAGAAACGTTATCTAGTGTTATCCTATGGTAATAGGTATTCCAGACAAGCCTTAGCCAACATAGGAAATTCGAAGTACGTGCTCAAAACCAACACGTCGCCTGCCTCGGAATAATAAAAAATTATCCTTAAAAGGGTGCGGCAATAACGCATGAATTGCTCAATAATAATATCGTCGCAAATATTATGTTTATTGCATGCATTCAAGAAGAAAGACAATATACGATGTATTTAATACTAGATGGATAACGAATTCACGTTTTACTGAACATGTTAACGTGTGTTAATAATTAGTAATAATTCACATAATAAAGTAGGGATAAATTGATCGGGATGTGACTATAAATAGTATTTCTTCCATTCTCGGTTAGTGAATCGATTTGCAAATAAAATTTTTTAAAAACTTCAACTAACGTTAAAAAACTGTAGGGGGTAAAACAAGGAAACGTTACCAATCGTTATCACTAGGGGTGGGATAATTCTCGAGTGGCCCCCAGTATCGTAGAACAATTTTTTCTATCAGTTTGGAAATTCAACACAAGATTATGGTGCAGAGTGTTAGATTGACCAAAATTTTAATTCACGTTTGTATTTTACTCGCAGTGAACATTCTTTTCCACCGCGTGGTATTTTCCTCAAGTTGCTTTAATAATCCGCACCGCGTTTGCTGTTAGTTTGATCCCGCGATATTGCGACCCTTCATTATTGACTGCCGATATTCATATCGCTTTCGGTTCATCGCTCGTTTTCAGTTGTTAACACAAGCAACGGCTGGCTTGGAGGGAAAACACCTGTTCCTCCTGATTACTAGCCTGCAGGTCGTAAAACGCGTGTGAAAATTAAATTATACTGCCGCTATAAATTGTAAAGTGTGCCAGACGGAGCAGTGCGGTATTCTTTTTACATTATTTATAACCGTATTGGAATCCTCGTAATTATCGTACCCAGGTGTAAGTGAAAAAGTAAGGAAAACGACATTTTGCCGAGTCTCGGCAACGGAGGAACTTGAATATGAAAAGATACGGGAAAACGAGCCACGTGCGTGAAACAAGGAACGTTATTTCGGTGGATTAAAAATGTATAAAGCGCCGTTTATACGCGTTTCAAAGGCTTTCCATACATCTTGTAACTTGGTACGGTTGTAATTCGAAGCTTATAATGATCGTAAATTTAAGGCTGGGATAAGGAGATCCAAGAATTTCATGAGCTGAATCACAAAGCCAAGTACTACGCTTACATTGTACAGTCTTTGATTGTTTTCCATACTCACCATAGACGAAAAATACTAGTTTTGAGTAAAATATGTTACATACGAGTTTTGTAGCTTTAAGCAGAAAATCTCGTATGTTTTAGTTATCCTTTTTACTGTCGTCATTCGTATAATACTATACGTTCTTTTATTTAATCCGATAATTTAATTGTCGTTTAGTGATAAATCAATGTTCGACCTACTCCCAGAATATTTAAACCGTTACAATACTAACGATTCCCATTTCACTAGAACCTGATAGTAAATACAACGAATAAAAATTTTCTCAGCCTGTTTAGACGGATAATTACAGACTTTGAGCTAATTTAATAAAACTTGCTCGATTAGGGCAAATTAATGAACTATGTAATTTTTTGTATACCTAAGTGGAAATTAATTCATTCTCATCAACTTCGAATCGTCAATATTATCACGAGGTTTTCAACCGGACGTTTCCACTATCAAGACTGGGGATAAAAGTGTAGAAAGAATAGAAAACAGAAGGGCCGAAATACAGAAACATCAAATTGTAGAACCGTCAGAATTCTGCCGAATCTGTTGGGTAGATATTTCGACCTGCTGTATCCTCAATCATTTCAACGGTTCTGTGTACTTCAATCCGGCATGCAACCTTTCTACATTTTCACTATTACACGCACCGACCCTTTGTGATAAATATAAATATTTTTTTTTTTTTTTTTTTTAAATCAAGGAAACAGATTCTCGCATCTTCGAGAGATGTCACTACGACCCCTCCGTTCTCTTCCCAATCTTTCTACCCCCGCATCTGGGAGGAAGCTTAGTCTGACGATAATCTCCGGGTTTGTGCATTTCGATGTGGGTACAGAAGGGTGAAGGTGAGGGAGAGGGAGAGGCACAGTCACGTGTGCCTCGACAAGTCGGTATTTCTGGCTAGGCGATGCGGAGGAAGGCAGGAATGGAAGGGGGGTCGTTTTACATCTCGACTAGGCGCGCGTCTTGCCTTCCCTAATCTGGTCTTTACTACTTCAATAAGCTCGAGGCGTCGGTGGGACCACCCTTATGCTTGTACATACCTATATACGCATTCGGGGATTCACTACGGGCCGCTAATCTCCAAGAGGGTTAAATCTCTCCGCCCCCTCGTAACCCCTCTTCGTTACATCGCCCCGGCCTCCTTTCTTCCATTACACTTTGACCCGGCGTCCGCAATGCGCGTCGCCATGCCAGGAATGTGTAAATACCAAGGATCCCTAACAGACCACGCGCGTCTTCTGCGCCCTATTTACGCAATTCTCGCACCTGCGGCCGAGTAAGGAAAGCCGGCTGCGTTGACTTTACTCTGAAAAAATATGAAAGTCCCTATTCTTCGGCGATGAGGGGGGAATGCGGATGCTTTTACTAATTGAACATGAATTATTTCTAACTTGCAGTCATCGAACATTTTGAATCGCTACTTTGCACTTGATATTTGAAAATTTTTTCAATAGAATTGAACAAGTTTTACCAATTGACTAGCAAATAATACTTTTGTTTTTATATCGAGGAGAGAAAAATGATTTTTTTAATTGACGAATTTAATTGCTATATAGTCCTGAAAATCATCACCCTTTAGTACTGTAACTGATAAATATACTAATTCTGAATGAAAAAAAAAGTAAATAAATAAACCCGGAAACAGTTTTTTCGAGATACTATTCATCACCATGAAACTGATAAAACTTGGCAGCCAAATCAAAAAGTTTTGAAAGAAAAATTGGAAATTTACAATTTTTTTTTTTTGTTTAACTAAATATATAAACTGGGAAAAATATGATCGCTTATTTAGAAAAAGTAATAAGTAGGAAAAAGTATGCGTTTATCGGTAAAACATTAAAAATCGATTTATTTCCGTCAAAACCGGAAGTTCGAATTAAACATGACAATTTCTTATGCCCATCATTTGATTGTAAGATCCTATAAGTTTCGAATTTTTTCATCCAGTCGTTTTCGATATCATCGCGAGAGTTTTTCGGACAGACCGATGTTTTTATAAAAACCTCTTTTTCGGATTATAGAGGTTGGAAAACATGAAGCTTCGTTGGACTTATAAAAAATAATGTTCGACCGAAATCGATACTTTTTTTTATATCACCAAAAGTGATGCAAAAGTAAAAATGGCACCAAACAGAAAATCTAGTTACAGGTATATATTTTATTGCAACAATAAAACGACGCGTAAGACTCGTTTAATTCCAAACTTAAAAGTAATGCAATAAATTAGATCGATATTTTAATTATAAGAAAACGTTATACGAGTGTCGTATTATAAATATATAACAGCTGAACCAGACTAAATAATTACTTCTTTCACATTTCCTTGTATTTGGAACAGCTGTATGCGAACCATTAATGAATCAGTAACAATTCTTTTATAATTTCCCAGCAACCAACAAAATGTAATTACTTCTAGCTTGCATTATATTTCATTAGTAAAGTCTAACAGCGGGGTTTTCAATCTACAAATAACGATTCATTGAATAATTAAAACGGTCTCAAATCATTTTTCGTCATTCTTGGGTGACAAAGGCTTTTGATAGTGCAGCGTGTGCAACGGTTATATAGAATAATTCCAAGAGCTTGTTTCACTGAAAATCTGATGGTAAGCCACTGTAATGGGCAGATTAATATCGCGGTCGTTATCGACTCACCCGGTATCGACAATTATAATAACACCGAATATATGTATATATATATATATGTATGTATATACACGTAATATGTATGTATATACATCTATAGCTGCCTGATGGATAATTTTCACGTAATTCTGACAGAATTCACTGCAGCTGCACGTGCGGATAGACGTGATTATACCGTATCCGGTGTAATTTGCAATTGGACTCGTTTGAATTTTACGAATACGGAATTTATCTCCGCGCTGTATAATATTAATGGAAATTGAAGAAATTCGCGATTCGCATTGAAACCGTAAAAAAAATATTAAAAGTTTTAATTATCCTTAGTTGCTTTCGTTTCTTCTTTTCGTCGAAATAACTCCCAAAACTCTGGTAATACTTACCCGTATCACAGTCCCGGATAACTTAATAAGATATCCTGAAGAGTTTATTGCATAATATTATTCATGTATTCTCATTCAATTTCGTCGTGTTTCGTATGATTGTTGTTGGAAATTTTATACCTCCGGTTATACTTTTACTTCTGGAAATTAAAAAAGGACGAAGCGTATATTCAAGTGGCGTAGAATTTCGTACCGATTCGTATGCGTGGATCAAATTTGAAACGCCGTTTTCCTCGTCAAATATTTTTCGCCACTTTGAACAGCTCGGCCTTAACTCCTTCTTCTCCTTCGTCTCAAAGTAGAATATATAGAAATGTAGAGAATGACCGAGACAGAGAGAGAAAGAGAGAGAGAAAGAAAGTGGAAACGCAGGAACACGAGCAATAACCGAAACGAGGGAAACCTTTGCAAAAGTCCGTAAAGCCGTGCAGTAGCGGACAGAGTTAAATCCAGTTTTACTATCCAAAGAGACGTTCGGCGGCATCGGACTCCGGCCCTTCGTACAGCGTCCTTTAATTTATCGAGAATTCTCCACTCAAGCGTCGGCGATTCTCCCTCGAGTCGTTTCCCGCCCGTGATCCGACAAAAGGCCACCTTGCGGATGTTTAATTACCTTACGCACGGTTTTTCACATACTTTTTTTTATCCGTTTCTTCGCGCGTGTAATTCCCGGCTAGAAGGATAAACGGAAGTAGATTCTCCCTAGATGAATCGCGAGATTGTTTTCTAATCGTAGGTATAAAAGATTGCGTGGTGTGGAAAAAACAAAAAAAAAAGAAAACGAAAAAGAAGAAAAAAGAAAACGGAAGAAATATTCTTGAGAGTCATACGGTCTACATTCAGAACTCTCGTGGGTACAATTCGGTGCAAAGACTTTTACTCTTTTACTATGGAACTCCTTATTTCTTTTCACCTTATAACGATAACTAATTGAAAAGCCGAGCTTCGTTTACCCCCCTCGCAACTCCCTCTCTCTCACTTTTCCCCCCTTTGTTTATTACAGACTCTTTATATCTCACAATCAGAAGAAAACTCATGCAACCTGCACGCGCGGCTCGTTTCTATACAAATTACACTCAAAGCAACGCTAACCCACTCGGTGAAATTAAAGCGAGAATTTGAATTGAGAGAGCGAAATGATCTCACCGTGATTTACTTCTCTATCGGCCTCGCCAAGTATGAATAACATTTTTTACTCGGGATTGCGTCGTAATAAGAAGACAATTATTTCACTCCACATTCAAAACTCTTTTATTCATATTACAAACTCACAGGTCAAAACAAGGTCCGTTTCTATTTTGAAAACAGTGGAAAAGATTAGGCGGTTTTTCCCCGAAAATTTCCAACGGAATACAAACGGCCCGTGACACCAGATTCCTTTAAAATTTGAGGCAGCAGGAGTAGCATCACGTTCCGAAGCCTTCCCGAGGCTTTTCGGATGTCAGTCTCGAACCGCGAGACGAGCTTCCAATTTGATCCTGGATCTTGCGACGGGCTTCAAAGTCCAGCTCCGCGTTTGGTCCTGGACCCGTGGGCCTAGCCCAGATTGCACCTTGTCGAACCCTCGTCAGGAGTGAGAAAGTCTTGCGTCGCATACGCGGATTGCGAACGGGACTGACAAGCCGCGGAAAGGTCGAGTGGTTGGGCGGTCGTGCGGAGGAGATAAGATACAGTCGGAATTTCGGCCAGATCTTCGGGGCTGATTCCTAAATTGCAGGAAATAATTTCGACGACGAGAACGAAGAGTAAGGATCGAGAGCGGAACGGCGAGCAAGAGAGAATTAGTTTTTATTAGCCACGAAATACAACGAAAAACATCGGAGGTATAGTAATGAAAAAAAGAATGCAGAGAGTAAGTAGTTACAAAAAAGAAAGAACGACAGAAGACAAGATTGCAGATTTGTGAAAGAAAATATGTGACAATCGTAAGGTCAGATTTGTTGCAGAAATATTGGGGGAGGTGAAAATTTGGCTGTGGAAAAGGAACGACAAGGACCAAGCGGCGCGATCGCGATCACCGGATTTTCAGCGATTCGAAAAAAAACGAGTGGAGTGACCCTCGAACCCTGGAGAACGTACTCTCGAGGTCTACCAAGGCTATGCTAACGACGTCATTGTCACAGCGAGGGTTTCGCGGCGTGTAAGCAACTAGCAACCCTAATAGTCAATGAGTCCGGGTATACAAGCCACGCGGAATTTTGTCGTCAGCAGAAAGTCTTCCGGTGGTCGTGAGTAGGTACAAGGAAACGAGGCTTACAAAGCGGCGGAAAGGTTGTCGAAATTCAGTGGAAGGATACGTCGGAAGGAAGCCCCGCAAATGTCCTCCGTGACGTCGTTACGTACCCTTGCAGATTCCCTTCAAGTGAAACGTGTCAAACGAGGCGGGATTACGACACTGAGAAGAAGATAGCGAAAACCAATTTCCTCGACGTTATATGTTGTTACTCGCCTATCTACCTTGTTATTATACCCTTAATGTACCGGACGATTCGAGGGAAACGTTTGAGGAAAATGAGCACGAGAAGAAGCATCGCGGTGGCGAATATCGGTCGTACTTACAGCGAGACTGTAATCAAACTTCCATTCCCTTATTGCCTCCATCGTTATCTCGTTATTAACGCTCTCATCCTCTGACGTCGTGTCGATGAAAAATGTCTAAAGACCAGTTTCACCTTCGATGCTGATCTGGATTTGAGTAGTCGACTCGTGGTCATCCATGATTATCAATAGATCAGCAAATTTCGTCTGTGAATTCGTGAAGCATCGAAAAAGAACTACGCAATCTATCGATTAAGGGTGACGAACCCTGTAACAAGTTGTAGAAAATGTTATTCTTTCCGATTATTCGACGTGTCAAAGGAATTTTCTGAAGGATGAACGAATGCCTGTCCGTTAAAACTTGTGTGTAGTACTGAGGTTTTGCATTTCCTTTCGTCATTTGCTTTAAACTTTTTCAGCGAATCAACTGTTCATTAATTCAGTTCGAGTCAGGCTAGCCATTCGCAATAACTTTCCGGCACCAGGTTTAAATTCATGGATTTTCTGAATCGCAGTCCTCAGCAGTGTACACACGTGTTGCAAATCATGCTTTTCGAAATATTGTTTGGCGACGTGCCCTTGCATAAACCGACGTGTGCTCAGCACGTCAGCTTTTGGGTCATGCATTTTTCTTTACGATGAATTTTGCCGCCGTGCTTACGGCGCAAGAATTATCCCGAATACTAAATGACTGAAGGGGAGGTGTGCAAGTTAGCACGGTAAACGTGACCGAGCTTTCACCCAATCGGTGAAGACTCGGGTTCTATTTTTTTTTCTTCTTCTTTTCTGTCCCTTCGCGAGCATGTTTCAGAAAACGAGAAAAATAATCATAATCAAAGGCATAATTTTACAAAGATCAAGCGGAGAGTTTCATCGCCGGGCAAAGGGAAGCGGCACGAGATACAATCGTCGGAACGCCGACGTATTCTCGAAGGCCCGAAAGAGTCCTCATAAATAATACCGGCCGAAGCGTAAGAACTCTGTAGGTGGGATGCCGTATACCAGCACTTTCGACCAATTGATTAAGCATGGTCTCTACGTACACGAGTATACTTGGCGAGAAAGAGGATCACGAGGAGGGGATGCGGTCGAGTGGATGTCGGCAGAGGTCATCCGGGAGACGAGAAGTCCTTCAGGACTGAGCGTGAGGGGCGAAACCGCGACCACGACGCGTCGGCTCCTCGCACCATTTCCAAATTCTACCTACACGTACACGCGGTTATAGGTGTGTACGTGTATACACATACCTACTATTTGCGCATTACGTGTCAGTCCCTTGTATTATTATTTTTATAATTGCCGCAGGAAAGAGTGCCGGAATTAAAGCTCGTGTTCGTGTCTCACTTTTGCGGTACATAATTCAGTGGTGCATATATGTCATACAAATATATGGTATATGTTTGCGCGTGTGTGTGTGTTTATTCCGGAAGCCAGACGTCACTTCGGATTACAATGAATTTACCAGACAGTTCTCGCGACTAGTTACCTCCGCGTTGACGTGACCGTATTCTGTATACATCTATGTGTCTCATGGACAATACATATGCGGAGACGTGTTTGTATAGCCTCGATATTATTCAGTGGCGTGACCAAAGCCAAGGCTAGCAACGCAGTCAAACTTTGTCCCGCGGGTATATATAGGGTGAAGGCAGCCGCGAGGGATGATTAGACTTTTCAAACTCCTCAAGCACCCGCCCGTAAGCAAGCTGTAGTGATAGATAACGATATAGCGATAAACTAGCTTTGTATATATATATCGTTCCATGATCGAAGACCTTGGTGAACAGCGGAAATAGACGAGAAGGATTCGAATTTCAGTATCGATGGAAAAGAGGCTCGAAGAAAGAGTCCAGTCACTATTTACTTGCAAGTCATTCCACTTGAATTGTATATTCCACGATACAGATGTATCGGTCCAATTTTACACGCAGGGAAATGAGGTTTTGACAGCTGGATACTTGGCACCTAATTGTAGTATGGCAAGGAGATGTCGTGCGGTGAAACAGGCCAATTGAAAAGAAAAGAAAATTCACATTCAATGGGCATTTTCTAGGGAGAGGGGAAAGTATACTGAGAACTTGTTTTCGATGTTAATTTAAAGAGAAAAAAAATGTGACATATGTAATTATATATATATTTCGAGCGATGTCAATTATAAAGTGATAATGTCACGTACAGTCATAATTACCTAATAATCTAGGTTACGTTATAAATCTAAAACGCATGAAGCGACTGTCAATATCATTCGAAATCATTTTGTAAATTTTTGGAAATCACACTGAAATCGACAATATAAAAATAAAATTCCGCATTAGTAATCGTCAAGATAATAATTACTAGTCGCCTAATCTTAAGAAATCACAACATGTCACTCAGTGAAAGCAAAATTCATCCGTCAGGTAATGCGTAGTAATCGTTCTATAAAATGTAAGTAATCTTGAAACACGTAATGACGCGGTGTGAACTTTTGCTACGGTGAAACACCCCTCGGCGAAACAAAGTTTCACAAGGAGCGCAGCTGCACACCGAAAACTTGAATCACCTCGGCGTCTTTGTTTCTATTTAGTAATCGGGACCGAGAGAGATCGGAATGAGCTTGAGTCATTTGGCGGAGCATTAACGATCAGACAGCGTTGGCACCTGGGCCCCTGGAATCCAAGCGATGTTAATTGCAAGCGCAGCCGGGTTGATTACGACGGTCCTGCCCGACTTGGGACTCGAGTCTGACGACGAGTGTGTGGATTCGAGTTGAATTAGGAATTACGATCGCTCGTGACACACGTGCCTGCCGGCTGGTTTAACGGGCGAACAATTCGCAGCTGCAGTCCCTCGGTCCGTTTGAATCACCGAACATTTTTACACGAACATTTTTACCACCGTCACAATTCCGGGCGTGTTGGGTTTTTTAATTAACCATGGGACCCCGACGACGCGACCACCTGACCACAAGCCTACACGATCAATTTCAATACCAATCCGCGTCAATGTTTAGACGAGCATCATTTTTTACCCGGTTAAATGCAAACCGGTATTCATCGACGTCACCACGATTTTAATTGGTTTCCAGAGCCGACAGCTATTGCATGTCCATTTTCAAATTTCGTACCTCCCTTCTGCTAAAGGGTTTAGCCGAATTAGAATTGAAAAAAACGAAACAGAAATGAAAAACATCAATCAAACAGTTTTTTTAAATATTTCAGAGCAAGACTTGATTTTCAATAAAGTAAACAAAATTCAAAATGGCAATTTTAAATGTGTTTCTTTCGAGGTACAATTACAAAAGTTTAACAAAATACTAGTTTTCTATGTGCCTCTGGTCTCGGTCGGCTTTTTTTTTATTTTTTATTTTTTTTTCGATTCGGTGCAACATTGTGGAATCCAGGAACCAGGAAAGATTGTGAAAAGTCGGAGCATGAAATTTCTATATAACAAATTTTTGTCGAATGAATTTTCTCCTCTCGAACGGTATCCGCAGACCTGCAGTCTGATCGTAACGATGAGTAATTGATATTTTTCATTCAAACCATCGATACTCGATAATTCACTTGCGTGTGAATGCATAGCGATGCATATTGTATCCTTATGCGCATTGTGTAGCTGCGCGAACGGTAACGAGCTTTTTATTTTCAATTCCTATTTGCGGCTATTCACTGGAATACATACGACCCGCCTGCCATTCCATGTATTTACTTATCCTGACGTTGTTTTCCGTTCATTATCCTTTCCGCTCGAGAGGGGAAACGATATATCGGGGATGTGGGTGTGTGTGTATTTTTTAATTTTCGTTTTTTTTTTCTTTTTATAAAAGCTCATTTATTCCGATCTCCGGACTTGGAACGATATATCGTTAGGGATTTCTTGGGGCAGATTCTTCTGTTAATTTTACTCGTACCGTAATTACTCCTGCTTGGGGTATACATACCTATAGACCCGCAGGTCTCGTAACCGCCGCCGAGTCAAATTACTACGCAAGGATAAAAACACGTTCGCAATTTTAGGCGGCGTGAATCCGCGCTATTCGTCTCAAATTAACAGCATACATCTGTAGAAAGTGAGTAATTATCACCTCCGGAATCCAATTTTTTCCTAATCACCATCAATTATAACTAACGTTGAGTAAGAAGACGGTGAGATGAAAAAAAAAGAAGTATACAAGAAACAAATTCCCGTAGCATCTATTTTGTATGAAAAAAAAAAGAAAGAAAAAAGAAAAAACACGGAGTCGAAATTCACTTGACGTGAACAAGGGACGTTTCGAACTTTGTCCCCGAGTTTGATCCAAGCCTCGGGGGTCCGTCGAACGTATCCAAGGAGAAAAGTAGTCGCTACCGGATCGAGGGTAGGAACGAACTCACTCACGCGTGTAAATCCTCCACTTATCTTTGATCACTTCTTCCTCTCCCGAGTTTCGGAAGACTCGAGAACGATCCCTACATTATTTCCTCGGAGAGAATCAGAGGCCCGACTTCCTTTTTTTTTTCCGGCTTTCACCCCACCGGAATCTAGGCACCCTGAGAATTCTAGGTCACGAGATGATCCCTCTATCTCCGCACCTCGTTTGAAATATAAATGCACCTCAAAATACGAAAGCGGTCAGCTGACGTCACGCTGACCGCTGATGTACTGAAATAGCTCACTCAATATTTCACAAGCTAATTCTTGAGTCGTGTGGGTCAGAAGTGAAGAGCGAGGCTTGAGCGAGGGGAGGGGGGCTAATTGGATCGTCGATGATGCGAGAGACTCGAGTGTTGAAAGTTGAACGAACACGTAGCAGTAACGAGCCATTATCGTAAGCTCGCAATACCATCGATTTTCAAAGCATCGAAACCACGCGTTTTAAGAGAAACGAACGGTGTAAGAAACAAACAAGAACATAAAATGAAAAGAAGATAAAAAAATCACCGCGCTAAACGCTTCGAGCATAATGTAAATCTTGACCAAGTCTCCCTCAAGTGGGATAAAAAAATCCACGCGTCCTCTGCCACGAGAATCCATGGGGACCGATGTAACGTGTCTCACAGTGTCTCTCTCTCTCTCTCTCTCTCTCTCTCTCTCTCTCTCTCTCTCTCTCTCTCATACTCTTGCTGATTTATCGCCGGGCTTTTTACTATTTACGCAAATTATATACAAACTTGAAAAGTTGAGCTTAAACACGGTGTTTAAACGCGAGCTTTGGTTCAACGGTCTGGTTTACCGAATACACAGTAGACCTCCATCTTTATAACCGCTGACTTAACGGCCAAGCGCGGTGTTACGAATTTATTCCACTAAATAACTGATCGGTGAATTTTTTCAAGGAGCGATATCGCTACCGAACGGATAATTGGATCATTTCGTAAGTATCCGTTGGAGCGATTTCTTTTTTCTTTTTCTTTTTTTTTTTTCGTTTTTTCTTCCAGTCACGAGCAGTTTTAGCTAATCATAAGCTGTAAGCCGAGGCGGTTTAAACACGTGAGCGAAAAAATATAGGAACATGGTTGAGGTGGAAAAAAGAGGGAAAGAAGCACTGCTAATCGTACTTGCCAAGCGCCTCGTGCATAAATCACTAGACCGGCTTCGAACACGTCGCAGTTGTACGACCCTCGAGGTCCCTCGGGGATCCTCGAAGACCCGAATCCCACCCCCTGAATCACCCCGAGAAGCCCCGAGACATTTATATCGATGACGAACTTCAAAGGTGACCTCGAGCCGCAGCCTTCGACCCTCTCGGTAAGAAGCCGAACTTTTCAGCGGTGAAGAGGAGTGAACGAAAAAATGAAAAAAAAATAAATAGAGATTGAACAAGCAAAATGTGAAACGAGTAAGACGCACGAATTCGCGAATTGTCACGACAAACATGGTGTACCTACCCTTCCCTTTTTGTGCTGTTTGCACTCTGCGTGTGTTTATACGGCGAATCGACCGAATTAGTATTCTCGGTGTAAATGTGAAAATTAAATTCGTTTCGTGCGACGCGCGTACCGCTTTGAATTATTTAAGCATCCGCCTTCCGGTGCTCGAGAATTAGTCAAATCAAAGATCCAGGATCACGTTAGAACCACTCTTCCATGATTCGGAGAAACGAGAAAAAAAAAAAAAAGAACGCAAAGAAATTTGGAAAAAAGGAGCACCGTGACGAAAAATTGATTTCCGTACGCTCGGCCTGCAACGCCGACGCTTTCGTGCTTTCTGAATTGACGTTCTCAGTTATTCAATACTCGTTGATAAACCCAACAGCCACGACCTAACGATTCGAATGTTTTTTCGGCAATGTCAGTTTACCCGAACTGCACCTTTTTTCAGGAGTTTGGAAAATTCGATTTGAAAAGAACAACAGTCTGCTGTTTCGGAAAAATTTTGGCCCAGTTGCCAAAAGGATCGAAGAATTTCTTTTGTGGCATTGTTTGTACCGAATTAACTGGAATAAACATTACGTTATCTTGTTCGCAACGAACAACTATTTTCACCCAGTCGTGGGCTAATTTCGTCTTTGAAAGGGAAAATTGAGAGGAAAACTCCCACCATATTTGCATGCAATCTTTAACCTCCCCTATTCGAACCCTATCGATAATTCCACGCTGTTCTAGGTACTCTACTCGAGTTGCGGAAGTTTATTCACGGATTAGGAGATGCAAAATATATAACTTCCGGAAGAACGAGAACGCGTAACGCGACAAGCTTACTGCGGAGGTGAAATTTACCACCATTCCTACCATAGCGTAACTTTAATTGGTGTGCACAACTTTCATTTCAAGTTTCTCACCGGCTACTTTTCTTCGGCGTCAACTTTGCGGAGTAGCGTCATTAAAATGTTTAATTTGTCATTACGACGCTCTTCTTTCTTCCTCGTTTGAACACTTCTCATCTGCTCGTCGCCTTCAGGCTGCGAATTTAAAGCTGCTAATTTTTTCACCCCTCTCAGTTGGCGGTAGAATAATTCTGCGAGCATTGGAATGATTTTTACACCGAATATAAGAAATAACAAAACAAATATTTTGAAACATCAGGTATACTTCGAGGGGAAAAAAATAGAACTTCGATACGAGTCAGGCTTGCGCGATAACTTTATTTAAAGGTAGATTTTCCTAAAAGCCCGCCACAGCCTGAACTCCTAATGTTTTTATTTGGCCAATTTTTAAGGCACCAGGGTTACGTGACCGAAATACCGAAGTCGAATCTTCTTCTCGGAAACTCTCCTGGTACATCCAGAACGGAATAGGTGTTCACACGTGTGCGATCCCCCGAGAGGAATATAATGGAAAGAGAAAAGAAATGGCAATATAGGGGGGGAGGGGGGGAGTTTTGCCGCAGATTAGAAGAAAGAAGGAGACGTAAAGAAAAAACGGATTGTAAAAGAAAGGAACGAAAAAAAACATCTCTCTTCTTTGTAATACAAGTTTTGGACTTCGAACCTGAGGATATTCGTGTAAATTAGGGTAATTTCAGGGGCGGGGGGAGGAAAAGCCGAGGCTGTAAAAGGGTGAAAGCGTATATATAAAACCGGATGAGCCCTTCGCGTTGAGATTCTTGTCTGCACGGTTATTCGCGTCGTGCAGCTTTCGTAATCCGACGTTAAAGCCTGCGGAATAAACGCGTTCAACTCGGCTCCGAAAATCCCACCGTTACGCGTCGAAAAGTTGCGGAAAATCTGCCAATCTCCATCGGTTACGTAAATGTATTTAAGTGCGTAGATATCGTTTTACGCGAACGAGTTTACCGGCTTTACAAGCTCTGAAACGACAATTATACACGGTATTGCGTCAAACTTCAACCGCGGTCTTTTATTTTTTACGCCGGTTAATTAATCTTCATACCCATAACGATGCTAAGTCTCTTATTCGTGCCTCGAAAACAAAGCCACGTTATACATCGTTAAAAATGATGCCGAGATACAGGATTTCGACAACAACGAGTAACTCTCAATCTGTACGATTATCTCGACCGTGACACGGAATTACTCGTCATCCTCGAATGTGAAATCGGAAGGGAATAAAATAGGTGGGAAGAGAAAGCGTGGAGGAGATTTTTGTGGAAACGAAACAGAGGCGAAGGGCGCAGGTTATAATTTTGAGTAACTTTGCTCCCGGAGAGTAAATGTTTAATTTGTGGCTGGTAAAATTTGCAAAGTTGTTGGGGGGTGAAATCGGTGAAACACGTTTCACCCGGTCGCGATACAGCGAAACTTTGCTTTCTCTCAACGATCAAGAGATAACCTCTGTCCTCGACGAGCCGAGCACAATTTAGCTCGAGATCTGCGGCGCGGAAGAAATCGGGATTTCTCGTTTGCCGGCTGAGACTGGCTGCCGCTGCTGCTGCTGCTGCGTTTCAATTAATGCGACTTATCCGCTCGAGTTATTCGGGTTAATCCGAGAGTACGGAGAGCCGGGAAACTCCTTCGGCTCCATAAACTTTGACAACTATTTTTTCCATCGTTCCGCGCTTCCGCGCGAGGATAGCTGATGATAAAAACGGTGGGAGGAAAATAGTTTCGGAAACTAGTTTAAAATTCGCCGCATACTTTTGCCGCGAGAGTTTTGTCACAATCTCTATTCAGGATCATTATTCGAGTTCTTCGCATGGCAAGACATGCACCTGAGAGACTCTCCTCCGAAACTTTCATCCCCCTGCCTTCACCTTCTTTCAATCCAAGTTTCCTACACGCGTTTCGGAAGTACAAATTTTACCACCCTCGAACGGAGCTTAGACATTTCCCAAGTCGAAAATTGCCTCGAAGCTTGGCCCTGGGCGCATAATTATTGCGAAATTCGTCAGCCCGGTGAAAATATTCCTCGAGTCTCTCTTTGTCGTTGAGGCGCTGATTCTGCAGAGATCCGATATTCAGCCGTGGCGAAAATCCCGCTTTCCTCTCCCGGTTTCCCTATGCTTCCCTTACCTTCCGCCTAGCTGCCTCTAGGGGATGAAACCGAATAAGATCCCGGCGTAGCTTCAAAGGTCAGAGGAGCTTTGTCGGTTGGCGGGTAATATTTCAACAGTTGGACTGCAAGGAGGCAGAGTTACAGATTTGCGAACGGGCCGACGGTCGGAATTTAAGCAGGAATGGAACTGCGCAGCTGCTGCATAATTACAGGTTTCATACCTTCGTTGAATAACGCAACAAAGTTATCAAAAAGCTCGTGTAGATCAGTTAAGAAAAGGATACTCGATGCTTTTAAGGTTTCACGAATTCATTACATCCGTTACCATTAACTCTTCAAATTAAAAACTCACCTTACGGCGCTCGAAAAAGCTCCGGATTTTTTTTTTCTTTTTTACTCTTGATACTCGTTTTCCTCGCTGTGGTTCATTTCGAGCATCATTTGTCACCATTTTTATTAATAAACATTTTTATTTTCTCCAGCCGATTGCAAGTTGGGATCGATTTTCTCGCCTAAAATTACGTCGATTCTTTTCCTTGAAAGATTCTTTCGGCATGTTCGGAGTGATTTTGTTAAGCTTGAATTTCTAAGGACGCCTGCCACCGACAGCTCGAAGCTACGTTGTAAACAGTTTAAATATTTCACCTGCAACTTAACTCTCTCTCTCGGCCATACAGCTCTCCACCAGAGTTACCGGCATACGAAGCTCTGCCTGGATGTATTATTCAAAACCGCGCTCAGTCAAATCTCAAACTTCCAGCTTTTCACGCGGTTCTGCTGCACCGGACGACGACGGATAAGCTCAAAGGTGGTACACGTCGACCACCGCACTGTAACTCATCTTGCCCGTACAACCGGTTCTCTCTGACTTGTATTATTTGCACGGTATATTTACAGTATAATACCTGCACGTACCCGCATAAGTATAAAGTAACGTGTACTGCAGTCGGAAACGAGGGGAGAGAAAAAAATGCAGGTAAATAAACAATTAGGGATCGGTAAATCTAGCGAATGCAAATCATCGTCATCGGAGCTGATTTCGAAAAACTGCGCTCGCTACTCAAATATCAAGGGCAACGAAACCGTTGTTCGCAAGTATTATTTCCATTCCTATACGATACATCGCCCCAATTCTCTGTTTCAGAGGACGAGCACGAATCTTTGGGGCGAGTGGATGGGCGTCATGCACGGGGATGAGATCGAATACGTATTCGGCCATCCCCTGAACCAGTCTCTGCAGTACAACATAAAGGAGCGGGATCTCTCCCTCAGGATGATGCAGGCATATTCGCGATTCGCGCTTGTGGGGTAAGAGTAACCGACAGCAATTAATTTCATCAACAAATTTATGTCCCTTGTTCCATATTTCCTCTCGGTACACCCTCTTCCACGAGTTTGTCTCTCTTTCAATTTCAAATATACACGTATATATATTCACGCGTGTAACAATTTGTCAATGTAAGAAGTAGATGTCAGCGATCAAATCGCAGCGATCTACCACCATCGTATCAAATCGTTAAATATATTTATCGTTGTTTTAATCACTGTAAAATCTCATTCAAATCCGAACTGTGCCTTTAATCTTTCAATTGGCGTTACAAGGAGTTGACGCGACATGCGAAGGTAAACGTGAACAAAGATGCGACACGTGATGGCGTGTCTCGGTATTGTTATTTCCGATCACGTACGTTTGCACCACCTGATGGAATATTGAGCTGAAATAAGCCATATTAATACATACGTACACTTGGGTCATGAATTATTTATGTCATTTATGGGCTGGAGGTTGCCTGGCGTATATCTTGCGGGAGGTTCGCGTCCGAGAAACCAAGTATGTACATTTCCCTTGCGGGAAGTTCGTCGATACATCGATTCCGACGTCGAAATCACCTTCATCTTCCAAACGTCAGTCAAAACTATTAGATTTATTACACTGTCCGCAATCACAGTACAAATAATATTTCGTACCTATGATTGTGAAATTTTTTCAAAAACCACACAAAAATCCGACTGTGAAAATGTTTGAAGATTAGTTTGTTTTTTTTTTTTTTTTTTTTTTTTTGTTCTTTTATTTCTCTTCCCCAATTACAAAAGAGCCAAATGATCGACGTTCGACGCACGTTTGATTAATCGGTGCGAAACGTTCACCTCTCGTCGTCGATTTACGGACGGGTAATATCTCACTTTTTATTGCTCCTGGTAAATATCCACGTCACAGGTAAACCCTGCAGGTCGCTGGCTACGGATAAATTAATCTGGATTTAAGGTCATGATGACACATGGGGCGTGTAACAGTTACACCTAAACTACGTTTCCTGTGTTTTACTACCACCGTCCTTCTCCGTCCTTTTCTTCTTATCTTCTGCTCATTTTTCTCATTCTTCTTTAACCAACCCCCCACACACCTTGCGACGATGTCTCACTGCGGCTTGACTCCATCCTGTAACAACGAAATTTCTACGATTAATTCTGATGACAATTTATGTACTGTATGAAGTGAAAATTTCTAGTTGCGCAGGTCACTGGAATAAAATCCATGACTGTTTTTACTTTCCATCGCAACCGAAATCCACTGTAAATGAAACTAATTTTCGTATAATTGTATTCGGAGAATTTGGTATGTATCGGCAGCTTTTTCTTTTTTTTTTTTTCTTCATAATGGTTGTTTATGTAATACACATGTTGCAATAATTTAAACATGACGCAATGATAAATTGATTTTACATTCGAGACTTATACGCACGACACTTTCTCGCAATTTGAAAAATATTTGAATCGTTATTTCAAACGTACCGATTTCACTAGAAATTTCTGTAACAAATGAAATTTCTTTCAATGCGCCGTTCGTATTCCATCGATTTTCCGTACACAAGACCGTAGAGAATGTCTGTATAGAAGACGGATCGAAGTCAACTTGTTGTGCAATGAGGTGGATAAAAAACAAACCGATAACTTGAACCGAAAGGCACGGTAGTGCACAAGGGATGCGGGGATAATGCGAAACGACTACCGCAAGAGCAATCCGAGATATTGATCAACACCCGTTGTATACGTACTTTCGTTGCTGTAACGTCGACCGAATCGCTTCCTCGAAGGACGAAAACGAATCGGGCATTTGATCTGAACGACGATAGGATTCTTTCCTCCCTTTCCTTTATGCGGCTGTTTTGCTCTTTCTTACTTTCTTACTTTCTTTCTTTCTTTCTTTTCTCTTTTCTTTTGTACTTTTCCAGCGACTCTCCAAGTTTATATACTTGTTTCATATACGTGTATGCACTCGTAAGTTTGTACATGTATATGTATATAATATAGACCGTATCGCCCCGAAGGTGAAAATAAAAAAGAGACAAGTTTCGTAAAGTTTTAGGGAAACTTGTTGCGACCCGAGGTCGAGGAATTATCGTTATTCAATCGAGAAATTCGATTTCTTCTTTTGTTGACCCAGGCAGCTCGGTGTGCGTTTCGGGTCGTTTCTTGCCCCCCTTCGCAACCGTGTAGAAACTGGAATTATGTGTATATGTATACACGCTTTGTTTTACCGCCGGAAGTTCGCCGGGGTAGGAAGAAGCTTGAGCTGAAAAGCACACCCCAGAGGCTGCTATAATTCTCTCGCCTCTCTCTGCCTCTCGCGATTCTCTCGAAATCTCTCCTCTCTTATTTCATCCCCCTTCCTCCCTTCTGCCCCTCGCTCTCTGTTTCTGTCTCTGTCTCTCTCTCCCTCTCTCTCTCTCTTTTTCTCCTCTTCCTATCTCAATTTCTCCACGTATTTCATCTTCGGCCGTAGATGTCGGTATTATTACGTGGTTACGATTATCCTCGCTCATTGAAAACAAGTCCTATTACATTTTTTGCAAATATTATACCTATGATCGTTAAATGTGTTTTGGCCAAGAATTTTCGTTGCCCAAATACCGAGGTTGATAATTTTCAGAGGGATATTCAGATGGAAGGAAAGTAAAATTGAGAGGGATGAAAAAAAATTTCTTGAAAACAAAAACAGCATCACAATTCAATTCCCCCTTTTATTCGTCGATTATACGAACGAGGCGTTGTTTCTACGCGTGAAAAGAAAATTTCTCGCATATTTCGCTTACGTCATCGTGCCAATTTATATTTACTTCAGAAAACCGATGGCTGAGGGTGTTGAGTGGCCGACTTATTCGAGGGATCAACCGCAGTACTTTGTGTTTGACGCGGAAGAAAGCGGCCTTGGAAAAGGTCCTCGAGCAACAGCCTGCGCATTCTGGAATGAATTTCTTCCACGGCTGAAGGGCGTTCCTGGTATGTATTATTCGGGATGGAATTTTTTTCCAACTTCCCGTTTCTCTATTTTCAGAGAAGAAGGGTAGTTATTGTAATCACCCCGAAAAGGTGAGTTTTCACCAGTTCTCGAAACATTGAGATCTAGAAAACCACCGTCGACCATTTTCGCATTGACGTTGCGTACGTATGTACGTGTGCAAGATAATACCATTTCGAAAAGTAAAATAAAAATGATGATATCTTGAGAATAGATGAATGGATTTGAATGAAAATTGGTACCGTCGGGTTTTTTGGGTCACGAATCACAAATCTAAAGTCAGATTTGCAAAATTTGAATTTGGTGTATTCAAGTTACTGAAAAAAAACTAAAAACATAAGAATTATTATGAAAATTCGTATTGGAAGGTTTGCCAGGCGGTTGATCGCGAATCTGAGGTCAGATCGGCGATATCGAAAATTGCGAATCCAATATGGTGGAAAAAAAAGATCTAAAAATGTTGATATTTTCGTAAAAATTAGTAGGTGGGGTTTTTTTAAGTCACCGATAACGAATCCAAGGTCAGACTTCTCAAATTTGTAATGGTGGATCCATATAGTGGTTCAATATTTAAAATATCGTCATATTTTCGCGTGATACGGTACCCGAGGGCTTTTAAATCGTTAATCACTAATCTGAATTTGTAGTTTGAAATTCGAATTGGATATTACTATATTTTTTCTGGGCCAAAGGCCGCTTGTTTTTCTTCAATTCTTTCCACGTTTATTCTCACAACACTTTGAAATCTTCATCCATCAATGCTGAAAAAGAATTAGACAGTACGAAGTAAGTGACTGCTTCGCTATCAACGCAAGCCATCACTTAATCACTCAATATTACTAAACGCATAATATTCTTTTTCCACAATCTTCCTGGTTTCCTCCGATTACTGTAATCAATTTCACTAATCTACGTCACGAAATTACCTTGTTTTCAAACTAAAATCCAAGCGCTGGTTATAAGGAGGCACTGATACAATTACGATCCATTAGCTCTAAGAAAATCATCGTTTATCGATCGAGGATAGATTAAAATCTCTATTTACGTTGGAAAAGATAATGGAACCGTCTCCCAGTAAAGTCTGGTATGACGTAGACTTGTGAAAGAATTCGAATCGCGGAATTTGCATAAAATTAGTAGAACTACCAGTAGAATAAAATAATTACACGTCGACTGATGATGGAAATAACGTACATATAACGCGTGTAACAAGATAATGTTATTACGTTATTACGTGTGATTACTATTTTGCGGAATACCGACAGTATTTACCTCGGCAACAGCCGAGCCCATCGTGCAATAAACCTGTAAGCTCTGCTCGCTGCGTCGAAAATTTCCACCTAGGTGGGCGTCAGTTAATGATTCGACGATTGTGTTTGCCCCGAGCATACAAAATCGGGAAATTTCGCACGACGGGAATCGGGATTTGTCTAGCTGGCGTGTGGTTGTGTATCAATTTTCAATCATCCCTGACGGTATGATACATACCTTCGCGTAATGCGCGTGCATGCATAAATATAGGTATATGTAGACGCAAATTGATACACAGGTGTAACAGAAATTTCGACGCTGTAACCTTGTTTAATCGTAAAATACTGGTCAAATTTTCTCTAAAAACCACAAAACCTACGATGAGATAAAAGAGAAAAAAACAATTATCAATCAAGTAAAAACGAAAGAGAAATTAACCTAATCGTCGATCAAGAAGCGGATTGCGCGATTTAGGTGAAAAATATTTTGAAAGTCTCACCTATATTACACAGGTACCAATTTCGTGAGTCGGTTTTAAGTGACAAACGACCGACTGGATTCGTTAATCGTCGGCACGTGAACGGTTTAATTGACGGCCATCGGGCGATGAGAGGTGCAATCGTCAAAGATGTGCTCAAAATATTCCCAGAAGAATAATAATCCGTTCCATCGGGCTGCGCCATCTGTGGTTTCTAATGCACCTAATAGAAAATTTCGTAAAAATTTCCAAGAACACTGTAACGATACCTACGAATAATTGTTTCATCGAAAGCATAATCCTTGTATGCAGATATGATCTCTAGAATGAACCGCGCGTCGATCGTCTCTGAATAATACATTTAATTCGCTGTAAGGCGGTATAATTCGCGATAAAATTGCGATCGTTGAATCGCTGATATAACAGGTTGCGTGTGTAAAAGTAATCCAGGATGAAAATGAATTGACACAAAGTTATATTAGATTAAATTAAATTGGAGTAAATTTTTTACGTGTTATATTTGTCTCCGGTCAGTGTTTCTGAATCATTCGATCTCGGTTCGTCTGAATTGCAGGTCCGTTAATTTTTCGTGTGTTTCAGATCCGCCCGAAGCCTGCGACGCGGCTGTTGCCTCCAGCGTTTCAGCGGGTGCAAGACGGCTTTACGATTTCGTATGCAGTTTGATACTGCTAGTTTCCTGCACGCTGATAACGATCCCGATTATTGCATAAGATAAGAGGTAGAAATAAAAATAAATAAAAATCCCCCTCACACGTTCTCGCTGCAGGCTGTAATAGGCAAGCCCAACAAGTTCCAAGACGTGTCCCGATTTGGACAACACGGTGTGTTAAAGGAAAAGAGCGAACCTGAAGAAGAAGAAGAGGAAGAAGAAGAAGGAGAAGAAGAAGAGGAAAAAGAAGAAGAAGAAGGAGCGCGAGAATGAGAAAATGAAGCAGCCCGTGATTTTCATCAACTTGAATTTCATGTGCTCGCAGAAATTGGCTTAGGTCGAGACGAGATTACAACGCATGTCGCTTACATTACTCCTCGTTGCAAGTGCTACACCATAGAAACTTATTATCCCGTATGATTCATCCTCGATAATGATATGCGCGTCGGTCTGACCGATTTGCAGAGGTTGTAATTTGGTTGGAATTGAACACGAATCGGATGTGGAGAGAGAAAAATCCCTGACCAGAAAAAAAAAAACAATGTAAAAAAGTAGCAAAGAAGATATTCACGGTATCGGAGGAAAATTAACCGAAAAACGAACGCAGATAGTGAAAAAAGATGATACATATTTTTTAGATTATAATTGCATGACCATTTATTGTTTATATAAATATCAACGTGTGCAATTAACGATAATTGTGTAATAACCATATATGTGTATAAATTGTTGACATAATTTAACGCTTAAACACCGCATTAAGTTATTTGGATTATCAGAATGTAAAGAGGAAAAGTAACGAGAAGAAAAAGATTCGTTTTCGAAGGGAGGATACACGAACCGCATCAGTTGTTGAATGTCTGAATTTCGACTCGATACAAAGCTGTGGAGTGAAATCGCGTGTCCGAGCTTTGGAGGGCTTTTCTGAATAAAACATTGTCCGTCGATCGTAAATATTTTACACCCTATAATTCGACGGTTTATGGATTAAGTCGAAACCCCGCGTCCTGGAAAGATCTGCAAGCACCAATTTACCTTGCGCCTCACGTGCATGTCGTTTTTTCACCGTGTAAATAAAATTTTCAGCAATTTTTCTCCTATCTCTGTCCGTTGTTCGAATGATCTATGTTTTATGATTGGCCGTTCGGACGGAGGGTTCGCGTAAAAAATACATGCTGTTCGGTTTCTCAATTTTCGGTTAACACTATAGTCAAATGATTGGGATAAACGATGAATTTATTATCCGAAACACCGCGTGTTTGGTCCAATGATTTATAGTCCTTATGCCTAATATTATAAACGATATGATCCAAAATCTGACGGATACTGTAATAGAAAAAAAAAAGAAAAAAAAAACAGAAAATTTTCCCCTTTCGAGAATAGAATCAATATACGAATAAATATACAATGCATAATTATCCGTTCGCAATTGATTTGTCAATCAGATCACAGTGAATGTGTAAAAAGTATAAAATATCGAGCCAGTCGGTGGGCTAATAAAATTTAGTACACCACACCTAATACATGTTCGTCACCTATGCGTATCGCATTAGAATATCTAGAACGCATTCAAAAATATAACAAACAAATAAACAAAAGTCAAACAAACGGGTCGAAATTTATAATTTCAAATTATATAACATATCGCTCTTGCGACGTCAAACGAATAATCGTGCATTGCTGTATTATATGTCATGCATGTATATGTATACATATACTTATATATACAATAATATACATAAACAAAATGAAGGGGAAAAACTGATTTTAAATATCGAACATAAGTCAAATATACAATACCTACCCAATTCGCTCTCTGAGGTAAACTGGATTATTATTATTATTGTTATTACAACAACAAATATTATCTTGCAATGTGTTACGTTGATTAAACATAAACAATTTCTGAAATAATAATAACGACAACAACAACAACAACAACAACAACAACAACAACAACAACAACAACAACAACAACAACAATAATAATAGTAATAATACTAGTGATAATATTAATAATAAAAATAATATAATAATAATTTTAAAAAAAAGTAATAATAACAAAAGTAAGTTGTATAAATTAGAATTATGGTACACCATGTATAATCGTGCTAGATTCATTGTATCATAAGCACTGTACAATAGGTGCATACCCTATAATCATATACATACATATATTGTGTAAGTTGAAAGGAAAAGAGAAAAAAAAGATAAAAAAAAAAAAAAAAAATGAAAAAAAAAGAAAACGACAACTTTGAAAGAGTCTGATAGAACACCGAAAATAGATTGATAGCAAAAAAAAAAAACGAAAAGGGATAGGGAGGAAGGTATATAATCGAGAATATCGAAAAAATTCTATACGCTGAGATCGAAGGGTGCATCTCGTATAAATCTGGTTAGGTACGTAGGTGAATAGGTGTAATCGTGCCTATGTGATACGTGTGACACGCTGGAAGTATAAGATAGACGAGTACGGAAACAAGGTCGAGATGATACTCCGGCGCTTCTAGTGCGCGAAGCCGTGTAATTCGTGAGAGCTTTTCGTGTGAAGTGCATACACAGTGCGCAGTGTGCATATTATACGCGTTACGTACCTGCAGCAGCAGCGAGCTTGCATTGCAGGCTGAACGGCGCACAGATGTTGCAAAATTCATACAAGGTTTGACGTGTCCGACGAGTGCGGATGCGAAATGTGGAGTTGGAAATGGTAGGGGAAGAGAGTAGCTTTGCGCGAAAAAAGATGAGAGAAAGAAGAGAAAAAGGGAAAAAATGTGAAACGAGAGAAGAATTGGATCGAAACGTGTGACTGAATTTTTATCGAACGGATTCCTTCGAAGCTAACGCAAACGTAAGGTAACATGTATGTCACGTGTGTATTATATCTTACATAAAAGTAATTGGTAATGAAAAGAATTTTTTATTTTTTAAGTTGATGACGAGAGATCGCAGATAAATGCGTCAGGTTAGTCTATTCACGGGACTTTTTGCCTGATGTATTTAATATGTGTGCGTAATTCCCGTTTAAGAATTATAGTGATAATAACTAAACGAATTAACTTTTATCCGGGGACGATTTTTGCTGACGACGATAATTTCATCATTGCTCGTATTGCAAGCCTTCGTTCACTACTGTGCATGTGTGCGCGTGTGTGATTTTTTTTCTCAAAATCACATTCTATGCATTTAATATCTCAACCGCACATAATAAATAATAAACAGTATAATATATGTAAAGAGCATGGAAAAAAAAAAAAAAAAACCACCACGCATATAATTATTGTACCAGTCCTCAAAACGACTCTAAACTTCGCGTCGCTGCGACAACTTCGTTGCTGTACAATTAAACCGTATTATACAATATTACACCGTTGATATCGTGAAAATTTGTCCACACAACAATACAAGTCGGAGGCAAAAATGTACCTTTGATATAAAAAAAAAAAACAAAAAAAAAAAAAAAATCAAACAAAATGAACCACGCCACATGGCATAAGCTATTTACACATATACTATATAAATATGGTACATGCATATATACGTGAATCTTCCATTTGGTACATATCACCTTTAACGATAAAATTATTATTACCATTGCTTATACATTGTCGATGAAACCATTATTATCATTATTATTATTACTATACTATACTGTTAACATTGTTATATACACTATAAGCTACGGAAATATATATATATATATGTATATATTCAGTTAAAATGAAGCTGAAATATACATATGTATATATATTATATATACATACATATAATACTCTTATTATTTCGATTGTGCGTATAGCGCTGTATAATTAATATCGTAATTATAATAGATGGATGATATTGATATATATATACATATATACATATATATGTAACTTAGGTATTAGAGATTGCATTGATAGGTAGCCATCACAATTGTCGACTAGGTATAAAATGGGGATTATCCATACACAAGCGTAAATATAAAATACAATGTAGAGAATTGTTAAAATTACCAATAACATGACATATTATACATATATATATATATATATATATATATATATATATATATATATATATATATATATATATATATATATATATATATATATATGTATAATACACCTATGTAGAATATATGATGATGTTTAGATATATTGATGAATACAAAAATGAAGAAGGGGAAAATTTAACAAAAACAGAAAAAAATGAGTAAAATAAAATAACGAGGTTGATATTTTTTAAAACAAATTATTCCAGAGGTCTATATATGTAAGTGAATATAGATATTTATATATTGTTTGATATTGTGCAGCTACTGCAGTATTGCTCATCGATTGATTAATAGCTGTATGACGTGTTGGAGTTTCTTCGCGCACTGCGGCGTTCGAAACGTGGTTTTAATGCTAAAAATATATAATTATGCTCAAGATTTTGGGGCCAGGTGACGAGGATTAAAAAGAAAAAAAATTTATCAAAATTAGCATGCTTATTTAATTTCGATGCAAGCATTCGATTCTTTCCTGTTTTCTTATTTTTTTCTTTTATTCTCAATAATTATCGCACTTCGCATGTCGCGTTATTCTATAAATAAACTTTCCAATCATTCGGGCTCATGCCCGCGGCTTTTCGAAACAACAAATAAATAAATAATCGAACGAAATTGCGTATTTATATATGATTGGTAACGAAAGAATATATTTCAGGAAATTCGTTGCAATTTAAATAGCTGCTGTTTGCATATTTTTCTTGTTTATCTTCTTCTGCTGGATCGAGTTGTGTAAAGAAGTATCAGAGTATTTGCACGAGCTGTCGTGGTTATACGCGCGTTCGAAGATTAATGCAAAAGTAAATGGGCAATCTGTACGGCGGCATCAATCAGTCGTGTGGATAGTTGTCGGGAAATTAAAGTACAGGCGTAACTGCACAAGTTCTACATGTATATATTATAGACATAATTTATGTATATACGTACATGTATAAATATTGGAACGCAGAGCCCGGCTTTTTAGGCAGTAAGCACCTCATCACATATCACTAGAAAATAGCTATACCTACATGTAACAATTATGGCAAATAGCCGATTTAACGATAGCATTTGAATATATAATTGACGTAGCACTGTAGATTTGTGCCTCGATTACAAACGCTGTTACACAAGTACCGTATACGGTATACACGTATATTTTCGTTCACACGTCGTTGTACATTCGACGATCGCGATATTGTGCGACGTCACTGTATAACGACTAATTTTTTGTTTCTTTTTTTTCTTATTTCGAACGACAAGATATCACAATTTATCTACGTATTAATAATTTCAACGGCAGACAACGTTTTAATACTAACAATGTAAAAAACATTATAATTATGAGGCTGGCAGCAATGTTTTTGGGATAATTATTATCACTGTTATTATTATAATTATTAATATCGTCGTTGTTCTTGTTATACTCAAGTACTAAAAGGGGGATTTTAAGTCGTAATTACCGACAGCTGTGTCAAGGTATACGTAAAATTCATGTTGAGTATGCGACTTCGCCGAGGAATAACGAAATTTCGACTGAATCAACCAGAAATATTATTTTCATTCCAAATATATTTTTTCCTTTCTTATTGTCATTAAAATTTCGTATACAAGCTAAGAGGGATTCCGTATTCATTGAGTTGATTGTATAATTAATGTGTGAAAAAGAAGGTACGATCGTTAATTACAATTTGAACGGAATTGTAAGAATTCTGTATTTTGCGTTGGGTATAATTAACTTCTAATCAAATTCACGAAACGTGGGCAAAAACGGGAAAATCGTCGTAAGTTTATAAATATATATTCCAAAATTTGACTCGTAATTATCTTTTTATTCCGAAATTCTTTCAATTTTACGGCTACTTTCTTTTCGCTTTTTTTTTTCATTTCATTTAATGAGACTTAGACAGCCGCGAGAAAACGCGCGGCAAGTGGAAAAAGGAAGAACGTTTCCGCAAGGGAAGCCATTTCCTCTGATATTAAAGTCTCCGCGAACTCCACCTTCTTCCTTTTCCCTCCGCCGTTTTATATACTTCGCTTTCATTTTATATACCCACATATACTCCCACCTGTTACCTGTCATTCACAGATTTCGTTTTCGGCTAACAATTGGCTCACTACTACCGGTGAACATATTTCTCCTCTTATTCTATTTTTTGTTTTTTTTTCGTCGAATATAAACCCACTTACTTTTTATTCCGATCCTCGTCAGATTTCAAAGATCATTCGGTCTTTGGTTCGCTTCCCTTCGGATATCGAGCCAATTTGCATATTTCAAACGGTATAAACGACAATGTCGTAAGACATATAGCGATAAAGAAAATTGGTTTCCCAATTTTTTCAATAATCAGGCACAATTATTCGACCGTACAAATTCTACATCTTCCACCATTCTACCTGTTACTGTTATTTCAAACGAACAATTTACTGTATAGAAAGTAGAGTTAGCGCTGTGCCTATACGAATAGTGTATAAACGTATGAAGTGTAATCTTTCCTATACATATACATATACATTAGACTATATAAAAAAAAAATCGACTATTTTTTTCTGCCAAATATGAGTAAAAAATATTGTTTGAAATGATGAAAAAAAAAATGCCGTCAAAGTTTGAGCTCTTGATATTAATATTTAATTTCCTACAAAAATACGTTCTGGTCTTATCAGTACACTAGTACGAGTACGTTGACGAGTTATGAGATTCCAATGTTTAAAGAAAAAAAAAAAAACAATTCTCATGTTATTCAAATGGAAAATAGAAAATCGCGACGATGCACCTTTAAATATTAATATTAAGAGCTCAAACTTTGACGGCATTTTTTCTTTTTGTACTTTGAAACAATATGTTTGACTTGAAGTTTAAAAAAAAAAAATAATCCATTTTTTTGTGCAGTCTAATACACAGATACATATACATATACCTACAGTAGATCCGACAGCTCGGATTTATTTCATCAAATCCGGATGACCGAAGCCCGATGCAGAGAGCTTTGGTACGCTTTAATGTTGAGCTTGCAAGTAGCGAATTGCGAAATTACATAATACCAACTTGGCGCGTGCGCTTCGAATTTCATCGCACTCTTATGACATGTAATTGATTACAATCATAATTATTTTGTTACTTCTAAAAAATTTGTCGTCATGCCATAATAATGGATATTGAAACAAACAATTAAGTCACCGAGTTTCGAGGGCTTATCTCATTTAATCACGCCACTTTAAAATTTATGGAAAAGACCTCGTTGATTTCTATCGCTTAAGACATCCTGTTCGAATCGAGTAATTAACGATTGCAGTATAGCAAACTATAAGGGGATTAACAGTGAATTTTAAGTGACAATGAGTCGTATTACAGGGTTATATACGATATAATAATAATACACGATACAGAGCCAAATGATATCTATTTATAATATATATACATACCCACGCAAATAGTACACCCCATGTATTTGCCGAGTTTCCACATTATACAATGAAAATCGAAAAATGAACAAACAAATAGGAAAATTTCAATCATCTAGTACATTACATATTGTAATTCTTTTGACGATCCAATCAAGAACTCGGCTACGCCTATCCAATTCTCTGTATTATAGGATATATATCGACGAGTGTATAGGGCCTAATCGAGGAGGATTGGCTAACTTTATATATATATTATAAAACGTACATATATATAAACCGCACGTCGCACTGTTTCATACACGAAATGTAGATTTTTCAAAGAGCACACATTATACCTTATAGATTTATAATTCGGCCTATACTTGTAGAGATTATGTGTATTATTATTATTATCATTATCATTAAATTACCATCATTGTTAATTACCATTATTACACGTTATACGTTCCATTTTTATCCCAAAATTTATACAACTATCAAACCCAGTCGGAGATAATTTATTCCAAATAGCGTTGTAATTCGCGAACCAAAATTTATCTTGTATAATACTATGGTTCTTTTTTTACGCATTTCGTGTGGAGATTCAGTTCAAAACATCGTCCTCCGATATTGTGCTACGGGAAATAATGAGAACTACGTAGGTAAAGATACCTAGGTGTGTGAGAACGATATTTCGACGGATTATCTACCTTTCAACGGGACAGCGAATCTAATTATATATATACACATATATATATATACTACCGTTATAATTGTAGAATGATTCGATATCGAAAAATCGGCTTACATGTTATATACGTAATAACGTATAAATAACGATCACGTATCAACTGAAAATTCTGTGCGTAGTTTAATATATTATACATCTGTAGTGGGTTGATTATCTCGCGTAGGTATAACACTATTACACACACGCTGCAACGAATTAAAACTGTAACATTAACATATTATACATTCTGTCTGTCTCGCGTGAATTTTTCTACACTCTGATAATTAATTTACTATGTACGCAATTGTCTGTAATTATTTCACAATGCATATTTAGGGATAATTTTGGTACCTCGGTCCAAGTCAACGAACCTATAAACGAGTCTGTGCAAATTTTAGAATGCCATTCTGCACGTAATGTGGAATTCAAATGATGTACACAAGCTAAGTTTTCAATTATGTATTTCTAATACCGATCGTTTTAGCTAATCCTGCCTTGCTCAGATATAAAATATCGAAAGAAAAAAAGTTTCACTTCACGCGATCGCCTCAATACGATCTGCTTGTGTACCTACGTGCAATTATTTACAGCGTACACACGTGAAAATGATACGATCTTTGTTAATTGACAGTCTAAGGAAAAGTTACGAGCGCCCATTACAGCCTACGGAAGCGTAATCACGACGTCTAGGTACGTCGAATGGGTGGTTTACGCGTATAATATCATTACGTTACTGACGAAATAAACATTAATACAAAATTGAGAAAATAAAAGGTGAACGATATAAAATCGATGAATTATAGCGACACGAACGATTAAACTATATATTTTTAAACGTGATCGGTATATGTATAATATAGCTGTACGATAATATATTACTAACAATAATAATACAATGACAAATATATAATGTACCTATAATATACTGTAATACGCTAGGATCTGCATCAGTTCGAACAATCCATACTCTACTGTGATGTGCTTTTCCCGTACAATACGTTTACATACATACATATATATATATATATATACATATACATACGTGTATATTACGTTATATATACACATTATACATACATACATACATACATACATATGCAGGTATACACCGCTCGTTGATCAATGTGACTGCTTAAATGAGACGCGAGATATATTGCATTATAAATCGTAACTGCACGTTTGCGTCAAGTTGCTGTTAAAAAGACCCGTGAGACCTGTTAATTTATGCTTTTTCCGCACCGGCGATTAGTTCGTCAAATATGCAAGTGACATGAAAGGATACTCGGCAACATAAAAAAAGAAACAGTAATAATAATTATCGGGTCTTTCGGACGAGAGTTTTATTCACGGATTTAAGCTACTCGACGCAAACGACTTTCTCCCCTGATGCGTTAACGCAGTATTGCTAATGTAGCTGTATAAACAATAGCATTAGTGACGCGATAATTACGTGACGAATTATGCTCTCTTTCTCTCTGACCAGAAGGCATGCAGTGACGGTTCGGCTGGTACTTGGATTTTATCACCTTGTGTAAACTAATCGTCCAATATCGTTAATGGAAATATCACCTAATAATCTATTTTTAATCACGGATGAAATTACGAGTAGAATTTTAATTCACACTCGGGCGGAGGTAAGGAATTTGCGAGAAACTCGCGTTATGGAATCTTTAAAGAGGTTGCGGGTATATCGGCTGAAAAACGATACGTTTTACCGAATTTTAACAGTTATTACGTAGTAATCGCACATCGAGCATTTGCAAAATTATTATGCTCGAAAGATGTGACGAAGATTTCTTCAAATAATGCAAAAATAGAAAATACTTGAATTATAAACGAAAGCTTGGATATCGATGCTTTGATTCGAATCGATTTGACCTTATTTGAAATATAGTATTTTAAATTATTTTCGATTTTACTCTACGATGTCTAATTTTATTCAGAAGATTATTTCGACAAAGACACTAACATGTATTTCCTTTTTTCAGTAGTCGATTCAATATTGTCATTTATCTACGTCTATTTGAATATTTAATTTTAGAAAATTGTATTCCGACTGAAACAAGCCATCTTATCGTTGGCGAGAAATCGAACAAATTTACTAGTTTTTTTTGACAATTTTTAAACGATTTAAACCAAAGTCTCACTATATCTGAACTTTTGTTTATGATTCCAGTATTTTCTATTTTCGGTATTTTTTGAGATATCTTCGGTAACTAACGTTTATATTGACTCGATCTACTCGATGCGCGACTATGTGGTAATAAAATTAATGAAGAGTATCGATTATAGGCTAACCAACTACCTCCTTGTAAAGTATAACAATATATGAATGAATTTACGAACGACGATCACTAATTATCAGGGGCTATCAGCTGAAACAATTAAAAACACAAACACATTGTGCAGAGAAAATTAACACTTCGAAGGTGATGAAATCGCGTTTGGGTAGCGTCAGGTGTTCCTCACGACTCCTTCTATACGAAGTCAATGTAGATTACGTAGAATTAGACGTCAGCATAAACGCATAGTGTACATCATACATCTGTACGTTTTCTTCAATCATTTCTTATCCACGCAGTTTTTCCCTGCATCGTTCCGCGCACTTGATTTAAATTCAGAGCGACATTTATTTTATTATCATATGTACGCAGGAAAATTTTTTTGTCGACATTACCAAATCTGGCGATCAAATGTACGGTGAAAGAAATTTTTTGCCGATCGAAACGAACAAATTATTTCTCCGATCGCTTTTTCGTCAAGTCGAGTGAAATTTTTTTTACTACCATCGAAGTAAAATTTGATCCTCGTGTTTGGTAAATTCGACAGATCCATTCTCCTTGTGTGTGCATATGCGGCGAACAGGGTGCAGCCTTGAAAAGTAAAGATTTCCTAATAGCTGTAGAAAGCCCATTACTTTCGATCAAATTATGTCAATGTTAACCGTCGCGAGAACCGAATGCATTGCATCTTCGGCTGCTCGTTGTCAGATGAAATCGGATCATTTGAACTATAATTGTTCGGAGAAGAAGAGATATCGGATTAAATGCCAGCGTAGATGTGTTAATTAGAAATCAATAAATGTTCATTAACTGGAAGAGCTAATCGATTTAGAAACAGTTTTTCTATTGTCTTCAATTACTTTTATCTGATAAAGGAGTTCAATTAACTGTAGATACATCTATAGGTTACACATCGTCTTTTCGAATAAAACATTTGTTATTCCGAGAATCGATATAAATAAATAATATGAAATCGATACGTTTGGAACGGGGAATTGATCTCATCGTTCATTGTACAAGAATTTTGTGAAAAATATGCCCTAAATCGACACGCGTGATCAGCTTGATATTAGAGATTCGGAAACAAAAAAAAAAAAAAAAAAAAATGAGGAAATTAGAAGAAAAACATCTTTCCAAATTTGACAACTTTTTCAAGGCGATGCGACAGTTTTTGAGTCAAGCATCTAGATGAACATTAGAAACGTATACGAAAAAGTAACAATAATAAAACTTGTCGCACTTTGTTTCGATTGTTCTTCTTCGTTTTGCTCTCTTCATCCTAGATTCGATTTCGTTAATGAAATGAAATCTAATAGTGAGTAGAAGAGGAAAAAAAATAGATAAACTACACTGTAAATAAATGCAATTTCTACCTTACAATGTAGACTATATATTATATACTATACAAAAGACTATATACATACTTTATACAACTTTTCTGGATAGGTTTATGTACGTAAAATTTTCTTCCAACACGCGTCTGGGGTTTTTGTGTTATAACGTGTAGGTATGTGAAAAAATTTCATCTTACAGACCAGACACTGCGATTTACTATCGAAACCGAAAACCAATTGCAAATTTATAAACAACCAAGCTGATTGATTTTGAGGGTGAAAATTTTCTTGATAAACAAATATGGATAAAAATTTTCTTCTTGTATTACGCATACCCGTTCAATGACATTTCTCGTAATTGTACAAGATACGCGAATATTTTACGATTGACGGATTTGGAGTATGAGAAATACGAGTAACTTAATTAATCGGGAGATGATGTAATACACAAATTCGAAGCGACTTCTGTGATTTTGAAATTTCGTACAGAAGTCGTTAAAAGTTCGTCAGGTGCAGACACACGATGTTAATAGCTCCGTATCCTGAGGTTATTAATTTACGTCTGTATAAGGTGTTAGCCAACACGTTAGTCAACGTGTAATATTCGTCGCACCCACTCTCATTCCCGATTCTACACAACAATGAAAACCACTCAATCGGCTCGTAGCTAAAATATATTCGACAATAATACCTAATCGCGTTTTTATGGCCCCGGAATTATTATGCCATTGCGGTAAATGCATTTACGAATCAGACACACGCGTGCTCTACGTACGTATATATGGATACGTACGCGCAGTGATTCCAAGCCCTTCGGGCTGCTTCTTCGTCAGAATTACTTCATTCGAATCCTAAATTGTTCAATGACTTTAAATAAACCCCTGTGATCCGATTGTGAAACAATTTTTATCGACGCTTCGTCCGAAGGAGAAATGATCTTTGTCGTGCAGCTGTTTTTTCGTTACCCCAGATTCGCATCGTTTGGAAATAATTACTCTCAAATAGAATAGGGTGTAAACTCTGAAGCAGATCTGAAGCTACGCGACACCCGCGCCCACGCAAAAGCGGACAAAAAAAAATAATAATAATAAAACACACACAGACGCACACAGACGCAAACACCTACTTCGTGTTACACACAGTGTATAATGTAATATTCTTGTAATTGAAAGAGTTAAATTGCAGAACGGGCGTTGCGATACGTATAATCGATTCCTGTAGCTGCGTACAAACTGCTAAATTGTATCGCGTATGGTGGAAAAATAACGAAGTGGATATTATAATGTTTAGTAAATTTGTAACGTGATGAATGGCGTTATAACGTTTTCGATATTATATTTAAAAATACATTACATACGTATTAATTATATTGTACCTAAATATCATTCACACGCAATATAATGGAAATTCAATGTGCTGTTATATTAAAAAGAAAATATCTCACTCATGGGTTGCTTTTTGCTTTCTTTCAATATAACGATGTCATGTATAATTGTACACAACTTAAGCAGAAAAAACGTTTGAAAGAAAGGATTATAACATTACATAAATACACATATAATATATATATATATACAAACACACATAAATTATATATAATTACGTTGGATGTTGTTAGGTTGACTAAATATTATAAATGTTACCGTTGTCTACGTATGATGATTAATATTATTAATATGATTATTATTGTTATTATTATTATTATTATCATCGGCATTATTATTATTGCTATTATTATTATTATCATTATTATTATTATTGCTAGTATTATAATTATTATCACCGTTCAAAAAAATAATGTGAATTCAACAAAACAAAATATAAAACCGAACCGTGTAACAATTAATACCATTGTAGTTATCACGAATAAATTGTATAACGAATTACTACGATTTCGTGCCAAAGCATAATTATTCAAAAGAATTATTCGAGCACTCGATCCTTATTAATGTATTTGCATAACTGTACGTAAAATTAATTTTTTTACTCTATACGGGTGTGTCACTCGATGATAATTCCCACTGCAGGTATGCCGGTGGTATATTAACTATTAAAGTCTATATTTAGTATTACCTCATATATATTATATTATACTATAGGCAACCCTCTCTCCACAATTCATCGAATCAATCAAAGAATGACGGTCGGTACGTTTAATTAAAGATATTATAATCGTTGAAAGGTCAAGGACAGATACTGGGCTCGAACAAGAAGCTTATGCGGAGGCGAATGCAATTCCTTTTGATCGTTTAACATACCTACGCATATCGAACATCGACGATCCTGCACTGCTCCTTGTAACGCATTGCGTCACCTGTGAATAAATTGGGGAATACGGAAGAAAGGGAGAAGAATTGTAAGGAGAACTTAAAGCAAGATAGAAAACGAGGGGGCGGAGGAAAAGCTAAGTAAGCGAGAGTGTGTCGAGTCGAGGGGTGATTCAACCAAAGCCCACGCACCGTCTGCACGGAGGGCAACGCACTCTCGGCATCTGAACCCTTACCTTATGCTGCAGCGTTTCGAGATAATAATGCGAAGAAAAAAGAGGGAAGAAGGGAAATAAGAAAATGGAAAAGAAGAAGTAGAGAAGGAAACAAAACACCGAGGAGGAACGCAGACTTGAATAAGGTACTTGAAGACCGCAAACTATAATCACAAAGGTACCTTACCTTTATACAACGCGAATAAGGCCGAGAGCTCTCACATTTTATTTTTATCCTTTTTTCTTACTTTCAGCTATTCCGACTCGAGATTTTGCTGGTTGGATATCTTTCAACCAGCTTGCGTCGCGAAGACCGGAATCCAAAACAGTTGGACGCAGCGAATATTCCTTATAACTGTCACCGACAGATTTATACGGTCGTCAAGTTTCTCGGATCAATTATTCACTCATTTTTCATTGCTTCTAACGCTATTCGCAATTTTCATCGATTTTAGATAATCGCGCATCGCAGCTTCTAGTCGGTATCTCTAAAATAAAAAAAAAAAAAAGCATTGTGTGAGTGATTCGAGGTGATTAAAAATAATGAAAAATTAGTCGAAACCGCGGAAAATCAGTCGCAATCAATTTTTAATCGACAGTTGAGGAAATACTTTGATTAATTCGATCCGACTATCGCCCAGCGCTAAATATCACGGTCTGGTACGCATCGGGAAGTTTTTGTCGAACAGATGAAGCGTGTAAGAAGACATTATTCAGACTACAGAAATAACAATATGCAAATAACGAGCCTGCGGAGGAGGCGGCAGAATCGATAGAGCCAATGGACGTTGTATTTTTACGTCTATGGAGTGGACCCAGCGAAACGTGCCTGAGACAGCGGGAATTTATTATATAAAATATTCGCTAAAGTCCAACAGGGTGTCAGACTTTGAGTTATTGAAAACGAGATTTTCGGTCCGGTTTATCGGATGTTTACTTTTCAATGATTTTGCAATACGCATATAATTATCGAGATCGAAAATATTTGTAGTTTCAGCTTGTTTTTTCTTCCAACGCTTCGCAAGTTTTTCACATCGTGGCAGAATTTTGTGAAAACGAACGTTCGAAACGCCGGTTAATTTTCATATTGAAATTGGCGAATTCAAAGAAACTTGTCAGTGAATTAACCTTGTTCAAAATATAAGCAATAACAATATCGTAATTCTTAAAATCGCGATTAACGATTTTCATAATGTAGTTTTTTTTTCCTCGATCACTACGCAAAATATTGCGTATTCGGGAATGTAAAATAGCTTAAATAATCTCCGCGTGAATGGGAATTCAGCCAGTATAATTGTATCGCTATATTATCGGAATGTTGTTCGAGGAGCTGAAATCTTGGGTGAAAAAATACGTTCGGGCGAAATTCCGGACGAGGTATCGGACGAACTGTATCAGCTTTCGCGGGCAACTTAATTCCTCTGCATAGACGGTAATCAGTAAATAGGCTGCCACCTTGATTGGGCACACAAACAGGTCCAGTGGCAAGATATCCTCGACGGTCTGCGGATCCTGGAACCCCGGCCTATTTGAATAATGCTAATTTGAAAGCCCGCTAATTCGATCCCCCTCGTAAATGGTTTACCAATGGAACCGCAAAGCGGGCTCTAAACAAGGGTTCATTTGCTTTTTAACGGCGTTGAAAATCGCCAAAGAGCTCCCGAATGATCGAGGGGAAAGGGGATCGGAGGAGGATCGTGGAAATCTTCGATCACATGTATCTAGATCCGTCCGGCAATCGGATTCGGGGAAAAGTGATGGCTGGGGGTGAAATTGAAACGATAAATAGAATGGCGAATCGATCTTTCCGGAACATTCACTCGTTTTAGGAAGGATGGTTGTCCGAAGATTTATACTTTTTATTAGTTGAGACGGAGAATTAAAAAAGGATTTGAGTGCAATTTTTTTCAACAAATATCCCATGGATGCATATAACTATCAATAAGCAGCGAAGAAGCAATAGTTTCTCTCCGTTTTTTGTATTTTTAATTTTCAAATAAGTACTAGTTACAGGCACTTGCTGCCTTTTTTAATTCTTCTCTTCAATGTTGTTGCGTGATAATCGTGTGATTAGTATAATCAATGAAATTATTATATTCCTAAGCTACGAGATAGCTTTTGAGAAAAATACGGGTGCATTAACATGTGTAGTAAAATACTCGAATTATAAAGCAGAAACTTGTCGCTACACATCGACGTTTCGTGTCAAATCGCTTTATAGTTGTTACACTTACAGTAGTGCCGTCCAGTTTTAATTTAACCGGCTAATTCCATTCAAGAGATCATATTTTCTGCAAAGTTACAGAAACCGATTTTGTACCTTAGCAATTAGTTAAATATTGACATCTGTTGATCGTAATCCATCTCGATGCCGATAACGTAAAATTAAATTTTCAACGATGCCAAAATATTTTTGAAAAAAAGGAAAGTGTTTCGGTTATTTTTTTAGAAAATAGTCTTCTGAATTTAATTTTATTTCTAATTCCAGCATGGTATAGTTTTGCTTGAGAATATGACAATTGTATAAATTATACGCAATTATTATACTACTATCTCGAAATAAAATTAATAATAATTAGATCGCTTTAAAGCTGAGCAACATCCATAATGAAAGAAGAAAATGAAACAAATTCTGAAGTAAGACGATTGAATGTAAACTCGTTCTCGACTCGTTCAAATTGATTACAAAATCGGTTTTATGATACATGTGCATCTATCGTATCTTCGGAAAACCGTTGCGTGTACAAGTCCCTACCTAATTTAATACGAAATGTCTGCACCCCAGTCGTAAGTGTACAGTCGTAAATTCATTCAAATTAAGAGAGCGTCCAGATTTAATCGATCAACTAATTTCCACGCATTTAGTAATATACATAAAACTTACGTAAGCATGCAATTATATTGTTTTTCGCGCTAATTAGTCGTGAATGGCTCGCGGTAATGCCAGTAAAAATTGAAAACCGTCACGTCCGCACATCTACGTGCCCCAAAACACGATTCGACTTTTTACTTCTTCCGTATTATATACAGCTGTTAAACAATTCAATGAATTTGGCTGCTCATTAGGATATTACGATTAGGTGGGACGAGGTAAATTATTAACGAATAAAAATTTACGATTTCTCGATGACGAAATATGCGGTCAGCATGTGCTCGGGATGCAAATTGTTCGAGGAAGAGAGAAAAAAAATGATGATAAAAATAATAATGTTCAAAAAAAAATCAATGTCAATAAATTGAATAATTTTAAACACCTGGCCGACACGAGATCGATTAGCGATTCTGGTCACATGCCACATAATGTAAATTCTACAAAGTCTCTTACTACTCGTCGGAATTAATCACAATGAGTATTGGTAATTAATTCATGAGCCTGGTTTTATACGCTGTCAATAGTTACTCTTTGATATTTGATTTTCTTTTTTTTTAAACTGTGAAGCAAAAAACGTTCAGCGATTCACATTTTTTAGTTAAATTAAGACACCTAGTTGTGAAAATAAAACAGCTCAATAAAACTTCATGCGAAAGATTGTATCTGAAACTCGACTTCGGGCAAAAACGTAAATTTTATCGAAAATGAAAAAAAGCAACACTCGTCCATAAAAATTCTTAGTCATTTCGAATCTACGATAGTTACTGAAAATAAAAAAAACGATCATTTAAAAATGTGAACTTACTGTCGCGACCCAATGAGCTAGTTTGTTCGAATAAATAATATCGATGACACACTTTATGCGAAAAGTTGGTAATTCGACGCCTAGAGCTTATATACGGCAAAATTTAATTTAAACCCTGTGATTACAATTTTCACACCTGTTTCGAAATTTTATTTGTCATCAATTGAATTTTTGGCCCATTTTAAAACTCCAATATGCAATCTATTTCGAAAATTCGAAATTCATGTGTCAATTCTCAAGACTGTCGTAAAATTTCGTAGCAAGATATATCAGTTTTTTAAATTCAATATTTTTCTCCTCGACATTTTTCATCACATTTCAATTTTCGAATGTGGTAATGAAATTTCACACATCCATTAATTAAAATTTTTAAAGCAGTTTTATAAATTTATTAACAACATTTGTTAATTTGACACGAATAGTGTTCTGTAGATGAACACCTGCTTTATTTGCGGGGTCTGAGGCTTCGCCATTCCTCGTAAATGATGTACGTGTACATATAGCTACAGTCAATTACTCTAAGCAGAAAATTTTCGCAAAACTGATAATTTTCTTTCACCTAACTTTGAAAAATAATTTTCGCCGTTCTGCTGACGGTTTCAAGTTCAAAGAACTCATTCTTCCGCGGGTGCGATCCAGTAATCCGAGGAAGAAACGAACTATGTTGAATTTTCTAGTTCCGTGTAAGGTTGTTACACAAAAATGCGTTATTTTTCCGCTGTTAATTATAAGCACCGTACGATCACCGAGGAATGTTTGTGAAGATGAACAGATTTACAAAAAATAGTATAAAGCTAAAAACATTAATCCAAACAACATGCGACATTCGTCACGCAAGTGTGTAAATCGACAGATGTATTCGGCCTAATCTCAGATATCTATCTAGAAAGTTTGTACAATAAGCCGCCAGTCCATTCATGGATTCTCTGATTTGAAATAGCGGTGAATGTTTTACCGTATATATCCAAACAGCATTGATTCCGCATGCCTGCTTGATTAACTTTTAATGTCATATTAATACGCCGGCCAGAGATCTATCCGTCAGATATCTCGTAACAGAGGCACGTTTCAACCCCTCGAGTATATGGTAAAAGTATTTTTCGATGGTTTTGTCATTCCTTTCGTTTACATATGCGTGCAATGGATATGTAACAAAAGGATACGCCCGGAGGTGATATAATAGCAAAACGACTTACGGTATTGATTAATTCAAGGGAGAAAAGCGAGGAAAGTTACATATTTAACGATCCGCAATTTGTAATTATCAATATGGTGATAACGACCAAGAGTTTTCAGTGTAGCCGAGGCTCGAGGCTATTTATTTTATTCTAAGAATACCGTACTTATCACACGATAGAAAAGACACTCCCAGCCGACCGCATCGCTCTAAATTTAAGTTTAGACTTTATGCTTGCATTGTTAATAGCCAAGATCAATGATGCCTCATACCGACTGCCCTCGTCTGTCTCTTTAATTATTTCCAATTAATTGGAAATTTAGGGAGATTTCGTAGCACGATTCGGTTCCAGACACCAGTCAGCATCGATCTATACTCCTATCTGAATTGGATACCGGACGAAAAAAACAAAAAAAAGGAATAGACTAAAACTGGTGAGAAAATAAAACTACAACAATAACTAATAACAGAAATACAAGAATAACGAGCCAACCGCGCTCCGCGCCATAAAACGTGGATTTACAAGATTATCCACTTAAAGCAGAGATTCGATTTTTTATTAGCGTCACATTGAAATCGCACAAGTTTGTCGTATTTTTTTAAATATCGTACGTAACCCGAGGAACAACTGTTACATAACATCATCGTTCAAATTTTTTTACACCGAAAAAAAAAAAACCAATTCGGATTTAATAGTGGTTTCCTAACTCGAAAGGATAATCATTTACATATATAGAACTGCATGTGAATCTCGAATTCCTATGTTTGCACCTGAGAAAAGGGTTGAAACTGTGCTGAGTGGTTGTAATGTTTTATTCAGATACGCGTGCACGGGAATTTGCGTATTCAAAGGGTGTGAGCGTCGAGAAAATAAGAAGCTAGAGAGAGAGAGAGAGAGAGAGAGAGGAAGAGGAAAAAAAGAAGAGAGTAAAATCGAATTCTCAAGCGTTGAACGAGCCGACATGTGCAGACGTGAGAAAATGTCAGATCGAATATTCCCAGTATAAATATAATGGATGTGCGCAAACTTTTAAAACAGACTTTCAGTTATACATAATAATATATAAATAGATTTGTGAATTTCGTGTTTTGGATTAGTGCACCTCGTGGTATGTATAATGTGATGTGGAAAAAAAATGATTCTGTATTATTAATTTCGGTATGACTAACGGGAAAAGAAAAAAGTTGCGGTTGAAAAATGTCCAACGATTTTCAAATTCCACTTTGACTTGCGGTTCAAAAACCGTTACCAGCTGTATATATATATATATATATAGTACAAATGATATATATATAAATACATATCGCTTATCTCCAATATAACCAAGCAAATAAAATCAAGTAATCAAATAATGTAAAAGGATGTGAAACTGTCAAGGCATTCCGATCGCCTAGCAACAAATACATTAACCTAATAACTTCATAATGTGTTTAGCTCACAGACGATCAGCGATAGTGATCAAAGAAATGAATATTGTATTCGGAAATTATGCGGTAGACAGACTGTCGCCAGATGACGTTCTTTCAGCATTCTGACTCGAACAGCGTTTTCATACCCTCTCAGCGATTCACAGAATGGAGAGGAAATGAGAAGAATCAAAAAAACGCACGACTTATTCGATACATTATTCGTTTGTCGTTAACAATTTATCAGGATTTGCTTGTTGCAGTGAAATATTTTTTCGTAACTAAGGAGAAAAAAAAACAGAAAAAAAAACAATAAAAGAAACAACACATTTTTCAAATATACTCACCACCAAAAATACACTCATGTATGACAGCTGACGACCGGTATTGATCGTTCATTTAGTGGGTGCATAGTTTTGTATTTTTTTCCCAGGTATTCGAAGAGAAAAAATATATTACCGTGAATGACAAAATTATCTCATACTCTATGAACACGCTCGCTGATCGCGTGGGTGATAAATTGCAACGAAATTTCTTATTTGATTTCGAAGTATCCGAAAATCTGAATAATTCATTCGCCGATGCCCGACGCCGTTTACGATCGATGGGAATTTATTCGCAGAGTATATTACGAATATTTTCTATCGTCGCGGTGCCGGCGCGTCTGCTGCTAAAGCAGCAACAGGATTGTGAATAGTTATGCTAAATAGCGGGTATTCGATGGGCTGACGAAGTAAATCGGAAGTATCTCCGCACCTCAATCGGCCAAACGATCGTCATGAATAATTAACCAGTCGAGAATCAAGTTTTTATCGATATTCATTAGGCCGGTTTCGACTCAGATTCGAGCGGAAGATTTCATTCGGATAGAACTTCGTGCTACATATGATAATAACGCGTTTTCAAATACTTTCGGAGCTTAAAGCTTCGTGCGAGTTCAATAATTATCGAATCGATTAACTTCCTTCATAGAAATTTCTGTATCAGGTCAGATGAACGTTCGAAGGCGCCGCGATTACTCGCAGAGCTCAGAGCAATGTATATGAGTTCAGTTATTACGGATTCGAAAAATTTTCTTCATTTACAAATTTCTCGATCGTTAGACTAGAAATTGTTCTTTCACCTGAAGTAAGCTGATAAAACGTTTCGAACTTTCCTCGAGGTAATAATTACTAAAACCATCTTCGTGTAGGCGTGAAAGATTTCGATGATATTAACGATTCTTCGAGAGTAGATTTTTGTTATAAATTTCCACTGTTTTCGTTCCAAAGATAATCAATGTAAAAAATCGATTCTCACTTAATAGTCCATTCATGATCATCAGTTAATTATCATGGCATGCAGTATACGTGTAGCTATAATTATATTACGCGTAATGTCCGGAAAACTTTTGTTCTGCATTCCTTGCTCATTAATGTTTTATGTCTACAAAATGAAATAACCTTCCCCCTTTTCCTCCGCTCCATAGTCCAAAACGAACGAAATAAGAACTGAAAGGCGAATTATAAAAACAAAGAATCAAAATTTCGTCACCACTCGCTTTGTCTAATTACGATGTATATATATGTATATATATATATATATACACAGTACAAATGATAATCACCAAACTGGTTTGCGCCCTTAGGTGTAAATCACACCTACAATGAGCGATCGTATCAGACCTCCGGATAACGGATTCTGCTGGAACTTCTCGGGGTATTTTGTTGCCTTAGAATACGGAGATTCGAATGCATAGTTTCATCTTAGGGGTTTGAGCAGAATCTGTAATCCGAAGGTCTGATACTCTACGCGTTACTTGCTATCATTCAAATCTCCGAGTGTCAGAGTAAAGGCCCAACCTTAGGTGATGCTGATTTCTCTAGACGGAGGACAGTGCGTTTAGGGGGAAAAATTTCGTTTATAACTATCCGATTCATCTCTGTCCTTCGTGGGTTGATCCTTGCGGCACAAATGTACGTAAGGACTTGCATTAATTTATGATACAGTTTAAAATTGACGTATACAACAAGCAGGGGAATATTAATAACGATTTTGACGTTGATGCAGAGAATCAATAAACTCTGTCAGTTTATATCGAGGCAAATAAGTCTTAACAAATGAGGGGCGAACCAGCGCAATTAATTATACAATACGTCGTTGTAAAATCGGAAGCCGCGGTACTGGGACATGCAGGGAGATAAAGTTGTTCCGGCATTCAAATTTTACGCCTACCTGATTCCCCCGATGATTAATTACGATCACAGTCATGACCTGCGCTCCTCTAGCCACGGATCGTCTGTATATTTTGCTCCTTTTTCAGGGGGGGGGATAAACTTTCTCCCTCTACTTGCAATTCCCTAACCCAAACGATCAAGGGTTAACACATCTGCCACCCTCCAGGATCCGACAAACATGTATTTTCAGAGTATACAACGCGATAGGTGATTTTCCCCCAACGAACACAAAGGCTCGATAATGAAATTCGGACTGAATGAGTGTGACAGATTCGAGATTCGAGTCGAACAAGAGATGCAGCAGAAATATTTCCGCATATGAAGTGCCGAGTGTCTGTCGTTCCGATTGTGTTATGCGTCTTATTCTGGTACCGGGAGCGAAAGAAGTGATGGAGCGGAAGCGTGGCTAGAAAAAAAAAAAACAAAAGAAAAATTGCACATTCAGTTGTCAGATAGTCTTCAAGCCTTGTGGAAATAAGAAAGAGAGTGAAAATGGGGGAATTTCTTCGTTCCCGTGACAGTAACACATTTTTGTGACACAGCCGTGTTTGTACTTCGTTTATTAATAATATGGCACGATATGTGCTTCGGCGAACATAACGCTGATTTCTGCACAAAGAGAGATTATCTCTTGCGGTAAACTCCACCTGTTTTCGATTATATATTCCATTCAAGATGCAACGGGACAAGCAATATGGCGCCTAACAGAGTGATCAGCTGATCGTTTGAGGTAAATTACACAATTATCAAACCGCGGGAGACTTACCGTAGTCTGTGAAACTTTCATTCTCTTACTTCCAGAGTTGAAGCACATAGTATCAAGAAGCCCGGTAAAAATAGAATTTCTAAATTAAGACCGTACAACTCTCTTGGAGATTAGGCTGGAAATTTTCTGCCACTATACGTCGCCTCCCGTTTATCAATCTTCCGGTAAACCGTTATTAATATTGACAACTTGTTCGAAAGCTCGTGCCCCATTATTACAGGGAATCAATGTTTATGCATGCAGGTATACGCCTACCTTCAAGCAGCCTCTTCACGGTTAATGCATATTAAATTTAGGCAGCTGAGGGTCGCTGCGCGAGACGGCGTTCTGATTAATCAGCTCTCCTTACTAGCAAGGCTTCGCAATTACTTACTATCAAATAATTAACCTCGTTTAAATTCCCGAACGAAATTATTCCCGGACAATTTGATATAACATAACCTACACACCGCCGTCCACCAACAGCAACGTCAGCTATGCAAACATAATTAATTTCGTGTAACCTACGCCGCATCGTTTGAAGCCAGAATTAATTAGCTTAACGTGATATCGATTTTTAGTACCGCCCATTTAATTACTGCCGGGAGAATTAAGAATGCGGCGATGCTGAGGAATGAATATCGGTACGTGGAGCAATTATGACCCCTTCCTTTCTATTACCAATTAGTATTTTTCTCCTCACGCCAATTGAACGAGTTCCATGCCTCCGTCGTATTTCCTCAAATACGAAGAAGGCATTAACGGCCCCTGGGACCACACAAGTCCTGATGTAATTTCGAAGCGGGAATATCGAGCATCCCGCCTATAGAACGATTCGACGTCCCTTCCTCCTCCTCCGCAAAGCCGGCTTAATAATCACCTTGACATCCACACGTCGGTGGGCATAACATGCCGAATATAAAAACCAGGAGAGACTCGAGGTAGACTATTAGTCTCGCCGGATCGCAGAACCCGTCCGGTCACTTCAGACTCTCGTGTATTGCTTCGGGTCAATTTCGTCACCGGGATTCGTACTCTTATTTACCCAGTTTCGATGGTTTCCGGCCGAATTTTGCTACCCTATTTTTGAATTAGAAAATTTTCTACGAATAAATTCGTTCGTTCGAACGAGGAGAAGAATAAAAAGACAATTATAACAAACTTAGAATTTTCACCATGGACGCGGCAATTTGGAACGTCATTTTGCTGGTAGCAGTATTCTGCATTTTCGGAACACAAGCTGGGGGATGTTCCGGTTTCAAAATGCTTCGTGAGTATTTTTTTCATTCTTTACTTCATTTTCATATTCGTTTAAAATACAGATTTTATCGAAAAGTTTGTCTCTTTAAAATTCATGCACGTGCGATGCAAAATAATGTAAAGAATCGTACGAAAGCGTCAAGTAACATTTTCTGGCTAATTTCAATTGATCGTCGAATGTTTTTTTTTTTTTTTTCTCTTATCGGATAACCCTCCTCTTATCAAAAATCATTCGTTGCTTTGAATTTCAATACACTATCCGTTAGTTCGCGATAATATATTAGCAACTATTTTACTTCTTCCTTTTCTATTATGCAATCACTTCCGGTGGGGCCGTGAGACTTCCGATATAAATGAGTAAATTCACAATTAATCCAAGCTGGAGAATTGAAATGAAGCTCCCAATCGGATGATAACACTGCAGACCGGAGTACCTCAATTGAAATTATGTAAAAGCCATTAGGGCCAAAGCTACACGAAAGGCGGTTCCGATTGACGAGTTAAAATCGAGCTTCTATTACGAATCCGCTACGCTTTCCGCATGTACCCAATTTTGTTCACTCATAGTAAAACCGATCAAAAGGTAACTGTGATTCGTTTCCTTTACTTTATCCTTTTTTACCGCAGCACTGCGATGTAGAATGGTGTCCGAGTTTACGGTCGCATTTCCGACCCACGTTTATGCAAATAACAGGAACATATTTCTTCCTCATTTTTGTCTGCATTATCTAGAATATACGCTTCATTGTGAATGAATTTTCTTTTGTTCATTTACAAAACTGTAACAATTTTTCAACTAAAGGTCAATTGGTGCTTTTCAACTCGTTCTTATGCCTATGTTATTATACTATGGACACATAATGGTCATGTGACGAATTTTAATTACCTACTATCTTATCGTCGTCGATCTCATATCGCTAATGACTATTTGTGATTTAATGTAGTTCAAAGATCATTAAGGCGACAAAAAGCGAAGGATTGAATCACGAGCGTGTTGAGTAATCCATTGCATTCAACGGTACGTGTAAGAGAATAATAGAAAAGTAAAAACGTTATATTTCTTCCAGGTAAAGGAGAACTCAGCTGTACGGAGAAAAAAATCATCGTCGACGAACACAACAGATTGCGATCTGCTATCGCCATGGGGACAGTCAGCGGACAGCCTGCAGCCTCTAACATGATGGAAATGGTACGTGCATTAGTAAACAATGAAGATTAGCGATTTCGAAAGATGCCCGTTGGCAAAATATCGTCCATGTGCTTTAAATTTTTATCAATTCTAAGAAACGTGTGTTTCTTCTGTTGCAGGTATGGGACGACGAGCTGGCTTATCTCGCCCAGAGATGGGCTAATCTTTGCAACGAATATCACGACTCTGACAGGACTGTCGGTGAGTAGATTGTTTCACGGTCTTAAGCAACGTCGTCAGTGAAAGTCGAATGATAAGAAAAACATTAAAGCCGATTCAGCAATAGAATATGAAGAATAATTGATACCTCACGATACTCCGAATTTCGATTAGATTCACATTGAGTGAAAAATAATACTTGAAACGGGTAGAGAGTACAATTTCACTAAGTCAACATATCGTTAAATCCATAAAAACATGGAGCCTGGGCTAATCATTCGGATGGAAAATACCCAATCATTTCCTCATTCGAATTTGTATCGACGATTTACGATCTCTTAAGTGCTTTCTTCCAATGATATTATCATATTGCAGTGTGAGATGTTTTTGATATGGTGTTACCTCATCCTGGAATGATTTTTGAACTACAATATTTTTCTCTTTCAGGCCGGTTCACAATCGGTCAAAATCTTGCCCTTTCCTGGACGACCAGGAATCCGAGTTCGTCGTTCGACGCTGATCCAGATTTTGTGCACCAAATCAACAACTGGTTCAACGAGGTACGAAGATACAACCCCAACAGCATAAACAGCGGTACCGGCCATTTCACTCAGGTATATACAATATTTCGTATATGTTCCTTCTTAGTTTGTCGAAAATGCTTAAAATCGGTTCTGCACGGAAGAGAATTCAGCGTGGAGCAAACCTTCCAAACCCAGAAATAAACTATAGACCGGCTTAGAGCGCCCCGAAATTGCACGCTTTAAAATTCAAATCTTCATCCTTTCCTTTCCTGTACGCTGGATTTCAATCCATGCAGCATTGATAATAAGCCAACCCAAACTTACCAATCTGACCTAATTAATTTGCCGTTAAAAGCCGCGCGCTTGACTAGAGCACGTAAATCGTAGTGTTTTAGCCCTGGTGCTGAAGGGTTCGTACGAGAAACTTATCGGCAATTCGTTCCAGGTTATCTGGGGTAACACCTACGCCGTTGGGTGCGGGTACTCTTACTACTGGGACCCTCGCCGTGGATACACAAAAAATTACGTCTGCAACTACGGACCCAGGTGAGCAGCATCATGGTCTGGTTTTGCAGTACTTGATCCAAAAAGGTCGTTGATTTTTTCTGTTCCTAATTCTGGCCCTTTGATTTTCAGTGGTAATGTCCTTGGATACCAGCCTTACCGTACTGGTAAGCCATCGTGCGCAAACTACGGAATGAACTGGTCGAGACTGTATTCTGGACTATGCTGTGAGTATAATATAATATATTAATTGAAATGTTATTTGTGACGGATCTGTCAAAACACAGACGAGGCTTATTAGTATCGTATTAACGACCCGCGTTTGCCTGCGGAAATAATTTAGGCTAATCAAAAAATAAGGAGGCCTTCCGTAGTCGGATGTGATTTAACGAAACGCGCGGTAAATAACAATGGGGTGATGTGAAACGAAACGGAAAACAATGAGGCGAAATGGATGCCGACTACTGTACGTTATTGGAGAGGTAAAAGTTTTTAGTTTTCCAGAAACCTCATTGAAAAAATATGATTAATTATTTGCAAACCGCTGTACGCTCGGCTGCGTTGAATTTCGCTTCCAGGAACGCGTATAATCAGCAAAAAGTAGAGTTTCAGTGGCTGACACACTGGTCCGTTTCAATGGAGACGCTTTCATCTCTACTCTCTATGGTAAACGCCGGCGAAACTCGATGTCAGATTTGCAGGGATAAATAACAATAGAAGCTCTGACTCTGTACGCTTTCGATGTAAAGTTAACAAAATGTTTTAATATTTTTGTTTACTCTTTGTTTCAGCAAAGGGATTTTATCATCCTCTTGGAGCTCATTGCACGACTTACGGTTAATTGCGGTTGATGAGAAAGAGCGGGGAGGAAAATATGACAACGTTCTCCCTACGTGGGAAAAATTCGCGTACCTATCATCGCTGCAATTTGCCGCATTCGTACGATATAAACGACTGCGTCGACATATGTAATATTGAATCGCACAACTATGCAACCCAGAAAAAACAGTTCAGGCAACATTGCGAAGAGAAAGCCTGGAGGATGCATTTGGACTACTCTCATCAAGATCGGTTGTAGTCAGTTGCATTCTATTCCGCTTTCTTGAACTCGATGTTTTTTTCATTTGTTCTAGTACTTCTTCGGATAGTTAAGTGCCTTATTCTTACATAGTTACGTTCACATTCATCGTGGCATCATTAAATTGCTTCTAGTCTTTTCTTAGTTTAATAAGCATTTAGTTTTTTAAGTACCGTTCGATATGAATAGACTCAGGTGTGGTTATTATCTAATAATACTGCATTCGCCACTCCGTACATATAAGATTTTGTTTGTGGAAGATAGTTTTATCAGGACGTATACGAGATCGCTGGTCCTCAGCTCTATAGGCTTTATTGACTCTAAAAATTGCGCTATAGGTTCATCAACGTATAATTATAGTTAACATACCGCGCACGGTATGGATCTTGTCACTAAAAGTTTATGCACGATGCAAAGCCAAATTTAATAATTTTGTACGTACTATATGTATGATAAAATAATATATAAATGATACGGATTGTTATTATGATACAGCAATTCATGCTGCAAATGTGATAGAAAAATTAGATATTACGAATATTTAGAAACGATATCTAATGTTATTAACGACACTCTGGTTATTCAATGCAAATTAATTGAACGATATTGAATCGATTATACTCTACACTATATTCATCATTACATGCTGTAATAGTTTGATTACTTCTATTTCGTTATGTAAACATCTCAAGAAATCTCAAAATAAAAAAATTCTTCGAATTATTATCCACCAAACATTTTCAATGATGAAATTGTGAAGAACAGAAACAGTAAGCCCAGAGCTATGTAACTAACTAAAGCGAAACTCAAGAAATATTATGTTGCAAGTCTCTTCGTGGTATTTACCTGTAACTAGTCGTACGAGGCTTTGAATGCCTTTTCGCCATTCGAAGCGAGTAACTACTATACAAGGGTTGGTGTAATTGATTTGTGAAAAAAATTATTTACGCTCGGGGTAATGGAGATGTTCATCTGCAGAGATTTTTGGTGAAAGTTTTCGCGATTTCTGGGGAAGCTGCGATCAGTTCTTTGATGCTCTATATCGGAAACTTTTCGCAAGAGTAATCAATCTGTCGCAGTCCCAAGACACTGTGAGCATCAGATCGAAAGTGACGGACGTGAAACGAATCAATTAATTTGTGTTTTCTCTGCTGTTCGTCGACGCTCTTTTTCGTGCGGTTTCTAAGATACTCGGAGTTCATTTAGACTGAGAGGGGTCTTAATAACGTGATCTGGAACGTATAATCTTTCGTACCAGGAAAGATGAGGCTAGCCCCTTTGCATTTTTGGCAAAAATTTTCGCGATTTTCGAAAGTGCTGGAATAAATTAATTGTGGCACTATTCCGACATAATTTTGCGAGAGAAATCGATTGGGCGCAGTTCCAATACGCTGCGATCAACGCATCGAAAGTTACAGCCAAAAAACGAAAACCTGAATTTTCGACATTTTTCAGCAGGTGCTTTTTTCCTCGTATCTTCTCTCCCGTTGATCCCACGCTCCTCTTGCTGCGTTTTCTGAGTTCCTTGGGGTCCAATTGGTCAGGAAAGAGTCATACGAATCAATTCTGAGACGAAAAATTTTTTGGTCAAAAATAAAGGAAGGTTAAACCCTTTGCATGATATTTCATTATAAATACGTATGTTTCAATGTATTGAGGAATAATTTATCAAATATCCAGAGGTCATGTGCAAATAATAAATGAATTGATTCGACCGCAGTTTGATGTATTCATTAGAGCTTTCACAATAAATTTAAGCTTTGTTACTTCTTTTATTATATTATGGATAATCAAAAACATTTCCGACTATTCGTGCTGTGGAAGCATGGGGATTAAACCAAATGTAGCAAAAGATTAGAAACAGTGTATGTAGAGTACGGGTATTTTTCTAATAATGCAAATAGAATAGAACACCACGCCTTGCGAATTAGCTTTCCAGACAGAGATGAATGATGAATTTTAAGGACTGCATTATCGTTGTTGAATACTCTATGCCTCATGGAAAAAGAAAATCTGTAACGATAAAATTGATGCACGGGATCATCGCCTACTTTAACTTTTGAAATGTCCTACCATTTCCGAACACCTCCAACCATCCTATTTACCTACATTACTAGATTAGCTGTGATATGAAAAGAGAAGAATTATTCATTTCAAAATGGGATTCTATTCGACGCGCGCTCGATGTATTCCATAACATTAGTCTTCACAATTATTCCAACAACATTTGCTCTCTCGATCTTGAATTTTCATAGGCATAGAATCGAAACGCTGTTTTAGCTGGTCGCAAGTGAAGCATCTGCGTTGGGTGGAGGAGCGGAATTGTTTTTCGAAAAGTATTCGGATGGAAAAAAATTCAGAGTAACTGCAATACATAACGGATGCGCTGATTCTGAACGAGATGAAATGGATGCTTCGTATATGAGACAGTATTTAACGCTGCGTAGTGATTTAAAGACCTAGAAAGGTGATAGGGAGAGAAAGAACGACGCTTCTTAACACTTCGAGTGTATTTTAACACACATTTGAAAGATACGAGCGAAATTTTTCATCATCCAACTGTCGCAGAAGGGCAGCGTTATTAGCCGACCCGTTCACTGAAGAATACATCTTCAGTCAACGGCTGACGATCGAAGGGCCTGGCCGCTTGAGTCTGGAATCGGCAGGAGAGATAAGGTGTGTATTTCATGTATGAAATGTGAAAGCTAAAATCATTATACATCATATCATATCATCATACATCATACATCATACATCGTACATCGTACATCATACATCATCATACATAGTATCAAAGTTCGAAACCAGAGTTCGGATGTCGGATGTCCAGAAAGTGACGTCACCAATTCAAAATCAGCTAGTCGAATTCCTCAGTCGGGAAACAACCGCGCAGTAGAGCGGACGGATGAGAGTCGCGCTCCGCAAATTTCGAGTACCGGGTTCTCAACCTCTCGGATCCCGCGCTTCGGGTCCGCTACGTATTTCGAGTACCGCGTTCTCAACCTCCCGGATCTACAATAAATTATTTCAATTCGTTTTTCGCGCAAGCCGAAATTCAGTAGCTGTCAGTCCGCTAACAAAATTTCTCGACTTCCACGATAAGCGCTCCGTGGTTCCTGGTTCACGTTTACAATAAATTATTTCAATTCGTTTTCCGCGCAAGCCGAAATTCAGTAGCTGTCAGTCCGCTAACAAAATTTCTCGACTTCCACGTTAAGCGCTCCGTGGTTCCTGTTCACGTTTACAATAAATTATTTCAATTCGTTTTTCGCGCAACCCCAAATTCGGTAGCTGTCAGTCCGCTAACAAAATTTCTCGACTTCCACGATAAGCGCTCCGTGGTTCCTGGTTCACGTTTACAATAAATTACTTCAATTCGTTTTTCGCGCAAGCCGAAATTCAGTAGCTGTCAGTCCGCTAACAAAATTTCTCGACTTCCACGATAAGCGCTCCGTGGTTCCTGGTTCACGTTTACAATAAATTATTTCAATTCGTTTTTCGCGCAACCCCAAATTCGGTAGCTGTCAGTCCGCTAACAAAATTTCTCGACTTCCACGATAAGCGCTCCGTGGTTCCTGGTTCACGTTTACAATAAATTATTTCAATTCGTTTTCCGCGCAAGCCGAAATTCAGTAGCTGTCAGTCCGCTAACAAAATTTCTCGACTTCCACGATAAGCGCTCCGTGGTTCCTGGTTCACGTTTACAATAAATTATTTCAATTCGTTTTTCGCGCAACCCCAAATTCGGTAGCTGTCAGTCCGCTAACAAAATTTCTCGACTTCCACGATAAGCGCTCCGTGGTTCCAGGTTCACGTTTACAATAAATTATTTCAATTCGTTTTTCGCGCAAGCCGAAATTCAGTAACTGTCAGTCCGTTAAAAAAATTTCTCGACTTCCACGATAAGCGCTCCGTGGTTCCTGTTCACGTTTACAATAAATTATTTCAATTCGTTTTTCGCGCAACCCCAAATTCGGTAGCTGTCAGTCCGCTAACAAAATTTCTCGACTTCCACGATAAGCGCTCCGTGGTTCCAGGTTCACGTTTATAATAAATTATTTCAATTCGTTTTTCGCGCAACCCCAAATTCGGTAGCTGTCAGTCCGCTAACAAAATTTCTCGACTTCCACGATAAGCGCTCCGTGGTTCCAGGTTCACGTTTACAATAAATTATTTCAATTCGTTTTTCGCGCAAGCCGAAATTCAGTAACTGTCAGTCCGTTAATAAAATTTCTCGACTTCCACGATAAGCGCTCCGTGGTTCCTGTTCACGTTTACAATAAATTATTTCAATTCGTTTTTCGCGCAACCCCAAATTCGGTAGCTGTCAGTCCGCTAACAAAATTTCTCGACTTCCACGATAAGCGCTCCGTGGTTCCAGGTTTACGTTTACAATAAATTATTTCAATTCGTTTTTCGCGCAAGCCGAAATTCAGTAACTGTCAGTCCGTTAATAAAATTTCTCGACTTCCACGATAAGCGCTCCGTGGTTCCTGTTCACGTTTACAATAAATTATTTCAATTCGTTTTTCGCGCAACCCCAAATTCGGTAGCTGTCAGTCCGCTAACAAAATTTCTCGACTTCCACGATAAGCGCTCCGTGGTTCCAGGTTCACGTTTACAATAAATTATTTCAATTCGTTTTTCGCGCAAGCCGAAATTCAGTAACTGTCAGTCCGTTAATAAAATTTCTCGACTTCCACGATAAGCGCTCCGTGGTTCCTGTTCACGTTTACAATAAATTATTTCAATTCGTTTTTCGCGCAACCCCAAATTCGGTAGCTGTCAGTCCGCTAACAAAATTTCTCGACTTCCACGATAAGCGCTCCGTGGTTCCAGGTTCACGTTTACAATAAATTATTTCAATTCGTTTTTCGCGCAAGCCGAAATTCAGTAACTGTCAGTCCGTTAATAAAATTTCTCGACTTCCACGATAAGCGCTCCGTGGTTCCTGTTCACGTTTACAATAAATTATTTCAATTCGTTTTTCGCGCAACCCCAAATTCGGTAGCTGTCAGTCCGCTAACAAAATTTCTCGACTTCCACGATAAGCGCTCCGTGGTTCCAGGTTCACGTTTACAATAAATTATTTCAATTCGTTTTTCGCGCAAGCCGAAATTCAGTAACTGTCAGTCCGTTAATAAAATTTCTCGACTTCCACGATAAGCGCTCCGTGGTTCCTGTTCACGTTTACAATAAATTATTTCAATTCGTTTTTCGCGCAACCCCAAATTCGGTAGCTGTCAGTCCGCTAACAAAATTTCTCGACTTCCACGATAAGCGCTCCGTGGTTCCAGGTTCACGTTTACAATAAATTATTTCAATTCGTTTTTCGCGCAAGCCGAAATTCAGTAACTGTCAGTCCGTTAATAAAATTTCTCGACTTCCACGATAAGCGCTCCGTGGTTCCTGTTCACGTTTACAATAAATTATTTCAATTCGTTTTTCGCGCAAGCCGAAATTCAGTAACTGTCAGTCCGTTAATAAAATTTCTCGACTTCCACGATAAGCGCTCCGTAGTTCCTGGTTCACGTTTACAATAAATTATTTCAATTCGTTCTTCGCGCAAGCCCAAATTCAATAGCTGTCAGTACGCTAATAAAATTTCTATATCTTTATAATCTTCTCATAATCTTTCTGGTAGATTATATCGATCAAAAAATTATATCAAACCTTACACATTACTTTTGATTTGTTCTCACGCTGAAAATACTTATTAGTATTCGGGGTATAACTCGAGGTGGTTGAAGGTGATCGGAGGTGGACGAGGAGGAGGACGAGGAGGACGAGGATTTGTGCTGGGTGAGTAAAACACTTTTATAATATTTGATGGCAATTATAATTATATTTCATCTGAAATATTACAAACTTGTCACGTTTACAATAGATTATTTCAATTCATTTTTCGTGCAAGCACATATTCAGTAGCTATGAATAATCTTATACAATTTATTATATTATTAATTAATTAATTATTATTCTTATAATATTTAATGGCAATTGTAATTATATTTCATCTGAAATATTACAAACTTGTCACGTTTACAATAAATTATTTCAATTCATTTTTCGTGCAAGCACATATTCAGTAGCTATGAATAATCTTGTACAATTTATTATATTATTAATTAATTGATTAAATACATTAATCCTTACACAATATTTTCGATGTCTTCCTATACTAAAAATATTCATTACTATTCCAGGTATCACCCGAGGTGGTCGGAGGTGGACGAGGAGGAGGACGAGCTGGACGAGGAGGAGGACCAGGTGGACGAGGAGGAGGACGAGGTGGACGAGGAGGAGGCGGGGTGGGTCGTGGGAGAGGACCTCTCCTCTCCTCAGAGGAGAGGAGGGGGAGGGGCAGGGAAGGGGGAGAGGTGGGCGGGGAGGGGGAAGGGAAGGGAAGGGAAGGGGAGGGGGTGGGGGCGGGAAGGGCGGCGGGGAGGGGAGGGCGGCGGGGAGGGAAGGGAAGGGAAGGGGAGGGGAGGGGAGGGGGGGCGGGAGGGTGGCGGGAGGGGGCGGGCGGGCGGGAGAGGGAGGGAGGGAGGGAGGGAGGGAGGGAGGGCGGGAGGGAGGGAGGGAGGGCGGGCGGGCGGGCGGGCGGGAGGGAGAGAGTGGAGGACGGATGTCAATGAGAGCCCGTTAGAGTTAATAGAGCAGTACACCCCCCCCTGCGCCCACCCTCCCTCCCTCCCGCCCTCCCTCCCTCCCTCCCTCCCTCCCTCTCCCACCCGCCCGCCCCCTCCCACCACCCGCCCGCCCCCCTCCCCTCCCCTCCCCTTTCCTTCCCTTCCCTACCCGCCGCCCTCCCCTCCCCGCCGCCCTTCCCGCCCCCACCCCCTCCCCTTCCCTTCCCTTCCCTTCCCCCTCCCCGCCCACCTCTCCCCCTTCCCTGCCCCTCCCCCTCCTCTCCTCTGAGGAGAGGAGAGGTCCTCTCCCACGACCCACCCCGCCTCCTCCTCGTCCACCTCGTCCTCCTCCTCGTCCAGCTCGTCCTCCTCCTCGTCCACCTCCGACCACCTCGGGTGATACCTGGAATAGTAATGAATATTTTTAGTATAGGAAGACATTGAAAATATTCTGTAAGGATTAATGTATTTAATCAATTAATTAATAATATAATAAATTGTACAAGATTATTCATAGCTACTGAATATGTGCTTGCACGAAAAATGAATTGAAATAATTTATTGTAAACGTGACAAGTTTGTGATATTTCAGATGAAATATAATCACAATTGCCATTAAATATTATAAGAATATTAATTAATTATTTAATAATGTAATAAATTGTATAAGATAATTCATAGCTACTGAATATGTGCTTGCACGAAAAATGAATTGAAATAATTTATTGTAAACGTGACAAGTTTGTAATATTTCAGATGAAATATAATTACAATTGCCATTAAATATTATAAGAATATTAATTAATTAATTAATAATATGATAAATTGTATAAGATTATTCATAGCTACTGAATATGTGCTTGCACGAAAAATGAATTGAAATAATTTATTGTAAACGTGACAAGTTTGTAATATTTCAGATGAAATATAATTATAATTGCCATCAAATATTATAAAAGTGTTTGACTCACCCAGCACAAATCCTCGTCCTCCTCGTCCTCCTCCTCATCCACCTCCGACCACCTTCAACCACCTCGAGTTATACCCCGAATACTAATAAATATTTTCAGCGTGAGAACAAATCAAAAATAATGTGTAAGGTTTGATATAATTTTTTGATCGATATAATCTACCAAAAAGATTATGAGAAGATTATAAAGTTATAGAAATTTTATTAGCGTACTGACAGCTATTGAATTTGGGGTTGCGCGAAAAACGAATTGAAGTAATTTATTGTAAACGTGAACAGGAACCACGGAGCGCTTATCGTGGAAGTCGAGAAATTTTATTAGCAGACTGACAGCTACTGAATTTCGGCTTGCGCGAAAAACGAATTGAAATAATTTATTGTAAACGTGAACCTGGAACCACGGAGCGCTTATCGTGGAAGTCGAGAAATTTTGTTAGCGGACTGACAGCTACTGAATTTCGGCTTGCGCGAAAAACGAATTGAAATAATTTATTGTAAACGTGAACCAGGAACCACGGAGCGCTTATCGTGGAAGTCGAGAAATTTTGTTAGCGGACTGACAGCTACTGAATTTCGGCTTGCGCGAAAAACGAATTGAAGTAATTTATTGTAAACGTGAACCAGGAACCACGGAGCGCTTATCGTGGAAGTCGAGAAATTTTGTTAGCGGACTGACAGCTACTGAATTTCGGCTTGCGCGAAAAACGAATTGAAATAATTTATTGTAAACGTGAACCAGGAACCACGGAGCGCTTATCGTGGAAGTCGAGAAATTTTGTTAGCGGACTGACAGCTACTGAATTTCGGCTTGCGCGAAAAACGAATTGAAGTAATTTATTGTAAACGTGAACCAGGAACCACGGAGCGCTTATCGTGGAAGTCGAGAAATTTTGTTAGCGGACTGACAGCTACCGAATTTGGGGTTGCGCGAAAAACGAATTGAAATAATTTATTGTAAACGTGAACAGGAACCACGGAGCGCTTAACGTGGAAGTCGAGAAATTTTGTTAGCGGACTGACAGCTACTGAATTTCGGCTTGCGCGGAAAACGAATTGAAATAATTTATTGTAAACGTGAACCAGGAACCACGGAGCGCTTATCGTGGAAGTCGAGAAATTTTGTTAGCGGACTGACAGCTACTGAATTTCGGCTTGCGCGAAAAACGAATTGAAGTAATTTATTGTAAACGTGAACCAGGAACCACGGAGCGCTTATCGTGGAAGTCGAGAAATTTTGTTAGCGGACTGACAGCTACCGAATTTGGGGTTGCGCGAAAAACGAATTGAAATAATTTATTGTAAACGTGAACCAGGAACCACGGAGCGCTTATCGTGGAAGTCGAGAAATTTTGTTAGCGGACTGACAGCTACTGAATTTCGGCTTGCGCGGAAAACGAATTGAAATAATTTATTGTAAACGTGAACCAGGAACCACGGAGCGCTTATCGTGGAAGTCGAGAAATTTTGTTAGCGGACTGACAGCTACCGAATTTGGGGTTGCGCGAAAAACGAATTGAAATAATTTATTGTAAACGTGAACCAGGAACCACGGAGCGCTTATCGTGGAAGTCGAGAAATTTTGTTAGCGGACTGACAGCTACTGAATTTCGGCTTGCGCGAAAAACGAATTGAAGTAATTTATTGTAAACGTGAACCAGGAACCACGGAGCGCTTATCGTGGAAGTCGAGAAATTTTGTTAGCGGACTGACAGCTACCGAATTTGGGGTTGCGCGAAAAACGAATTGAAATAATTTATTGTAAACGTGAACAGGAACCACGGAGCGCTTAACGTGGAAGTCGAGAAATTTTGTTAGCGGACTGACAGCTACTGAATTTCGGCTTGCGCGGAAAACGAATTGAAATAATTTATTGTAAACGTGAACCAGGAACCACGGAGCGCTTATCGTGGAAGTCGAGAAATTTTGTTAGCGGACTGACAGCTACTGAATTTCGGCTTGCGCGAAAAACGAATTGAAATAATTTATTGTAGATCCGGGAGGTTGAGAACGCGGTACTCGAAATACGTAGCGGACCCGAAGCGCGGGATCCGAGAGGTTGAGAACCCGGTACTCGAAATTTGCGGAGCGCGACTCTCATCCGTCCGCTCTACTGCGCGGTTGTTTCCCGACTGAGGAATTCGACTAGCTGATTTTGAATTGGTGACGTCACTTTCTGGACATCCGACATCCGAACTCTGGTTTCGAACTTTGATACTATGTATGATGATGTATGATGTACGATGTACGATGTATGATGTATGATGTATGATGATATGATATGATGTATAATGATTTTAGCTTTCACATTTCATACATGAAATACACACCTTATCTCTCCTGCCGATTCCAGACTCAAGCGGCCAGGCCCTTCGATCGTCAGCCGTTGACTGAAGATGTATTCTTCAGTGAACGGGTCGGCTAATAACGCTGCCCTTCTGCGACAGTTGGATGATGAAAAATTTCGCTCGTATCTTTCAAATGTGTGTTAAAATACACTCGAAGTGTTAAGAAGCGTCGTTCTTTCTCTCCCTATCACCTTTCTAGGTCTTTAAATCACTACGCTGTTTTCGCTGCGTTTTCTGAGTTCCTGAGGGTCCAATAAATCAGGTACGGGTCATTTGAAACGAATCCGAAACAAAAAATTTTCCGCTCAAAAAATGAAGAAAAAGTAAGGCTAACCCCTTTGCATTTTTGGCGGAAATTTTTGCGATCAGGAAAAGTACTGGAATAAATTCTTTCATGCACTATTCGGACGTGATTTTGCGAGAGCAATCGATAAGGCGCAGTTCCAATACGCTCCGATCAACGCATCGAAAGTTACAGCCAAAAAACGAAAACCTGAATTTTCGACATTTTTCAGCAGGTGCTTTTTTCCTCGTATCTTCTCTCCCTTTGCTCCCACGCTCCTCTTGCTGCGTTTTCTGAGTTCCTTGGGGTCCAATTGGTCGGGAAAGGGTCGTACAAATCGATTTTGAGACGAAAATTCGTTCGTCAATTCATTAGACCTCTATAATGATATTATTATGCGAAATGAATAGGTCAACACACAAGAAGAGAGTGTACGTCTCCATCGCTGATAAAATTGTTGGTTTCTAAGACTCGTTATTTCAATAATAGTATTTATTCTTATTTCAAAATATACAATAATATAACGTCAGTATTTATTCACAATGGGGTGGCAGGGGATGCAATTTAAAGTTTGACATTTTCACATGTTACTTAGTTAGACGTCAAACATCTATCGTTACCACAGACGCGTATATTCATTCTTCAATTGGATGTCCTGTTCCAGTCAAATACACCAATCACGGATGAATTCATAAGCAGACTTCCAAAATGTGCGAAAAATATTGTGAATTGCTTAATAAGTATACAGAAATCATATTTTCCGGGAAATTAAATTTTTTTTCCAACGTGTCGTTAAAATGCCATTGTGTACAATTAGAGAAGTTCGATTAATCTCACAATCAGTAGCACTCTTAGAAACATATAAAGATATCGGCACAAAATCAAAATTTTTCCAAAATCAACAAGAAATCTCGCAGTTCATCTTCCTTTCACTGATTATTCTACCGTAGTTGTCCAGAATGAGTTTAATTTTTGTGCAACTGTGTTTGCATATTTTTTTTCTCTCAATTACACTAATTTAAATTCAATTGATTGATATGATATAAATATATAAATTCAATTGATGATAATTAGCTTTTAATAGAATTCACAAAACAATAGACACATTCAATTACAGGAAGATGCGAATTAATATTACTTATATGTATATACAGAAAGTGTTCTTCCAAGTTCGACAATCAGTTGTAGTGTTGCTCATGAAGACCAACAACAAAAAAGGTATACGGTATAATGTGTGTAATATATAAACGCAACAAATAAAACGATACACTTATCAATCTTCTGAAAGTGAAATATAATATGTAACACGTCTACGTATATTTTATTATTGATGTTTGTGTAGGCTGAATAAGAATTGAATCAACGATTGCAAAACGTAATTCACACAAGAGAAGATTGCAATTTGTAGCGATACTCTGTGAATAGACGCCTTCTGTTACGAATTGTATAATCTAACGTTTGACACTTGCCAGAAGAAAAGTCATGCCAGCTCGACGAGTGTTTGAAAACAAAGAGAGTGCCCAGCAAGCACAGGAATTCATTTTTTCTTCATATAATTCTATCAATATATTCCTGAGCTTTCTTATGATAACAGGTACAATCATTGCAATGTGTAACAAAGTTTAGGAGTAGATAGATATCTTATAATTTTTTCGGTTTGAAAACGAATGTCCCAGCAGTCTGCTAGACTTGTAGTGAGATTGATATTTATGCCAGTCGAATAACAATTTATAAAATATTATGCAGTGCAACATGTATCAGAAATATTTATTTGCAAGGCCTTGAAAGATCAAGTAGATGTTTGATTTTCTCTAATATGCAAGTAGCTTGATATTATGAAAACCGAACACTCGGTGCTTTAGTTTTCTTTCGTTTTAAAATTACGTTAAATTGAAATATTCAATTCAATATTACTATGATTTATCTATATCTGCGATTGACATTTTTACATATGCACACATATGTATAAATATCTGCATAGATTCGTATATATACATGAATAGAAACGTATCAACAATCTTTTGTATAACTACCTAGCTTCTATAAGCCTTCGAGCACTAGTATTACTGTGAAAGACTCGGCGTTTTCGCTGCAACCGCTTGATACCTGGGTAAGCAAAGGCCAAATTTCGTTTCAATACCAGTAAAGATGGGTAGGGCGACTTGGTACCCTCCAATATGGTCGGGGTTAGTTGATCGTATTTCATTCGCGACACCTGTCGTAGGAACCTTCTGCTCCGAACCGGTCGGCCGTCTGTGAAAAACACTTCTTGTTAGATAACCGAATGAACCATGTACGCTAATGATTTATTAGCGTGAAAATAAAGCGTGAAATACTATATTAATGTCTAGGCTCAATGTTTTGGCAAACGTTTTTTGCATTGCTGTATATTCATTTGATAAATTATTGTACCTCAGGAATAGTCAGCACTATTTGCAAAAAAGAAAAGGCATGTCGAGAAAAGAAAACAGTGTAGAAATTTCTTTTACTAATAGACAATATGTAAAACCTTCAGCAATTTTCTATGCCTCATCAAAATAAAAAGACCGATATATTATTACAAGTCACTATTACTGTAGTGTTTCACTTACGATCCTCCAAAGTCAACGACGAACAGCCTCTGCAGTAACTCATAAGTGAAGAGAGTGACACCGAATTGTGGTGATGACCTTAGTACTCGAGCTACAAATAAAAACATCAAGTAAGTAAAACACAAAAACGATATGCTGACAAACTTTTGTATTCCTAAATTCGCTATAAGATGCGAATAAAAGAGTTCATGTGGCATCGATGAAGTGCATTCGTGAATATGTGAAATAACTGGATGATGCATTAACACTCAGTAGCGCATGAATTTTAATTTTCAATTATTCATCACGTTAGTTGAATAAATGAAAGTACATACATAGTATACACTATGTCCCATGTATGCAGGTACCAGTGATACAGAAATTGACAATGTGTATAAATCGAGCATATTACTCAACAGTGTTGTTCATTCTGCACACGGACATCAAAGTGAATAGGAAACTTGTTAGGGCACAATTTTTAGGGCAGTCTCGAAAGAGAAGGGGGTATACTCACTGACAAGTAAGTTTCCGGGTCATATTGTGAAGAATAAGGGCCGAAGATGCAGCGGGTCCAGCCCGATGCATTCAATCGACCACGACAAAAAATATTACTAACAAGAATTTATAATCATTTACAGCCACACGTGGCTTTGAAAGCCGACATGTAACTAATGTAGACTCTATTATGGGACGCGCCATTAAAGCTATTGTACTTTCATTATGCAAAATATAATTCAGATTGTATTTTATACAACCCGATATCCATGCGCATTATAAGCGGCAGCTAGTGCAATTTCTACTACAAAACAATCATCCCTATTATACAGGGTTAGCTGGCAAGTTGAGAAGTAGTTCAATATCATTGAAGAAATATAAAATCATGAGACATACCTGTGGCACCTTTCCATAAAGCTCTTGCACCTTCTTCTCGGTATATTTTACGAGCACAATCCATTACACCAGTGTAAGTTGTTTGGCCTTGCCTTGCTACGACCTGTAGTATTTAAAAAATCGAAATTGTATTTGGACTGACTTTTTTTTCACTAGCAACATGAGTAACAACAGCGCATGTCGCTGCACACTTGGCTCGATAATACAAAACAAAAATAGAAAATCACCTGTAATCTTGTCTTGATCACATCCGCTGGTGTGACTAATGCAGCGGCTGGGATACCAGCGATAGCTCCTGAGACTAGAAGAGATACCGGTGTGTTGTATCCGCCTTCATCGGCCATTTTCGCTTTGAGATGAGCGTAAGTGGGAAAGTAAATGGCACTGAATGGCACATCACGCAAGAGACAAGCCCGAGCACCCTGAAAAGTGACATCAGATGCTCAGACGGATTGTTAATACCTCAAGGTATGGTGAACACTGTTATCAAATTACATGTCTTACCTTGTACAGACCAAACAGTCCTAATTCCTTTACGACCGAAAGCGCACGTACTTTCGATCCTCCCGCTATTTCACCGGCAACTTGAAGTCGGATCTTAACGATCTCCAAAGGATTTGTAAATATAACTTGAGATCCTCCAGCCTGTATAAGAGAGATAATGATACATGCTATTACTGATGGATAAGTTTTTCAGAATACTTTGAATAATAAATGCGTACACATGCTCCGGACAAGATTTCTCCCAACAGCGGAATGTTTCCATTCTTGTCCATGCACTTGTCCCTTACAAAGTCGTTCACCGTCAGTTTTATAGCTTTTTCTGGGGCTACTCCCATTAGTTGCGGAGCCAAACCACGATACAGTCCAAAAACACCTTCGTGACGAATCACCTGTCAGACAAATGGCACCGGCTTTATCATTAACAATGCAGGAGGAGTTATGTCTTCAGACTTTCTGATTCCAACCTTTTTAAAACAATCAATGCTGTTCCGATACATTAATTCACCGATGAACGAGCCTGTTCTTTGATTCTGCATACGTGTTTTTACCAAGTCAACTGGATAAACTGCTGTCGCACCAACGGCTGTAAAGTGAGTACGAAAATAAATTGATATTGGTATCTAAAATGCTTGTAATTTGCCGTAATTTAAATATACGGTGAATTTATTATTACCTCCACCAATGGAACCGAGTATAAATCTATATCCACTCTCTAGAATTTGGGTAACAACACCTCGCTCATCAGGGCTCTGAAAAGTGATAGATGTTTTTGGTCAACACGAGGTGTAAATATTTTACCACTTCATCACAAATAATAAAATTTTAAAAAGAAGAAACAATGTCCAACTAACCGAAACTGCTTTGACTTCCGCAAGACGTTTTGAAATATGCTTGAAATACTGTTCCGGCGTGATATCAATAAGATCGTTGTAGACTATCCTCCTGAAAATATGACAAGAAAATACTTAAATGTAACATGTTCTTCAATGATGAATTAATCAGACTTGAAAAGGATATAATAAAATAGTTCTTATGAAATTGAACTTTTTGTTTATAACTCTCGTAGATGAGAAAATTATGATTAATCCGCAATAGATTTCTTCTCATCTAGATTCATATCTTCCATAGAAATTCGTACCGCATTTTCAATACTGAAAGTTAAAGTAACGAGATAAAAACAACTTTTGTTTCTTCGATTCAACATCCTGATAAATGTTGACGAATGTCTGTGGATTGCGTGTTACGATATTTACTTGTGCAAGGTAGTGGAAATAATATGTATACATAACAAACTGAGAAGAGGCAATAAGTACTGCTAGAAAAGAAATATCAATTTAATATTGTGTATATACATATATATGTATATATACATATGTATGTATCTGTAAAGCATTCATTATTTTGGCTCCGCGACGTTTTGGCCTCAGCTGCTAAGGACGGATGAAATGAGTCCTAAAATAGGACCTGAGATAGGAAGAAATAACTAAATTATAACGATGCAGGTTGTAGCGATCATTCGAGATAACGTACTAGAACAAGATATTCGGAAATACAAAGACGCACCCAAACCACGGCCTTGCCTCTGAATCTTCAGTTGCAGAACTGATCCAAGCAGCGTAAACATACAAATATTCTGAGTCCACTGTCCTGTTTTTGTTTTCAACACTTATCAGAAGTTATATGGTTTTCGACCGTTAATTTGTTTGTGTTTTTTTTTTTTTTTGACTATATTAGAACCATCAACGGCAATGGAACAGCGATCCTCGTCCGACTAACCTCCACTCCATGCTATACTAGTAAATATCGTCAATCCTTGCCCGGAAGAGTAAAATACCATTGCACATTTATGTACATAGCTGGATAAAGATGTCCTGACAAGCTTGAAAATCTAAAAAATCGAACTTCCATCTCAGTGAAATAAAAGATTTTTATAAGCTCACCCAGTTTGATGAAGAAGATCGCACAGTTGGAAGAGAATGTCTACTTCGAGGGGTGTGATTTGTGACATCATTTGAGCAGAGTGAAGGAACTCCTCTGTGAAAAAAAAAAGGAAGGCCTGGTTTTAAGATGGTCAAAAAGTTGGCAAGAATTGGGGATCCTTAGTAAACGTAGAGCTTAAACTAAAAACGTTAAATGGCGAGGTTTTTGTACCTTTAGTGACTTCCTGGTTTCTGTGACCGTTTGTGGCGTTCAAATATATACGTTTTATGAGCTCCATGTTATTCAGCAACGAATTAAACGCCATGAAGTAGGGAAAACTGACTTTTCTGCCCCCCTGCCCAGCCCCAGCAGCCTGCAAGTCAATTAATAATTAATTCTGTTTGCACAGCGCTTGATCATCAAGTTTGCAACCTTCATATCGGAACTTTAATTATCTCATGAAACTTACCGCAACAAGATTATCTTTGATTTTGTTAGTCAGTAAGTGACTTTTTATGCTAATCATAATGTCTTGAAAGTCTAAGGCAGTGATAAATCCGGCACCTCCGGTGTCAAACTTTCTGAAAGCTTCCATCGCATATTCCTCGTGAAAATCCTGAAATACGAACTCTCGTAGTTAATTCAAAACGATTTTATCGGTCGTGACATTTCTAACGTTGGTTTTGCAACTCACGTGAAGAAATTGGCTGAATTCGACATAATTGATTAATCGTTTTTTATCATTGCCAAAATAGAGCTTTATGAATCCACTGTCCATGTTAAACGGCATCTTCTGATGAAGAACCGTTTTTTTCATCACCTCAGCGAACTCGTCTGAAATTTTTTTCACGACAATGTCAACGCGATTCTTTCACAACGGATTAGTTTAAACTAAATATTTCGATAAAATCTTACCAAACGCAACCATTCCGTTTCCATTAGTATCAAACAATTGAAAAGCTGTTCTGTAGAGAGCATCGGGGACGCAAAGTAGCCCCTCAAATGCCTGGAATTCGGCGAATGAGATGAGCCTATTACGAGGAAAATAAACTTTATTAGTTTAAATGAGTACATATAAAAATAGACTCACCGTCAGTACGTATCAATGAATTGTAGTTGGAGAGCAACAATTTTTCCGTTTCTATTCAGTTGATTTATTTATTTATCTATATACGTATTATTCTATTTTTTTGAACAACTTACCCATCTTTGCTGGTGTCGACGATGCCGGCAAGCAGCTTAACAGACTCAGGATTAAACTCTGCATCTGTATAAAAGCCAAGATAACTCCGTACGAAATCTGTTGGGGTCATAAATCTCTCTCCATTTTTTTCCTGCGTCGCATACTGCAAATAAAATTTTGAATATGGTCAAATATCGCCATATTTATAATCTCCTACGTTATCATCCTCTTTTGGTTTCATTCTTTTTGCAATCTTCTAATTCCTAGCGTCTTGTACACCGTTCGATTACATGCAACCCTTTCACCAGCAATGATTTTCAATCATCTACTGACCGGCTTGCGAAAAATTTTTACTGTCTACGGTTTCGGGGTGACAAAAATTGTTGCAATTTGTCGGAAAATTACGAAAGTCAGATTTAGTTGTGAATTCAACCGACCAATGGGCTCTCTTATTGTTGAACTACACTTGTACCAGAAATCAATGATAACTCAAGAATTGTAACGATTACTGAAACTTTTAAATATGTCACCCTTATCTATGCGGGGAATTATGTCACACAGCGATATCAAACCCGCTTCAATATCAGTTGAAATTAATTCTATATATACTCAATATCACGAATGTGATGTAATATTTCGGTATTCATTTCCAATTTTATCTGCAGCCTATCCCATAAATGCTACACGCAATATAATAACCATCATCTACACAATTATATCATTACATATACCCCAGCAATAGACAATCGTTATTTATTTCGTTTTTCTTTTTTTCACAACACGTTACTATCTTTTTTTTATGATTTTAGTTTAATTCTTCACCCCTACAATAACCGCAAAAAAAAACAATCAACCAATTATTTATTTATGTACATGGTATCGCATGACAATGTTGTGTATTCTACGTGGATAGTAGAAATATAAAGAATCAATTATCATCAATTTAAAGTTCATTACAATTCATATATACAGCTTACCTGATCGAAAATTTCATGTAGCCTCTCAGTGTTGGCCCGTTTCAGATACCCGGCACCCTGAAACACCGCAATAAAATTTCTATATAAAAAAAAAAAATAAAAATCACAATTGCAATAGAATAAATGGAAACGATGCTTCTATTACATAATTAAAAATTAATAATTTTACCACGTACACCTAAGTAATCACTAATTTATTATCTAACCGCGAAAATGAATGTTTATCTTATCATTTGACAATGTATGTACATTTCCGCGGTGACCTTGATGCATAAATATTTCAATGATCACATTTTTATCGAACAAGGAGACCTGCTAGAAAAAAAAACATTTGAAAAAGACTTTTTCCAAATCTTTCAGACACAGGAAAAACAGATTGACCAAAACGATTCTCACGCGGAACCGCGATGCAATGCGAAACAAGTGTCACAAGTAGCGAGAGAAAGTAAGTAGTCAGACGGATCGTGACCAAACACCGTGGTAACCACTGACACACAATTATACGATTTCAAGCCTCGTTACGACGTCGAGGAGCTGTTACGTAATACTGTCAAGGTCATTGCGTACCTCAGGCACGGCCTATATTAAAATACGACACGTTGCGGCTTATCAGACATCAACGCAATGTCAATGAACAGTTTGTATCAGAAAAAGAAGAAGTAGAATCTAAGTACATTATACAATAAACCGATTCGTTTAACCCTTCGAGATTCTTTTCGTATACACTTTAATTGATTCAATATTCCTCTCAACGTTAAAAATAATAAACGATGACATGTAAGTGTAATAGAAGTCAGGCCGATAGGTCAGTTCATTGATCTTCGCACACGACATGTGGCAGCGATCCACTCACTCGGCCTTTCACCATTCCTTCATTAATCTCGTTTGTCCGTTCATTTGAAGGTTCAAAAATTATTTTATAATATTAGAAACGTACTCTCTTAGTCAGCGGCATTCTGCTGATGATTGTTGCAAAATCTTTTAAAACGTATATCGAAAGTTGAACCGAAGCCTGCGAGACGTTGCGGAGAGACGTACGTGACACGACCGGTTAATCAAACTGATACCGATTTTCGATTTTTATTAAGGAAAATATACCGACGTCGAAACAACCGAGATGTAACGGCGAGGTGATAAGTACTTAACACCGTTCGCGATATCAACCGACGTCGGTTGAAGACTGAAATCAAGCGTTGAACGAACGCACGAAACCGACAATGATGGCGTCTCTCGAAAAGCTTGCAGCAATGACTCGCGAGCTGTTTACAACTGATTAGCGATATCGTTACGAAAATATCACAGAACCCGAGCGCATGTAACGTGAATATGACGTTGTAGACTATATCACCCATGCATCGCGAATATTGATTTTACATGAGGATGGATTCAGTAAAGTTTCTGTAACGATGCATGTTGAGGAAAAAACGTTAATTAATTCGCATCATTAGGATGTCTAAAATTTAGTAAATCACGATAAATAAAATACAATCATATTTTGAAAAAGCCAACCACTTCAAAGTCATACTAAAATTGTGCAATTTTAATTTTTTTCACTGTTGTTTCCTTGCGTTAACGTTACTAACTTCAGCCTCGTGATTTGATTGATTCTGCAGCTGGTTCCGCAATAATTATTATAATAATTGCAGTGATTGCTTGTGTTGTGATAGCCATGCACGCATGTTGGTGTCGTATCGTTGTTATTGTTGTTACTTGAAAGTTTATTTACTGTCATTGGATGATGTCCGGATGTTTGATTAATGAAGCTGCGGGTGTAATTTAGATCCTCCTAATCTATATCTTCATATTTATATTCCGGATATCTGTGACGGAAATATTTCCGGAAATGGTTCGGTTTGGATTTTCTTTCGACTTCACTGTACGGTGAATTCTAAAATAAATAATCTTACCTCTTTTTTCACTATATTAAAAAATTTTTTGCAATTCGAGACTGATGAATTATCGACAATTGACTGTAACTTTAAACGAAAATCGAATAAATTTCTTGGAATATTATCATTGGTCAGACATTTACAGACGCATTCTTAAATCCATTGACGATTTATGTAAACTAAAATGGGTTTCACGAATCTTGAAGCTTCGTTTATGTCCTTCTCGTGAATTTACAAAAACTTATAATTATTAGACAAACATATACGGTAGTATAGTACATTTTCACAATTTATCAAAATTTACGTCATGAAATTTTGTATATAGTCTCATAATTGTGTGGAAATAATAATCGAGCAGTTAATTACTTATATAGAATGCAGTGTAGCAAATAATTGCTATCAATATCTTCTACTGATACACATGAATATATACATATATAATATTGGTAAATTATATACATAAATCTGTGTCGTCTATACGTAATCAGTGTGAACGGCAGTGGAGATGTCGGACTTTTAATTCCGACGTTGTATACATAGGGAGGAAAAAAGATGCGCACGGATAGGTGTAATGAAGCAGTAAGAATTGAAATTAAAGGGAAGGAAGAGACAAGAAATAAAATTAGAGCCTTCAATTACAACGTACGCCTTCGTATCACGTGGTCGCGACGTAATGCAGATACGTACTCGTACACCTACATATAATACCTTTCCACTCTCTTGAGTTACCTCGATATCTTGACGAATCAGCTGATCAAACAGCCGATATAATACACGATATTGAAGAAAAAAAAATTCTACGAATCATACTTTTAAGAGAATTTCATACACGGAATTAAGTTTCGTCGTTACATTCATCTATGACAGAGGCAACGAACAAGATTGTTATACTAGTTTTATTATAAATTTGTGATAGGAAACGTGGCGATCAATGTTGCTGCTTTTTTTCCCCCATATTTATGAAAGAAAACGAGTTTTAATATTATAAAATCGTTCGAAAAATTATTATGCGCGAAGTGTCGTGTTAATTTTTCCAGGGCTTGTTTGACAGGTGAATTATTATTTAATGACACGTTGCTGTAGATGCGAAGAGTGTTTAAAAAAATATTTTTTAGTAGAACTTGATAGTAAGAAGAAAACGTAAAAATATTGCGCGATCATAGCCCGCAAGACTCGAGTTATAAATTTTAATCCTATCTGCTTGGAACGTAAGAAAGGTGATTATCATCTAGCGATTGCGGGTTTACGTATCTTCGTCACGTGTCGACGATCATACGCGAACTTTAACTGCTTTTAACTGGAATCTAGATTGCAAAAAAGCGGGCCTAGGAACCTTGGATGAAAACAGATAAAAGATATGCACGAGGAAATCCGGGGTTATTACGTAATTGAAATTACTATACGATATATAACAAAAGCTAATCATTCGTATAAAGAAATCTGTTATTCAAGTAACTCGAATGATGGAAACGCGGTTATAACAATGCAGGCCATTTGCTTCTGAACCACACTACATATTGTTCCTCTTCATTTAAACTAAATCGTGAACAATTTTCGTTATTCATTGCAGTTTACGTAACATTCCGTAAGTGTATAAAAAAGTATTTCTTCCTTTTTGCATGTCGCGCGAATTTACAGAAGTTTTATGTTGTAGATTATACTCCTGAATGGAGGAAAGATTGAAAAAAAACAATCGATCCCAGAGAAATGAATAAGAATTTGCAAATACGGGTGTACGTTGAAAAAAACAAAAAAAAAAGAAATGAGCTGTTAAAAAAAAGAATGGTATATGTGTCACGTAACAATACCCTCTCAGTCACCTTGTCACGAGAGTTGCGTGGGCGAAATTTTATTTCAAGTGTTGAGCCGCGCTACATTATCGGCTCCAAAGGAATTCATCGTTTCACGATTACAAGCCGCGAATTAGCGGGATATAAGCAATCTTTAGTCTTTGTTAGACACACAACGAGTCGATTACTATGATTACAACACATGTATAGATACAGGGAAATTTGTAATCGATAGAAAACAAGGGACTAACCTCTGTGCCGGAAGTCTCATCATTCTTCCGCGGCATCCTGATTGCGTAACAAAGTATCGTATTTTCTATGACGTTTTTTTTTTTTATCACTATATTTATGCCTTCACGTCGAAATGTGTTTTTAGAGATAAACACCGATCAAAGCACCGAAATACCCCGCACCTTACTTACAGCAGGCAAATATCCTTTTTGCACTTTTATTATACTATTATATTATTATACAGCTGCTCGAATACACTTATACTTTGTACAGTGAACTGCAGGTATAATAATAATTACACACGATTATCACTTCAACGTTAAATATCGTCGTCGATGTGTATAACAAATATATTACGCAACGGAGTAAACGGTTTTTTCTATATTTAAACGAGACAAGGTTGATGGAAAAATTTTCAACAAAAAAAAAAAAAAAAACTATCAAAAATGGTTACAGCTTCTTCGATTTTCGATTGATTTGTTTTAGATTTTTTTTTTTTTTTTTTTGTGTTTCTAGAACCGCAGTCAGTGAGAGGGCCGCCGCGAATTGGCCTCCTCCGTCATTGAGGGCTGCCCTGCTGCCGGTGGCCGTCGTTTTTTTTTCGTACAACGTCGAGGTCGTTACGTTACGTCGGGAGTTACGTCGCAACTGGATGAAACACTGATATATAATTGCCGAGCGAAGGAAAGCCGCGAAATAATTCTAGGTGGCGGTGAAAAATTTAATAATACAACATTGCTTGTCTGGTGACGATTTTCGACGGACTCCGTTTCACCGCAGCTCTAAACTCTCAGAGTACGAATAACCCACGACGGCAATTCAACTACGGCCAAACTCGACCCTGCTGCCGTCATCCCGGCTATAATATCCCCTCTACGGCCACGTGTTCTCATCGACGTTCGAGCAATCGCGAATCGGCGATTAAATTGATAAGGATGATTATGCAATTTGATAATGTTAGCGAGCATGGGATTTTTTTCGTACAGACAGATGATTACGTTGGGAAATTCTATCGGCAATTCGACACCGAGGGAAATTTTCGTTGTCATTCAGGGCAAGCCTTCATTCCATATTCTACGTACATGGGGAATTCCACGCGAATCCGACCAACGTTTGACCCTAACCATTTCTGATTTTGTTTAGAAAATTTCTGCAGTTGTTCCAACTCTGAAACAGTACCCCGAAAATTTTAAAGATTTTTATTCAACTTATTAAGAATTTTTAAAAAAAGATCCTTTTCAAAATCAGTTTAAATATTTATAAATAATCAAGCGGTTTAAAAAAAAAAATCTTAAACGATTCAGGGTACTATTTCAAAGTTGGGAAAATTGCAAAAACACAAGTTGAACAAAATCGAAACTAGTGAGGGTCAGACGTTGGTTGGGTTCGCGTGGAAGTCCCCATATCTTCAGCTCATGGAAATTCAAAGTTAAGCTGTAAAGTTTCTGAATCTTCTGTAACGCGGTTATTACCAAGTAGATGCTCGTTAAACAATGAAGACCACTTGTTGCTTTGCAATGCCCAACGCTCCATAAGCGGAACGGTTATCAAGAGTTGTCGGCATGTATGCAATGGTATTGAGTAATTAGTGTGTAGTTTTAAATCGGATAAAAACAACGAAAATACCCCCCCTAGATAGGAAAACAATATTTAAAATAAGTAATGTTTAACCAAGTAAATAACAACTGCGATTAACGATTGCAGTTATTTGTTCGATTAACCAATTTCTCAATATTATTCGTCCAGATTTAACTGTGGCGTTGCGAAAACGTTGCGATCACACATCTTACAGGCTGGTCAAAAATTCTGTATCGCGATGCAAAAGATAAAAAGGCATGTGTATCCACTCGGGAAGAACCAATCACTCAAACCGCTGATATACCTCATTATTATTATAAATCGACTAACACGTCCTATCGCCGTGTTAATGAAACGTGCTGTTACACTCTCGAAAGAGAGAGAACACAATTATATAGCGTGAATATTATAAACATGATCGCGGAAATAATACCGTGCTGCGTGTTTGACACACTTGCAAAGCCTAATATTACACAGTTACACAGATTATTATTGATACATTTGTGTATATATATATATATATATATATATATATATATATATATATATATATATGTATACATATATGGTAAAAATTAGTGAACATCATCGTGAACGTTAGATTAAGTTTTTACCGCACTGACCATAGACTAAATTGACTGACCCTTGCATAAGACTGGTGAAATCATGAATAAATTAATAACGAAGGTCTAGAACACCGCACGATAAAATAATAGAATAATTTATTGAAAACTTTTCCCTGACCATCCTGGCATTTTTCCGGTTTTTCCTGTGAGCAATGTATAATTGGATGGGTTGTACGTAACGTTTTAAATAACGATATTGAAGATCGTTGCGTTAACGCGGCGATTCACTTTTAGAAAAAAAAAAACGTTATATCGCAACTATAGGATATTTCTCTAAAATTGAGTAATGTACATTTTTGGGAAGTAGATTAAGCGTATATTGAAATTTATTCAGACCCTGAACTCCTTCAAAGTCGTTTTAAATTTTCAAAACAGCGATCTTCTTTTCAATATATCGTTACGTTAACCTTACTAACTCCAATCTGGTTTTAAATACCCCGTGACTGAAACGTGCCGTTGATTTGTTATATTTAGAGTTTGAGACTACGCGGTAGTTGTAGAGCGCTCCTCTTACAATCAAAGTACCAACCGGACGTAACAAGATTAGCGCCGTTCTGCAACGCGGAGCGGGATACGAAATCGAAAAGAATTGTTCTGTCACTGCCTGTCCGCAATTAAATCAGCGTTCCACATGTGTATACACGTGTATATAAAGCGATTTCGACAGTAACGCGAGATTATAACCTCGGTACGCTAATTGTACGCTATTCCATAGGCGAGTTAAAAACGACGAAATGTTCGCAATCGGCAATACGTACGAATTCGTTGAATTGAATTTTGATCTTGATAGAATGATATCGGAAATTTATATCAGGGATTAATTGGTCTGAAACAATTAACACGTCATATGTTTTTCACTTGCTTAACCGCTGTTCATCAGTACCGTAAAAATATTCTGTAAAAAAAAAAAGAATATCTTTACAGTAATGAAATCGATGGAGATAAATGTTGTTTCATTGCGGCAACAATTGCGGCAGTTGATAAATAAGAACTCGACACTATGTAGGCGATTAATTTGGCAGAGATTCACGCGCGGTACGTGCGGATTGCCATGTGCAGCGGATGTATCACGTCAAGGAGAAATTACGAGGGCTGTAGATTCGGTGTCGCATTAGATTATTTAAAGAATGTTTTTACAATGATCATCCCTGACGTCGGAAGGCAAAAAATTTTTGTGCAACTGTTGCGTTGCTCCGTTAGGTCGCGTTTAGAAAAAATATCGTTTCTCGCGTTCTTTAAAAGTTACTTACAGTATGTATACGTATGCATATGTGTTATTAACTGGATCGGAAAGTTATTGCCTCTTCTTCCCGGAGTAAATATATTGTGATTGTTATGTAGTATAACGATAATATGCGTGCGTGATAGAAGCAAGTATGACGTTGGAAAGATATCATCTCTCAGCGGAAGAATTTTACCAACATAATATCACTTATAAATTATATGACATTATGCAATGTGAGGAAACTCGATCTTACACACACACATACATATATATATATACATGTTTACGTATTTCGATATCAGACAATAAACAAACCGGATCTGTATAGGTTGCGAATAAATTACGTACGGTTATGCCTATATCACATATCGGTACGCATATTATTTAAGTAGGTATACGTAAAATCAACGTGACGATAAAGCCTTAACTACGCGACGACTGTATCGTAGCCACGTGGTCAGGTATCGTCTTCTAAAATCTAATACTGGCGTATAATTTGTGAGCCGAAATGCCGATACTGCCTAAGGCTTTTTCCAATCGTAAAAAAAAAAAAAAATCAATGTCTGACAAAAGTGGGTAGAAAAAAAAACATATTGCGAGGTGTAATCAGAATTCGATTTCTATTGAATTTGACGGAATAATAAGCAGGCAATAATAAGGAAAAATACATCGAGAATTCACGTTACTGATCGTATGGCGTATACTGAAAAACTGACGTCCGCACCGGAAATATATATCGGGTCTAACACCTTCGCCTATACATCTAATGTACACTACACGTATATAGATTTACATAATACAATCATATCTCTCAACACACTTGCGATATCTAGGCATGTGTGTGTATGTGTGTGTGTGTGTGTGTGTGTGTGTATGCCATAGACGCACACGCGGCTATAGAGAGATCAGGCGACGAATGCGTGCTGCCTGACCTTGGCTATCTAACGTATCTGCAGAAGACGAGCGCCTCGCTTCTTCGTCGTCGTCGTCGTCGTCGTCAGGGTCGCTAAACCGAAAATGCCAATGTGGTTGATGTACATATGTAAGTCGGATTTTTACGCGAGCGCGAAACCGAAAGGCTACAGATGAAGAGACGCGGGGCAAGACGTAACCCAGAATTCGTTTCTTCTAATCTCGCTTCTCGCCCTCGCACTCGGACACCCGGACCAGGTTTATCCTTAGCTCGAGTATATATATACCCGTTCGCGCTGTACAACGCGTTATATCCCGAGCTATGCGCGGAATACCTGATACGAAAGTCGGAGCTGAGAGGCGAGGCCATAAACCGTATTTGTTCGTTATTAATTATTCCCCGAGAGGAGCGTTGGATTAATCTTGCGTACACGCAGATATGTAACATGTTCGATATCTTGAACGAAATATTCATGTATACTGCAAGGCTGAATATGTATTACAAGGAAGCAGAATTACAAATACCGACATCATGATTCTCGCACGAATTCAATGGCAAAGATGAATGAAAATTGAGAAAATTTATTCGCATCAATAATGCGTTTAGTTTTTTCGTATTCATTTGATTTATTCTCGGTGCGGGGCATTTGGTGAGTATAGTGCTTCTACCTTTAACCGACACCAAGTTCAATGCCGTGAGGCTTGAAGTCGCGACGAAGGTCAATGATAAAAGCAGCTGCGTTTCGCACGTGCTTATTATTTCGCCACATTTTGACAGGTACGTGAGTTTTGTTTCGAATTATATTACATAAGAGTCCGCTATCAGCAGCTGGCATACATTTGCCGTGTATCACACGAGTTCGGAAAATTCGGAATGCGAAAAAACAAAAGAACATCAGTTTCAGTTTACGATAATAAGACACGCGCTGTACCTGTTACAAACGTATCATTGATATGCCTGAGAGGCACTGATCTCTGTACCAACTGAGACATCTTCCAACAGAATTACGTTATTCAAGCTTTTGAAGCGTGTCGAACGCCGCGGGCTGAGACGGGCCCCGGTGACCTCGAAATTCTGGTGAATTGGTCGGAGAGTAGGCATAGAAACACTCGGCTAGATCGATATTCGTTAGCCACACCGTCGAGCTCAGCACGGAAGCTCGAGTCACGGTTTTGTGCCAGTCAGTCGAAGACGTCCAAGTGTGGAAGCCTCGACGACTACGCACTGGATCATGGAACGATACGTTACGTTACGTTGCGTCATGTTACGTCACGTTACGTTACGCCTAATGTAAATGTTGATAATCGAGCGCGCCGATTTGACAGGTGTCAGGGAGGCCGTCGACGTTTAGTTTTGCCTAATCCAGAAAATTGACGGCGAGTTAGTTGTATTCCATGCATACGTGATCCAACGCATCCTCGTCACGCTCGTCGCTTATAAATCAGGAATTTCTCAAATTTACTGTACGTAGAGCGATAGATAAGATGAATTAAAAAATTAGAACCGAACATGTATAGAAAAAAAACTTACCCACCTCTTGACTACTCGATGCAATAACCGTGAACCAGTCCTTCAACATTCCCGGTAGGAAATTCACCTGATTTTTATCACGTAATGTGTTGATTATTTTTATTTATTGGTAACAATATGATTAGTTTATTATTTTTATTTTTTTCCTTCAAAAATCAAGATACATGTGATTACGGGGATTTTCACGTAATTATCACGGAACGAATGAGGGTGGAAAGCTATTTCACATATAAATGGTTTATGGAACTGACTTACGATTAGACTAACATTTATTACCTGCTCTCGTGAAACACTGTCCGTCAAAATCGAGAGCTGCTACCCCAGGCACTGTGCACCGTGCTCCTCTTTCTAACGTAATGTGCGGCTTGTAGACCGACGGAGTGTTTCACCGCAGCCGACATCTCGTGGCATTTTTGCAAAGTCAAAGTATGCCAGGATCGCACGAGGTAGCGAAACAAGTGAACGACTAGTAATAACCGCGCGAAAATACTAGGCTACTTGAACCTGAATTACCGTTTATACGTATAATATTTTTTGTTCTAAATCACTTGTTTTCAATATCGGCCACGGATTAAATTATTGAAGAATGTGTACAAGATTTATTTATGAATTTAATCGAAATATTGTTCGACGGGGTGTGCTTCAGATTATTTGCTTGATTTATTATGATTGTTCATTTCTTGTTATAACTTCAATATGCAAATGATTATATTACGCTGAGTATACAATTGATTTTTTTCTGCACTGTTTACGACAGATTGTTTTCCTTACAGTAGTCTTTATATACAAATTAATATATTAAAATAATAATAATAATAACAACAACAACAATAATAATAGTAATAATGATTGATAATGAACAGACAGTTATCAATGACATTCACAATATGTCCGAAATCAAACTCTATTCATTATGGTAAATCATAATTGGGAAAGAGAAATAATTGGGAAAAGGATAGAAATAATGTAAGGTATATGTATATTGTGACTAGAAATCATGATTGCGCCTTAAAATTAATAATTTACCAATCGTAGCAAGATCGAAAAAAAATTCCAATGTACAATTAGATAATCCCATTTTTTTGAAAATTTTTCAACCATTCATTGTCGGGATGGGGCAGTGTTAAAGAGGAAGAATAAAAAGGTATGAAAATTGAAAATTAAATTAGAATACCACCCTATAACAATGTTTCATCTTAAATCTGATTTTCATAAGTTGATTATATAGAATAACAAATAACTCGATATAAGTCATTGAAAGACTTGGGAAAAAGTAACATATTTATGCAGATCGTAATATGTTGATGTTTGCGCGGTTGGCGATTAGTTATTAGCACATTAGTCATTATTATATTTTGTATTGCCAATATTCAATCGTTTTCTTCAACTACTTATCTTCGTTTCTAGCAGTAATAATAGACAATATTGATCTGACTATAATTTTTTTTACAATATTAATCCCACGTTGGGTCAAACCATTCAATAAGATGTCTATACATAAACACGTTCACCATATATTTAGCTATTAATAAGGTTTGTTTGCTTTTTTCAAATAATACACTCTATTCATCAAACAAGTTCAACCTGATGGTTTCTTCCATATCAATACTCTTATCCAGACCATTAATTCTATACAAACATACAATACTGGAACCGAGCTATGGTTTAAAATGATTTTTACCAATAACTACTTTTCAAAAATAATTAAATAACCTTGCTCGAATGAAAACGTTTATACATTATGTCAATAGAAACGGAAAATAATTTGGGTCTTAGTGATACATGATTAAAATTCCTCATCAGAATTCAGAACAGAACTTCGACTTGACTTCCAACGGGTGAAATAAAGTTGAATAAAAAATTAATTAGTCTGAAATGGTAAAACGTAAAATTCATCCTAATAAATTGATGGTAGGAATAACCGTGAATGAAATGAAATATGCTCTTCATGAATCACTGTTTTAACCGAGGGATGTACGTGATTACGATTTTAGTGTTCATCTGGAAACAGACAAAGCCAAATCGTAGAGCTGCTTTAATTATCAGCTGTCATGATTCTATCAAGGTAGATATAGTTCAAGCAGTATTGTGTTTTTCGTTAAAACACCGTTATGGCAAGAGTAGGTATATTTTTCATATCCCTCGGTATTGAACATAGTTGTGCACTGAATGTCAGGGTTTATGTGTTTTGTATAATGCATTAATTAAAGCTTATTTTTAGAAACCATTCTATATCTACAGAAGATTCACAGATTGTGCAAATATCAATTTGGTTTGAAATTTGCGAGCGCAAAATGCCCAATAATCTGAAAACAAGAAAACCTTCTTTCGGTCATGTCTTATTTTTCAGTTTTTCACTTGTGTTTAAATTTAATTCAACTAACTAAAATTTCTTGTTTTTGTAGTCACCAAAGATATCATGTGAACCACCTTATGTCTATCTAATAATGACCAATAACTTCACTTTTTAAAATTGTCAAATTGTAGTCTTATTCTCCACCGAGATCAGCAAAATTATTGGCCGTATGTGACTAATGCATTAGATCTATATTTCTGCACTAGTAATAGTATTCTTTTTTCTCAAATATACGATAAAGTATAGAATTTATATAATCTATTGATTCACCGAATACATGCATTTGTTTCAAATTCATTTTTCACTACATGAATAAATTAACCATTATCTCTTCCTATAAATTAAAAAAGACCATTTTTGTCTGATAACAAAGCAAAATCGTGCTCTGTAACAATTTACAATTTCACGGAACATACCTATGTATAATACATGCTACGAATGTCTTTACCCTAAGTCATACACAAATCTCTACATTTATATTAGCTATAATAGATCATTGCTTTTAACAGTAATATTATTACTATAACATTAGTGTTTTTTCTTTCTCTTTTTCCTTTGTTTTTTTTTCTTTTTTTTTTTATTGGTATTCCACTCCTCATATTCTTATGCAGATACGGTATTGTCTATTACATATTTGTATGACTGGCGTTTTTATTATAAAACGTATCAAGAGCTGATGGCTGTAAATGTTTTCTCAAATTTGTTTACTGTGTGTTCGTACTAAAATATCCTATTTTTACTCTGAAGCGTAAAAGAGTGAAAATGTTGAAAAAACACTGACATGCATCAGCTCCTTAAATAGAAAAAAAATTGACTGTAATTTGAACGTAAGGTTCTATAAAATGAAAATCTTCTTATAAAACAATATCACACAAATGTTACGTGTTTTAAAAATGATTAATATCCCATTTTATAATATCAAGAAAGTAATTATAAAAAAAAAAAATTATACACATGTATATAAACAGATAAGAGAATGTCTCATCTTCTTAATTCAATACCAATTGCTATATTATTGAAAGCTATATAATTCACTATTCTATTTCTATGATCTAAATTTTAGATTATAATAGTGTAGATACTGCAAAACGAATTTCATTGCTATCGTGCATAAGATCAGCTCTTCGTTTTTTTTTTTTGTCAACGGCTAAAGTCATCAATAAATCGAATTTCCCAATCAAATTATATATTCACCCATCATGCCATCATTATATTGTATATGTAATAATATAGTTCCTACCTCGCCCAGTTGGCGGGGAATCGAAAGAATTTTCAACGAGCCATGCTTTACATTTGAAGTTCTTGTCTGTCACAAAACCTCTATTACTTAGCAAGTATTGGTATTTCTGCTACATAAGACTTCAAAGTTTAAAAAGTAAGAAAATGACTGCACTAGTTGAACGCAAGTTCTGGAGTAAGATTGCAATAAATTCGTTGTGCAGGATTATGGGTACACTTACACGAGTCTAGTATCAATCAATTCTAATTTTCAATGAATGCCAAAGACAATCATGACTATATACAAATTGTCTGACTCCCATTTTTCAGGAGTGAATGGTATACGTAATAGAAAACCTGGTTGAACTACATTAAGTGTTGGATTCTGTAGAATGTTGCGATCGTAGCGCAGCATAGCACCCTTGACAAACTCTGACGGGTTTCAAAATGCCCAATCTCGAAATCTTAGATTCAAATCTACTGCATCTTAACAGAAGAAATTTTTATTTCGATTATAAAAAATATTTAGGGAAGCTGCCGGATACGTAGTGTATAGACATTTTTCTACTTACTTAGAACAGAAAACTTGTCCGCAATTGCGACAATGATGTCGCCGTTCATATAGATTGAATCTCACTCCACAGCCAGCGCAAGAATCAGCTCCTTCATCTTTGAGCCAATGATCTGCAACGGTTCTCCCGGGTTGTTCACATACACTCCAAGAAAACACGCGTCCTCTAGTGTCGCCAACGTATACTGCTCTATGGTCTCTGTTTAAAAAATCATTACTTATTTTATTCCAGTACCCAAAACAGATGAGAAAAATATATGAATAAAGCTAGAAAATCGTAAGAAAAAAATCAAACTTGACATTGAAACGTGCCTTGAAACCGCAAGTGCTGTAATAGATGCAGGTTCGGCATTATCTTTTCGATCGTAGGCAGTGTGCATGGTCAGTTTACTTCTAAATACTAGTTGTCTCTGCCACTTAAAACCGTTTCTAAGAATGTTTTGAGGGTTAATTTTCTTTGGCTTGGTGTCCGCTTCTGTCACCATGACAAAACTATCTGTAAGGCTGGTATCGCTTTTACTAGCTCTCAAAGCACCTTCTGTATTATCTCCGGTGCCGACAACTGATTCACTGTGAAATTGTTAATTTTGATTAGAGGGTAAAGTATATATTACCAGAATATTTGGTTTGATTCTATTTCTAACACAAGTTAACTGAAAATGAAACTACCTTATTTGGGATCCTTCACTATCAGCTCGCCCACCTCCTTCACTTTTTCTGAACATTGGATTGCACCGGCTCTTTCTTCTCAGTACCACAGTAGCGGCATGATTACTTTGCTGAGCAGGTGTATTGTTTGAACCATTGTTCGATTCATTGTCGGAACATTCTTCCTTTTCCTCGTGAACACGAGATGCTTCTTTAGAATTTTCAGTCTCGGAAAGACTGCTTTCAGACCCACTCTTGACCAACATACCTAGATAAGTAATAAAATTATTTGAACCACGAATAGTAAGTATTTTTAATGGACGGTGACGATTTCAGCACATTTTGATTGTTTTTGTATTGGTATGAAATAAATTGCAATAAATACCGATAGTTATTGCTTTTGTACCTGTACGTTCGGTAGACATACTTATTTGCTTGACAAGATCGTGAACTCTTTTCTTAGTATTTTCATTGTCACTTTTAACATTGCAAAAATCTTCTTCCACCTCTTTTTTCACTTCAATTTCTTCAGCTTTCTCATCCTCAGCAGGTACTTGAACAAAGTCCATTGACCACATCTAAAACCACGGAATTATCATAGTTACCCAGTGGAAGCATATTACATATGTAAAACTCTCAGCCACATCAAAGGTATGCCGCAACTTACTCTGGCAACACCGTCCGTCGATCCAGTCATTATAACATTTTGCGAGTCCCATTCGTGTGTCTGACTAAACGCGACGCACAGTATTTGTTGCATCCGGTCAGCTCGACCGACACAAGTATTTACACTGGCCAGCTCTTCACCATTTATACTCCACACATGAAGCCAGGTAGCAGCGCAAGTCGCAATATCACCCTAAAAATAGAATGGAATAGAATTAAGATATCAGAATATGGATCAGACCCTATTTTTCTCCTAAAATTTGTGACAATTCTTAAAATAATTCGAGATGAACGGAAAAGCTTTACCGTCAAGTCATTAATTGCTACTGCAGCAACTGGACCTGCATGACCTCTGAGTTGTCGAACAAAGAGGCAGCGAGACAAATCCCAAATTATTGCGGTACCATCTCGAGAGCCAGAAACGATGACATTGTATGCGGGACTTGAAGCTAAACAAGTTACAGCATCAGTGTGCCCATATAAGCACTGTTTGATAGAAAGCTGACGTTTGGCGTATTCCCAAACAGTAACGACCTTGAAAAGTACAAAATTACTAATTATAAGCAATGATGAGACTTTTGTATTTACAAAGATAAATTACATACCGAACTGGTGCCTGCAGTGACAATCTGTTTAGAAGATGGACAAACGCACGATACAATTTCACCGCTACTCTGCATCATTGCCTCACATACAAATATCGCTTTATCACTGTCATAATTTCCTATTCTTAAAGAATGATCGGCAAAACCCCAGGCAACGTATTTATTATACGACGGTGGTATTAGAGTTTTGTTCTGCTCAACAGCAAGTACAGCTTTATCTAGGTGTAGTATGTGACCAACGGGCCCTTTCAACTCTACAAGGAATTCAAATTTTTACAAACATTTATAAATTACTACAATTAACAAAACCCAATGGCCAAAAGTCTTGTACCGAATATTGTAATATCATATACCTTTGATTGGTTGAAGGGATGGTTTTAGATTGTCAAGATTATGGAAGAACAGTCTATCGGAAGTGGTGATACTTAGGCCTGGCGTAATAGGTCCGGGATCGATCACACTAGTTCTTTGCGTCATCTTTTTTGCTGGATGTGGTTTTTTGAATAACTGCTTTGGAATCTGACCAAAATTATTGATAAATCCAATTGTTGCATTCTTTTTCAATGGGTCATCGATGCTGGGAAAGTCAAACATTTTTTTTATACAAACAATTTGAAACGATAGTACAAATATTCTATTCTAGAATATGACTTGATAAGAACTAATGAATGAGAGATGCTCTGTTTTCAACACAAATATACTGACTTGTAGATATCAACATTTCCTTCATAAAATAAATGATGGAATACGTTGACTGCATCGACTGCATATTGGCCATTCTGTTTGTAACCAAATATCAAGTCTATCCACTGATGCAAGTGTTGCGATATATAATCGCATTCTAAAGCAAGTCTATGCACTCTGATAAACTCGCGAGGATCTTGCTTAGCCCAAGGAGGAAGAACAATATCACCCAGCTGTACCCCACTTTGCTTAGAACCTGTCACATACATCATAAAATCAGTAGTGATGATTGATTAAAATATTTTGAACTGAATGGAGAAAAGTATATACCTAAATCGAAATTATTTGAATTGATGAGAAATTCTGGCAGATAAAAGAATTCTGGTATAAGCTCCTTAACATCAGCCATGTTATGTTTAGATGCAGAAAGCCAAGCCTCTTTAATACTATTAAACATCCTGTCAGCTAGATCGAAATGGCCACCCTAAACAAATTAGAATTCATGTTAACGCTACCTGTAGAATGTAAACAGTTCATTCTGGTTAAACGATGCAATAAAAAATTCAAGAAATACTAACTTGTAGCCTTAGAAAATGTTGGGTAAACGGCTCCATTCTGACAAGATACGAACACACAATCATCGCTGAAGAATAGTGAGTGCCATAATGATAAGGTGGAGTTTCTCCGTGTGGATCATCCCATTCTTTGTATCTGGAATTGATATTAAGATTTTTAATCAACTTTATATATTAAGATAAAACATTTTGTATGGCACACTATTTATATAAAAATTGTACCGTTTTTTAAACTGTAAAAGTCGTTCTGGACTTTGAGCCCCCATAGGTTTACTAAAGTCCCTGAAAGTTGCCGGATCACTTAAGTCCAGTTCTTCACTATCATAGTCAGCCAAAATCCATGGAAATATTGGATACTGCATGAGATCATTATAGCTACGTCCAGCTAAGGTATTTAGATGCATGAGGTATTGGAAGTTGGATATTTCTCCTCTCTGAATCGAAAATAAAAATGTTATGGTTATATTGAAACATCGTTCTTATTCATATCATATTTTTAATTTTACACACCACCCATCGTTGAGTGACCGATGTTTCACCAATTAAATTCGAAAGAAGACCCGTCGCTTGCTCAACATTTGCTGTTCGTTTTTGTCCTGCTACAGATTGTTGAGCACTATCAGCTATGGCCGTTGCAAAAGTCATAAATCTGAAGAAAGATGCAATTCATTACTTTTATGATTTTATTTAACATGCTGGAAGTAATCTCGCTGCGACTCTTACCGCGTGTAAACCTTGTTCCTAACTTTTCTTGGAAATGCTAACAAATAATTTCTACCGTCACCGCTAAATACTTCCAATGCCATTGGCTGTAACAGATATCTTCTTTTGTGTACCTCCCTGGAAAATAAAACGGATAAATAAAGTAGCAGTTCACTATTCATCTAAATTAGGTAACTCTAGCGGATAACTGCACCTTATGTCTTCATAGTTGAATTTTGAACATTGTCTCATTGCTCTAGATCTTCGAGGCGAACCAGGTGAAGGTAATATAGGTTCATATGCCTCTGGCAGACTTTCGATATCTCGAATCTCCCGAGATTTCAATAAAGTAAATCCATCGATTACGTAAAAATGCTCTTTCCCAAATAAGAGCAGTCCCTCAGTTGTGTCTAAACCTTGTATTCTAGCGCATCTGAACATATGACTTATCTAGAAGTGAATTAACAGTCAATATCATTTTCCCGATTTCACTTATGTATGTACACTCTACCTTTTCATGTTCTTCAAGTAATCTGAGTAACGTCTGATTATCAGGGACCGTTTGATTGTTTTCTTCTTCTTGCTCAATGTCTTCAATTGTTTCGTCAGGCTCACTGGCGTGACGTTCAAGAGTACAAGGTACCATTGGTGGTTCACTATCGGCTGAGGTATCATTTACATTTAACGGACTATCGTCTATTACAGGATCACGTTCTCGTTCAAACATTCCAGCAGAATTTCCCAATTGTTTCAAATAATACTCTTTACTGTCTGTACTAGTTGCAACTTTGTATTTAAGTTGTTTCTATAGAAAACGAAAGACAAGCCAGTAGTTATTCCTCTAAATAAAATACCACATCCATTGAAAGTTTAATTGAACAGCTTGCAAAAGAAAATAAATTGAAACCTATTCGATCAAAAGACAATTCCAACTCACATTATCTGGATGTTCCAATTCGGGCCTGTAAGGGTAGTGAATGTAGAAGAGATCATTTTTCATCATCTTTTTACGCATTCTACACGGTCCCTCAGTCATATCAAGCATCCACTTGTCAAGTTGTGTGGGAGTCGGCGGTCCCCAAAGGCCGCGTTCTCTAGTAAGTTCTGTTTCTGTCTGTAGCCATTCCTGAAATGAGAATAACAAGTGTGTATATTGCTTATAGTTTTACAGACTAATTTTATTGAATACTTTATGGATGAAATAAAAGCAAACAGCTATTGAATTATGAGTAAAGATGATACCTGGTAAACATATCGCTGTGTATGTTGATTGGTATGCTGATGCTGAAGACGTCTGGAAGCAGCTAATTCTCTGACCAAGGCGACATGCTGTTCAGTCCATTGAGCGACTTTGTTTTGATGGAGTCTAACTCGAACATGAACGGATTCTTCTTTTCTAACTTTAGTTCGACTGGCTAATCTTGTTAAACCACCGGTAACCTTCTGTATTTTCTATTAAAAATCAGTAAACATTACAATGAATTTTATTTATCTTAAGATTTTTCAGGTAGAAGCTTTGTCTAAAAGTTGTATATAATCAACACACTTACAGATTGTATTTGATTATGCAATTCCCAAGGCACTCGGTAAGATGCTTTACGTTCTAAATCAACATAATTGAGCCATAACTTAGTGGCAGCTTCGGATACTTGATCTCTTACTATGGCTAGATCAGGAGCTCGTTCATTACCAGTTGGTGGAATTAGAGTCACTTTGAATACTTCCTCAATAGCTGGTTTTTTACATACATATAATTCCTCCCATACTCTCAACGCAGCTACAGCCATCAAGTTATGTCCTTGATGAGATGTTAATCTGTCATCGCTAGCCTCAACTTGGGGATTAACATGCCATGTAGTTTTCATATTCGTATCCAACATAATTTTCATGTCTGCTGTCAGCTGAAGAAGGCAATAAGTCAAACAGCCAATGAATTCGAGCTCATGATTGCCTGCGCCAAACACTAATAATCTGTTGTTAGTCAGTTTATGCAATGCTTCGAGCACAGCCATTTGATCAGCTATAGAATCAGTAGCTCGAGACAGAAGGAATAGGATGGTTCTATTGAGACAGTGGTGAAGTCCCTCCATACTGACCACACCTGGTCTACGCTTTGCTTGTCCAATTAATTTTACAATGAAATCGAATACTTCGTGAGGGTCTTTAGTCAATGCTCCTTGCCACAATTTATCCACTATTCTGGCAGCAACATAGCAAACGTTACTAGTTATGTTATTAGCTGATCCACCAGGTACTACAGGCAATGCAGCCTGTTCACCGATCAAAACATCTGCTGCCAATAAATGCTCCATTAAAATCGACAACACTTCAGTTTGATAGCGAGTTTGTTGACTGGTTGAAGCATGCTCAGGCCATGCTTCCAATACGAGATCGATTGAGGGCGGAGCCTTTGCAGTTACCGGCAGTGATAAAGAGTCAACAATTATGACACGAAGAAAGTCCATGACGAATTTCTTGGCTATATGGTTCGTCAGACCAATATCTTTTGATGGAGATCTTACTAAAACCGGTTCCTGTGAAGAAAAAAAAAAAAAAAAAAATAAATAATAATGCTTCTGGCTCGAGTATCTCATAGACTAATGCTATACCAATTTATCTAATTACCTCATCAGCAGGTGTGCTGGCTCCACTACTGTCTTGACTGCAGCTGGGCGGTTTTGGAAATAATGTCCCTGCTAGCGCACCCAGGACTTCAGCAGTCATATAAACTTGCATAAAATCGTTAAAGTTGTGATAGAGAAAAAACAGAAATTGTATGATTGTCACTGGATAGTCGTTGAGCCACTCTGGTAACGTTTCTGACCTGCAAAGGATTGAACGATTTTCAAAATGCATCATCCGTGCATTTATTGATACAGCAATATAGGACTATCGATACTATCGATTTGAACAGTGTACATACCCATTGATATGACTATTGAGCATAGTGCGAACCATAGCCAATAATGTGACAACAGCTTCAGGACATAAATTGATTTTTCCAGATAATGAGGAAAGGGATTGATTAGCTGGTACACCGAACATAAAATTCCAGACATTGTCGAGATCCAACTGAAATAAGAATGTGATAATGCAGCTTGTGGTACGTGTGTTTCAATTAAAAAATTAATCATGCTTATAATTACCTTCGAATCGGCAGGTAAAAGTTTCACTGGCTGTCCCAACATCAGAGCAATAAACAAAAAATACAGCTCAGGAACAAGATCCACATGTTGGGGAAGTAGCCAGCCAAGATGCTGAAATCCTGGCACATGAAGACCTACGGATTTTATTTCACCACTAGTCATCTGTTGATGACACCCTGTAATTATTTTAAGGAAACTCAGTCACATAACGAGAGTGAACTATGTGCTGTATCTTGCTACATAAATTTTTCTGCAAAATAACATCCTACACATTTAACCCAATTATATTTACCAAGCGCTAAGGCCATTCTGTTGGGGTCAGTGTGCCTTAACCAACCACCATTGGTTGTTCCCTCTTTAAACTTTTGTAATATCGACTGTACAGAGGTCACAGCTACAAGGATCCGTAGTCCCCATACAACTGTAGTGCTGTGAAGTCCAGGTTGGAGAAACAACAGTATCCAATCTAATCCTAACACTCTTACAACATCTTCGCACATGCTGTAAATAGATGTCAAAATTATTAGGTGGATATAATATTAGGAGCAAATGGATACCTAACGTCACTCTGAGGAACTACCACAAATCAAACTATTGTCCACGGGGTGTTATACTTTTACTTACTTATTGGTCACTTTCATTCCAGAGAATAATAACGAGTGTAGTAGCTGGAGGCATCGATTCCTCAACAAAATATTCTCCCCTTCACCCTCCTTGCCGTTTTCACCTTCTCGCAAAACTAGATGTTTTTCCGATCCAACTGGCAAAGTAGCAACGATAAATTGGCCGAACCTGAAATATTTATATTGCTCTCAAGGGTCATATATCCATCATTGTGCAAATATGAGAAAATTCTAAACGTACAAAATTCTTGAATACCTCAAAGAAGAAAAAAATCAATCAGAAAACGTCAATGCCTGTTAATGAAGAATATAACCTACCACAGGAGATCAGCCTGTCTTGGTTGGCCCAGCAAGATACTCAACAGCGCTAAAAGGACCTGTCTAGTAGTATTTTGTTTGACATCACTGAGAATATGTAGTAATTTATGAACTAATTGTAGATCTCTCATTATTCGGAGGTTGGTTCTCTTTTCGCTTGATTCAGCAATTAATTCGTACAGGTGTTCAAGAAGGGAGCGTAGAAGTTCTCCAGGTGCTTCATGCCATACCTATGGAAATAAAAACGGTCATGTATCTTTCTCTTTCCTATCAAGAACTTCAAAATTGGATTACACTTATTACAATTGTTAGATGATTATGAAATACCTCCAAGTCACACAGAAGATCTTGGAATGCCGTCAAATTGGGAATGGCACTGGTTTCTCTACCGCTATCAACTGTACCTACTAAACTGAACGTAAGATGTAAAATATGGCTGTTTAGTAATGGGCACTTCCTTCTCAAGAGCATAGCTAAGGTTTGGTATCCTCTTCTGCGGTCCATTTCTTGCTGAGCAGCTTGATTCGATCGGACAACGCAAACTAAGGCCTTAACAGCAGCATAAAGAGATTCTACATCTTGCGCCATTGCGATAAGACCTATGAAACAATTATCAAAATCTGTCACGTGTACTATGACTCCAGTAAACTGCCTAAGTAACGTACAACACAACTTACCAAGCAAAACAGAGCAGCCGCCCACATTATCAATCATTGTGGCAACAGGTCGAGGACTGAAGACTCTTACTCCAAGATACCCTACGACGACACCGCCAAGAGCCCTTGCTGGACCACTGAGGTGTCCTGCTGAGTTGTGAAGCACTCTGATAGGTGTGGCATTCTCATGGGATGACATGCCCAACTTTTTGAGAAATAAATTTAAAATTAAGACACAGATCAGAGGAAAAAAACTATGATGAAAACATAGCCATAATTGTTATATTTAATGTGCGCTCTAGAAGCTAATCTTGTTCTACCAATATACAATTAATTTTTAATAAGCGTACCTGTTTAGCTATGGATTTGTTATCAGCTCGACTATAGACTTTTCGAATTTTAGCAAGCGTCAGTTGTGACATAGCTTTTGCATTTAATCCAAATACAACTTTTTCTTCGACTACAAGTGCTGGCAACGGCTCAGGACCTGTGTAGTATAGATCAAGTTATACAGAATGTCAATGTAAAAGAAAAAAGGCGCGTATCATCACCATTTACAATGAAGAAATGCAAATTTATGTAAATGACATTCATTCCTTCAGAACTGAATTGCTGCTATGAAATACTTATGTGTATTTTGATCCAGACATTTGGGACTGCAGTTTTCTTTACATAACGCATATTCGGGAAATTTTACTTACCCAACTGTGGCGCTTGTAGACTGCCCATATAGTGCGGTCCCAATTTGAATAGTGTGGCTATATTTTGAGCATTGAACACTTCTTCCACCAGGTGACACGGTCCCTGCTTCCAAGTCAGTCTAGAATACCTCCGCCAACATGGTGGTGTACCAATGTACCCATATACCGGGGATGCGACAGTCAAATTTGCTGCGCCACACCCAGGAGTTTGAGATATATAGTGCAGCTACAGGTAGATAAGGAATTAGTTTAATGATACAATAATTTACGACAAAGCTTCAACATCAATATTACCGATATTTCAGGTTATTTATAGGCTACCTTTTGGCTAAAAATGTGCTGGCCATCGAGGTAGAGAGAGAAACTAGAATTCTTTAAAACTGCTCGATTTAGTACAATGGCTATGTGATGCCATTGTCCTTCGTGAAGTAAATCTGGACACCACACCCGTGCTCCGTATTCACCCGTGACTTCTGGTTCCCATTCACCTACATCTGAAGATTTTGGATGTGCATCATTTTGAAAATTTTGTTAGTCCTCTAATTAAAATTATGAATATAATACTCACTTTGTGGTAATGGAGTTTCATGTGTTGATACAATAATGGCTTTATCTCTTGCACTAAGAACTGCTGTGAGACAAATTAAATCTCTTGATGCTTGTGGGCTGCGCACTAGAGTTAATAATCTCACACAATGTGGATCAGTTCGTGGATCACTAAACTTGTCTACACATATCCAAGTACTGAATGTCAGTCCAGTTTGTGGCGGAAATAATCGATCACCTGAAAGAAAAAGATCCAAAAGATATTTACTGTGTTAGTAATTGAGAGAAATAACACTAATCACAAATTGAAATAACCACTGAACTAATGCTCATGTGGCTGGTCAATGTCCAGAGTAGACAGTAATAACTGAGATTGTAGAGGGGAGTCAAAGAGAAGCCAAGCATGGAAACACGGGACGACACACTTGACATTAACAATACCACTGCAATTATTCAATGTAGACAGCGTGTGTAGGATGTAATCATTGGAGGAGATATACCAATGCAAATATCACTTTTTTAAACCCAATAGCTTGTAGGTGTCATGTAAAGATATGTAGTTGAATGATTTCAACCTACATGAATGACGAATATAGTTAGTTAATGTTCTTCATCTAAATGTTGATCATTTTTCATTAACAATAAACCGTTAATACAAGCTATTAGTTTCATTTTACATCAACCCTAATCGTGGTGGTGTTACATTTCTACAAGAATATTGCGATTTTCGTCAAAATTGAAATTTGTTAAGAGGCAGATGAATTTACTTACCAGAACCAATGCCACCGAGAACACTGTTATCAGCAGTAACGACTGTAGGTGGTGTGGTACTCTGAGGTGCAATGCTAGGTAGGTATAGACAGGCAAAGCCTTCTGCACTCATGTCCAACTCAACAAACGGTGGTAGTGTGCAAGATCCATGAGCTCTAAAGTCTTTCGGCGTTGTCATGGATACTAGTGTTTTTATGCGTGTTAGGGGAACCGGTCCCCCGGGTTTGGGCTTATTGGGCTCAATATCATCTAATGAGATGCAGCATAATGGATCTCCAAGCCGCAAGAACTCCCTGTCATGAAAAAATAATCAAGTATTGTTTGAACTTTGGAGTAATAAATTACTGAGTAATTCCATTCTATTTAAAATAGATATTCATGTAAGTTGGATTTCGCCTTGTATACCTCAAGTCTGTTGGTTCTAAAGACTGGGCAGCAAGTCGTTCAATTATATATTGCAAAGGTTGATGTAGTGGATGTGTTTCATCCTGGAGCGCAACTTTTCCCATGATCAGAAGTTCACCTGCCATTCCCGCTTCACACATTACTTGCTGGTTCCTTTCCGAACGTACTAAGCTCTTGATTATTTCAGCTATATATAACTGCAAGGCTAAAGCTATTTGTTTTTCTGTATCGTCTGTTATCGACGGAAGAAGATGAAGCATTCCAACGACAATCCCAGGGTGTATGACAATTGGTTCCGGAGTTGGAGGATTCAAGTTCAACGAATTTACAGTCGAACGTTTTCCACTACCCGGGGAATCGAGAGACTTTTGGTGCTAGAACAAAATTTTCACTTAGTATGTTTGCAGCAAGTCAAATTCCGAATAAGACACCAGTATCAGATAAGAGGAATTTTGTTTCTGTTTTACCTCAATGTTTACATGTCTGTGACTTGGAGATCGAACTCCTACTCCAGTCAAATTTGGTTTGTCGAACGCATCTAAGGCAACGTCGTAAAGAAGCCTCAATAACAAGCATGCGTAGCCAAGGGCGTTTGGCATTTCGCTTGGAAATGTAGGATCCAAAACATTGCTAGTAAATAACGAATGCAACACATTGTGGTGATTCGATGTCAAAACAACGTCAGAATTAGTCAACTTTGTTTGCGAGGAGAAACAACCAAGGAGTCGCAGAGTGTCACATAAGCTTGATTGACATATCTGTAAGCAGTGTCGAGAAATGAAAAATGGTTTATAATCTGATTTACTGTATCTTAAATTTGGAAAATCCACGAAATCAAAAATGTATTGAAGCAAGTACCTCATGATGGAAAAATTTAGCATTCGCTGGTTCAAATCGCATGGCAGTGCTGATTGTGTGAAACACAACATGTAACAACATCAGTAATGGAGATTCATTCCGACACATGTTTTGAGATATATTGTTACATGGCTCATTATTTTCCACAAATTTGTTGCCCAGTCTACTTTCCAAAGATACCAAAACTGACATCACATAAACAAACCCTCCCACTTTACGAAATACTGTTCTTGTCCGATGAGACTCTCTCAGGCAAGCGAGCAAGGACTGAAAAATATGGAACAATATTATATAAATTAATAATGTACGAACTATTTATTTCCTGGATGTTGCTTTAGTCTTATATTGCCACACAACGTACCTTCAAAATATGAGTTTTCAGAACCAACGCAGTTGGCGGTGCGGAATGCATTACTCCAAGTAATGTAGCCATGTCATCGTCTCCGCCAGTACTTATCACTAATTCCCTAACAATTCCAAGTGCTTGATGCCTACAATCGGTGTATGGTACAAGATTATGAGAACAACGAGCTCCTCCACATTCTCTAAATACGTTAGCATTTTGAACATTGCCTGCTAACAGTGTAGTCAATGCTTCCATGATCAAAGCACCCAGACGCTCTTGATCTGGACACATTATGTACTCTGAAATATTAAGATGACTTTTGAGTAACAAGAAAATTAAAAACTAATAAAACACAATGAAGTACATACCCAATCCTTGATCTTGAGCAACTTGTTTATCCTTAAGTAATGTTGCATATCGATGAAGACAAGTCACAAAGACTTCTAACATTCCAACTTCTCTGTATACTTCTTTAAATATTGTGTTGTGCCTGATGAATTGAATTTCGATTGAAGTGAGTAATCAGAATTCAATGACAAACGATCAATACATCAAGTTGTTAACATTTATGCGGCAAATTTTATTAGTTACCTCAGTATATTCAGGAGTGTTTCCATACACATGATACTGCAGCTGACAGAATTGTTGGATTTAAGTAATATCGAAAGTGATATGAGTTCTTTGCAAGGCACAAAATTCAACTGAAACACTATGAACTCAAGTAACTGGAAAAATTTTTCCTGTATTTCCGGATTCTTCAAGTGAATTTTCTCTGCAAATTGAGAAAGTGTGTTTTGTCCTTCAAGTATGAAGTAGTTAGCATTGTCGCTGTGATAAACGCTTGATATAGCATCCAGTATTGTGCAGCATAACAGTGGAGAATTCGATTTCACAAATACTGATTGTAAGACTTGGAATGCTTGTATATTGCGAACACTTCCACCTGAAAAAGAAACCGCAATTGTTTTTTCTCAATTTAATATGCATATTAGATTCTAGTAACAATAACTTTGAATAAAGCAAAAATATATCGCACCTCTGTTACTCGGTTGAGGGAGAGTGAAGCCGAGCATTTGAAATAACGAACCCATACTGGCTTGACTTGGTTTCAATTCCGTATGACCACACATTGTTAACGAAGCTAGCATCAATACTAAATTTCTGATCGCATCTTGAGCCTCTGCTCTACCATCTTGCTCTAGTCTTGACGGAGCATGCCTGCAGCAAATTTTAAGGTAAAGACAGTGTATTAAAATGATGTAAATACAGTGGCCATTGGAACTTGTTAAAAACAAAACACATTCCACAGATAATTTCGCAAATCCTTACTTCAGCAAAAATTCCGACAAGAAAATATATCCTTGGCAAGCTCGGAAATCATCCAGAAGTGTTTGCGATACTTCACTTGAGTCTTTTAGGAAGCAAAATACAGTCACAAACATCTCTACCACTTCCAAGGGTGCGAGTTCGGGAACTCTTTGCATATTATCTATACAGAGTGCTATACATCCCTTGTCTGCAATGAGAAATAAGTAAGACTCAGGATTTGTTTTGTCATTTTAAAGGAAGAATAATTTCCACTTCAATCTGTCTGCTTACTGTGAATATAAGCAACAACATTCTGCGTCAGGCCATGCCGTGATAATGTCATTAAGACTTCCGCAGCACTTTTACGCCACATTACATTATACTGTGGACACCAGCTTGTTATCGCAGAAAATAATAAAGTGAGATCATCTTTTCTTGCAAGCTCTTCTGCTGGGTATGGGTGGCTGCACAATCTCACCAATACCTGCTTCCATTCAATGGTATTGACAAGTTAGTAAGGTTTAAATAGCATAGAAATATACTTATTCAACAGAAGTTTGAAGCGGACCTGTACAAATATTTTCTGTAGCAAGATCCTGCGTTCTCTTGGAGTAAATTCGCTATTAGTATCAGCTACATCAGCTTCGACTTCACTCATTTGAGGCAAGTCAAAAAATAAATAAAGACATTTAACTAATGTTGATGGTACTGAGGCTGTTGTCATAACCTGGAAAAGATTTAATGAAATACTAATAATCATCTGTTGTTGACTGATTATACACTACTTGAGTTAAGTTATTTGGGGGAATCATTGACAACTCTAAACAGTAAAATCAATTGAATAGCTGTTGAATGTCTCACCTGTATTAGAGAGGTATCACCAGCAGCTAACAGATTTAGCGCCGATAGTAACATCCATCCATTACTAGATTCTTCGCTATTTTCGATCTCAAGAAATTTAACAATAGCACAGCTGGCTGTTTCAGTACTTTGGTTACTAGCTCGTCGTCGTATTTCGGAGACCATTAACTTGGACACTTGTTGAGTAAATGCTAGTATGTCCCAGAATTTTTCGTTCATATCTCCAGAAGGACTAGAACCAAAGACCTAGAATTGGAAAAATGAAATACATGAGAAATCAGGTCTGATAGAACTAAATATTTTAGATCAGTGAAATACAAAGAATTTCTCTTGACTGTTAAAAAAAACAATTGCATCAACCAATGTTCCGTACTAATTTTACCTTGCAGAACAAGGGTAGCATGTTATAAAGTTTGTCATCACGTTCTGCCTCACTAAGAGGGTGTGGTGGATGTGTGTATTCTGAAAAAAGCTTCTTGAGATGCATGAGGCCCAAAGCTGTATGCTGTGGGTTGGCTCCACTAGCTCCGTCATCGATGCTACCCCCACTTCCAGATCCGACACCAGCAACACTGTTGCTCCCTCGCAACTTGCGCATTATGTTCATAGTTGCGAATTTGCTACAAGCAGAAAAAAAACTACTCAAATTCTGATGCATTAATAATATATACTGTACCAAGATAAGCGGTGATGATTATCATATGGACGCATTCTCAGTGAACAAACATAGGTATAAATAGGAAATTATAGTGACTAGACTATTAATTTTCATTTCATTAGCATAGTTTTCTTAGTTTCTAATTTACACTATTTATGTAACAGACAATAAGTAAGGTAAGATATAGCATTGCAAAGAAATATGGCTATTGGTATATTTTGTAACTGATTAAAGGTGACACAATAAATAAGTAGTAAAGCGGTCAATGCTGTCTCAAGTGGTTGACCTCCGGTGGCGATAAGTGTATTTATCAATGAAAAAAGTGAATGCCACTTTACTCATGGGTTTCGGTATTGCTGATTTTCAATATGTCGAGTAACCAAGTCACAGGTATAGGTCTAGTTGCACGTAAAGTAGGAAAGGTAAAAACAGAAAATTATTGAAACGGCTGTGTTATAAGAAGAATATTAATACGAGTAGTTATTTTATGCAGTGGGATGAATGTACAGTAACTGTACAACTAAAAATATCAACGAACACATTGATATATCAGCTGACAGTGTTAATTCTGAGAGGAGTTCTGTTTCATTTCTGCGTATCATATTACGACGAAAAGAAAAACGAAATAGTGCATGTGTGGTAAGTAATACATATCAGACGAGGAATTCAAAAGCGTGAATTAACAGAATTATAAATAAACAAATTATAATTATATTCTGTTAATGAAAGGAATCATTGACTTTCACATTTTGCGATCGAATTTCCGAAATCCAATCCTCGAATTAATCAGTCCCGGCGTTAATTTCAATGTGAAAATTTATGTCATAATAATTATCGGAAATAATCATCATTGCGAAAGTAATGTATCGGCTCAATATTTACGTCTGCCTGCCTTCTGTCAAATCGGCGTACAAACTTCGTGGGTAATATTCACCGAATCAAGCACATGATTTTCATAAATGACAGACACTTTTATGAACCGATATTATTCGAGCGACATAATGTGAACGTTAAATTTTACCTCTGACTGGTAAGGAGATGAAAAATTCTACATATTCTTCCAGAAAATCACTTTTTCATCCCAGACTCCTAACACTTTACTGCTAGCAGACATCTTGACATTTGATAGCTCTCTCGGCTCTCAACCAACTGCGATACGTCGATACTGGTCACGTGAGCATTGACGTAGTCGCGAAAACTTGAAACCCTCGATCCTCCGCATATGTAAGAAAATTCTTATTTATAAAGGGTTTTTTATATCAACACCGTAGTTATTAGTTATTAGTTATTATAAAATTAGCTACAGTTAGTTGAATTCAGACGAACGCACATGATGGGAACTTTTTGGAGTAATAAATACTACCATGGCTTGAAATTATTCAACGGCTAGGTCGAAACAAAATCGTTCAGAACCAGAAAATATTATTAATTTGTCCACTCGGACTTTGGAGTATAAAAAAGGTGAAGGCACTTACAAATAAATTGATTTTTTTTTATTATTAAATATTCTGTAAATATGTACAAGGTGTGCTGCATTTAACAGACGGGTTTTTCCTCAGTGCTCCCAACAGTAGTCTTTACATTATGAAAAAAAGTCAGAAATTTTTTTCTGTGTTTTCTTAATTTCCTTCGAATCATTTTTTACTTTATTTGACGATATTGGCAATTCTTCTAGTGTCTGTTTTTCCACTGGCTTGTGGCTACGTCTACCAATCAAGTCAAGACCAGATAAACGCGGCTTTTTAACTTTACGTGTATCCTGTGTAATTTCATCATCGGGATACAGCAAGCTTGTTAAATCTCTCGAGTTCTTCAGCTTGATTGGTGGGGTGGATAATTCCGGCATTGATTCACTACCGTTGTCTTTATTTTCATTTTTTCTGTCATTATCAGCCAGATTTTTAACGACTTCTGTACTGGCTTCATTATTTTTCATTTCAGATTTTGAGACACTCAATGCACTCTTTTTACTTCGAATTACAGAGTTAACATTCGAATTACCCGAATTTGTATCTAATATCAAATCATTGGAGAAGTCCTCATCAAAAAAATCCTCATCAAGCCATTTTTCTATTTGCTCGCGTTCGAGGGCTTCTTTGACGTTTGCGCTCGACGTATAATTTGTAAATTTGTTTAGATCATTTTTGACAGACTTAGATTTGTAAGAAATTGTATTTTGTTCTTTTGTTGTCATATTGCTGTTTATTTTGTCGAAGTAATTTGTCAGAGGTTTTATTTTGCTCCGTTTATATAAAAAATGGTAAAAATCCAGACTCGAATCATTAGATTTCGAGGCAGAAGTGTGGTAGTCACAGAGGAGACCAAACAGTTGCCCTGAAACAAGAACTTTAACAATGCGAATATACAGACATAGACGAAGGGGAATCGTATTTCCTCACCAATGCTAATATTCCGTTCAATCAGATGCCAATACATGGCAGCTACTTTATTTCTGAGCTCCACATCACCAAATGTAAAATATACCATTGCTCGACCTGCAACGGCAGCTGCCATCAGCTGCAGTAACACTTTCAGCTGCGGGTCACCTCTGAAAGCACCACAGCCCCAGTTGCCAGTAGCTATGGCGGACAATTTGTCTCTGGGTATTTCGGAGGAACTGAATCCAGCATAAGCCTGTACAAAGATATTCCAAAATTTACTTCACTTGTGTTTCAACAGATTTGCAATTTTAGTCAATCATACCTTATTTAACTCGCGAATTATGTTTGTAACTGTAAATTGTGTATGGGACTGTTTGAATAACAAAGCATCAATAGCCACGACAGAAGTACGTCGTCTTCCACTGCTATCTCGTGGAGTTTCATCATTAAAATTTCCAGTCCATTTAAAAGTATCGCTATAGCCTTCATAGTTGCTGTAACGCTCAACACCGGTAATTATGAGAGCCTCAGTGTCATCTAATGCTTCAGCAACCAGCATGCTTGCCATTAGTTCAGGACAGATGACAAATCTAATTTCCTCTTGGACGCAGCCCCACCCCAAAACACCACCACCAATATACCTGAAAATAGTTAAAAAATTTTTTTTACCCAGTGCAAAAATGATGCAATGCAAAATTTAAATAGTAATATTGATTCTTCTTATGCATTCTACACTTCATACTTGTTAGCAAAGTCTACTTGCAAAAGACCAGCTCCTTCACTTTCGATTGTGCCATTGCTTGTTATATGAAGGTGTGGAAGTTTAATATCTTGCCTATTCCATCGGGGACAATTTTCCTTCGGGACATATCGTCGTTGAATAGTTATCACACCATCCGGGGCTACTCTACGGATAAACCATAAAGGGTTTTCATTTTGAAATAATTTTAGAGGCATTAAAAATCTTTGTTGAGAAATAAATCAGCTCAAATCACTCATTTTCATAGCTGTTAAGTGGGTCAACACACCTTTAGCTATGATTCTTCGAAAATAATGAAAAATACATTTCATTTTCTCCATTACAGCCTCCGACCTGTCAGGTCTTTCTTTTTCATAAGCACCAAACAGCCTAAGGTTCAAGAAATAAATTTTACATCGTATTACTGACATGGTGACATGTATATACTATCTTAATTATAAGGTCACCTGTTGAAATTAATTTCCGGATACATAGCATATTCAGATTGGGGATTTGTTGAATTTCGTCGCGGAAAAGTGCAGAGCAACGCATTAGCCAACAAAGAGCCGACTTGTAACTGACTGAGGCTGAGAGTCACATTTGTGTGACGTTTAAGAAGCGGTATCGGGCTCGTTACTAGGGCTGGAAGTTGGAGTGCCAACTGCACTATTTTTGGTAGTATGTCATCGTAGAAAAGCCCCGTTTCATCTTCATCTATGACCTGGAAATAATTTACGAATGTATCAACTGCGTTAATTTTTAAGGCAAAAGTAATTTCTATACTCATAAGCAAGTTCTGTATCCTACTTCGGAAAAGAAATAATGAAGAGCAGAAAAATCCCATCGTAGAGCATATTTTTCATTATAAGATAATATGGCAACTTCCAGTTGATGAGTGGATGCAAAGCTGCGAAGCAGTGCCTCTTGAATTACTTCCCATCTCTGCCTGAAACCGGAGCTTCCAGTTGTCTGAAAATTATTCCCGTTGGTGATATTCAATATTTGGTCCAATTATACAAGGTAATGAAATAAGATTGTTTTTCAACGTACGTGTTTATTTGGATATAAGCTGTGTGTTGAGTGTGGCATCCTAACGTATCCTGGGCACCATTTATCCTTTTGTTGACTACGATAAGGCTTAGGGGGTCCTTCTCCGGTGAGCGGTAGCTGGTTGAGATTCATAGAAGAAAAATTAAACATATAAGCTTTAGCAGATCAACATCATTAAAATTTCAAAGGGGGATTGAATAATGCTGGACAATTACTACAAAAAGGACTGTGTGTCGTGGAGCAGGAACTATCGGAGCCATTTGCTCGTGACCATATTTTGCTAATCCTTTTTGAATCTCATCCATGCTAATTCCTTTCCATTCTGGCTCATTTGTTGATCGGTCTGAAACTTTGACACCAGCTTTATAAATAGTAGTTATTATTGCTTTTGAAACCACTCATTCAATTTACATGTTATTGGAGAGAATGTTTCACAGACCTTCGCTGGAGTTTGACGCTTCAACATTATCGTCTGAAAAGATATCGGGGGACAATTGATAATCTTCTTCCATAGAAATCTTCACGCTCTCTGATATGGGTTTGTTAGTATCTGCCATACTAAGTTACAATAAAGGATTTGTACAATTTATTATTCCTGCGAGATTATATAGCGTACTTTGCGAGGAAAGTGAAGCAACTGACTCGAGATAACCTATAAAATCAACACAACATTGTAAGACAGTTATCACGTACGACGATTGTAGTTTATTTAATGATTCACGCACGATATTTAGATGTTTTCAAGGTTCCAAAAAGTTGCGGTTGACAGTGATCCCCTTAAAACTGATTTAATTTATTGTATTTACACTGCAATCTTAGGTGTTCCCTTCAGGTTCTCCTACTTCACGGCTTTAAATAACAGCTGTCAAACCCCCTGAAATCAGGAAGCGGATTGGTCAAGCGATTGACAGATGTTGGCGCATTATTTTGATAAAATATTTTAAAAAGTGTGTGTCATAAAGAATATAAGAAGTATTGTACTGTACTGTACATAAGGATTACTGTACAAATGATATAGATTAAAATTTAATAATCGAGTTGCAAGGATTCGTACATTCGCCGTAATTATTAAATTTAGTAGAATCCAAGTGAAAAAAAAATTAGGAATGCAGCTAGGATGCAACACAAAATGGAAAAAGGTAGATTTAAACAAAATTAAATTTATTTCTAGAATACCGGAATAGCGATAATAAAGTATAAGGATAATTAAATATATACAAAATGTACAAATAATAGAGAACGATCATTCAAAAATGAAATTTGAATGCGCAATTTTTTTGTTGTATTATTAAATACACTTTATTCAATTTTCACTTTTATTTTAATTATATATCTAGGAGGTGCCGAGTGGCACCGCTATCAGTGCTACACCTTGTAATGGGGTAAGATAGGACAGTTTGTTTTTCAATTTTATTACATACTATAGTAGTATTGGACATTTAGAGATGGAATACTTTGATTTTTTTTTTCATTATCATAAAATATTACAGCCCATTGTGATTTCCAACAATTTAATATTCATTAAGTGCCAATGGTTCACCTTCATTACAATTTCAGTATTAAATAAATAACGAAAACATGAATATCATATATTTAAGATAATTTAATTCGCCTAACTTGGCCTTAGTTGCAGAGAAACGTTACAAAAACTAATTATTTTACTGTCATAGTAGACAGAGAATGACAAACTGGAGAAAAGAACATATGTAAATGAGTGTTGGAAATCACTCAATTTAGATTAGGAGCGAACCGCGCGTCAAATTTTCGATATTAGTCGTTTTGCACATACTACTCCGATCCCCGTAACCAATCACCACAGATGTATATCCAAATTTCGATAGTTATTATAATTATTATCATGATATAAACTGATCTATAGAACGTTTACTAGGATGTTGATATTTTTCTTGCGGTACGTTGAACTCCATAATTTAATAATACCTTTACATTCTCCTCTTCTGGCAAGCCATGCTACTTAGCTATACATCAAAAACTTCTCACACTGATTTATATACTGTTTTCGCCAGACACTGAAATTTTCATACCAGGTATAATTCAATCGTTATTTTACATTTAAATTAAAATATGTTCCCAATTTCTTTTCTACATTCATTTTCTCATATCAAATCAGATGTAAGAATTTTCGAAGTATCATTGCATCTGCAAATGCTAAGAAGCATTGCGTTTAGCTAGTCATATACACTATATTTAGAGCCGTAACTAAAGCCTATTTTAGGTTTGTACAAAACTTTCATTTCTCTTCCATGTCTCTCTAGGTGGATTTCAAAAATTGTTTGATAGCAATAAGTACATTATTTGTCTAGCCTCTCCCAATGACATCAATTTATAAATTCCAATCAAAAATACCTACGGAAATAAGTGACCCACTATACCGATAAAATGGAAAAAAATTTAAAATTCGCAGTCTCTGATAAATTATTTAAAATTTGAAGAACTGTTGCCCGATAAATTAATTTTACTGTCAATACCTGACGTATCAAAGATTACGTACAATTAGATAAAAATATTAAATAGTGAAACAAGTCTCAAATATTGTTAACTCAGAAATTCGATATCGTTTACGTTAAGTAATAACATATAAAAAATCTGAGAGAAGCTAGATTAAAGCACCAGGAACAACGTGCAAAAATGATGAGAATGTAAATTGTGTGGGTCTATGCATTTATACTGAGAGGGTTAAAAATCGCTCTTCCTTCAAAGAATTATAAATATTAGATGCTGAATGATTTTGATTAAATAACATAATGAAACTCGATTGCATTTGCCCCGTTAAAATATATTTACATTGCATCTGATGGCGAAGATAGTAGACGAAAATGAAAGTTCAAACTCGAAAGTGAATACTTGCATAAAAAAAATTCTTCAAGAATCTGGAGACTACCTATTTATAGATCAATTAAGACAACCAAAACTTGAACGCTTTTTGATCTCATTGCTTAAATAACTTTACTAGTGTGTCATGAAGTTCGGTAATTTATGCATTCGTGATGAATGTTAGTCACGAAATTATGCCGCAGACGTAAATATTCTTACGGCTTGGTATTCTGGCAGATCGATATAATTATCCAATGATAATAGCTTTACTATTCTCAAAAATTTCAACATTTCCTGGATAATTCAATTTACAATATTGGAATTCACGGTATTGAATAACTGCGAAATACCATAAAATATCAACTTTTCCAAATATCACACATTAAGCCATAACAAAAAAAAAAAAAAAAAACAACATTTATTATGTCTTATAATGATTGATGATATCACAATGATTGTATATTCAAATCATGAGATGCGTGAATGAATTTTTGACACAAAAATATTGCAGGATCACCCCAAACCGATAGATCATTTGACAATTCGCAATTCGACTCGCCATTGTGTCATTAAAGAAGTTATGAGGAAAATTATCCTTACAAAACGGTGTTATCGAATAATCGGATTTCGAAAAACCAATTTCAATCATACAGTCTGTTTCAATCAGATATACAATACATATTTACAATTCAATTTAATACTCTATTGTAATTTACCCACAGTGTGTTTCACTGTAACTATACCAAAAGCTAAGTTTAATATTGCGGTGAGTTAATCGATTATGTTTCTTCACTCTACACACTGTTCCAACAGACTTTTATCACCCACGATGCCAAAGAAATCCTTGTCCCAACTTAGGAAATCTCAACGTTGCAATATAATTGGCAATGTAAAAAATCTAACTGCTCGAATAAATAAACTTGGGGTTTTCCTGTGTATGCATGAAAATAAAATATAATAGAACCCCCTATAATCGGTGTCGTCAAGGGTTGTGCGACCGACCCGTTGCAGAAACGGCTCTTGCTGCTCGTGGAATGAGTGTCTGTGTTGTAAGTCTTCTAGGCATTGGTATGGACGATTTGGTTGATGTTGTTTCAGGTTTCGTCTGTGCTACTGCAGCAGTGCTGTTGACATCCAAACATCGTTTTTGTCCCAACTCTTTAGATTTTTGTAACTTCTTTATAGGCGAACTCTCTGCTATTGGCTTATCTAAGTAATCGTTACGTGCTGAGTCCTGCCGAGACCTGAGTAAACGTGGTGAATGATCGCTGGGTTTACGGAGAGTCCTGAATCCGTTTAACACCGTAGGCGCTGGAGGGTGCGGCTGGTTCCATAAGTCACTCCAACTGAAATCAATGATGAATTTTCACAGTGAAGAAGAGCTTTCAAGAGCTCTGCCAGTCTAATAAGTTTGCAATTGAAAACGTACTATTCAAAAATGGTTGTGAAACTTGAGGAGCTTGATAAAGAGATGACATCTTTCATTTTCGTATACGCACGTATGAGGAACAATACAATAAAACTCACCCCACATGGCTAACCATTGCAGCATGAAACATTGTCAATTTTGAATCCGTTATAATTTCATAATGTTAGTCCAAAAGTTTTAAAATACCAACTATATATGCTATATCTTATATAATCGTTGGTGACATTCATTCTCATTCAATGCTCGGAAAAATATATCTAGTTTCTGTATATTTTTTGCAAGTGTAAGTATGTTGCTGTAGGGTACTGTATCTGATTAAAGTATGTGTTTATATTAAAAATATTCACTATAGCACCAGTGAAACCTATATTATTACATACAACTATGTATATACAGTTTTTTAATTATTAATAAAATACATAAGATACACCTTCGCGCTGATTTCACTTACATTCGTTGCTTCAATTTGTGTAAATATTTGCAATATTGCTTCCTGTTATCAACTATTATTTAAGAAAAAGCAGTTATATGATTTAGCACCAATAGATGTTAAATGACGAAAAGAATTTCTTTCAGATAATAGTAATTTCTAATACCAAAATTCTAGAAAGGCAATTACATATACTCGTATGGAAAGGTAAGCTAGAGAATAATCTATCTCTAAAAGACTGTTCCTGCAATCCCGGGAGTTGAAAAATTGTTACAGAAAGAAGCCTCTAGCAATTCACACCCACTCTACTTGTACGGATGAGATTGCGTTGAAAAATTAATCGAGTGTACAAGATTCCTCCAGATTCATTTTATCTTCAATCATTCAAGAATTCTACGCAAATCTATGAAGTATATCAAAACGTATTGTTAGGTATTATAATGTTTGAGTTGACTGTAATTTGCATGCGTACTACAACAATGGGATACCTAGTGCTACACCAAGGGACATATGGCTCGGAAGTAAAGGAGATGTAAATAAATAAGAAAGTAGAAAACGCAGAGAAGCAGGCATCCCAATATTAGATCACACAAACTGACACACTCTACCTTCCCGATCCTGAAGCTGTACGTGTCATTAACCACCGTAGAAGAAGAATGGCGACCAGAGCAGCAACAACAACAAGTTATTTACATGTCACGTTCGTGGGATAATATGTGAAAAAAATGTGTGTTTTGATGAGTGATTTCTTAATTGTATAATACAAGCTCACTTATGTCAAGTTTTCAGATCTACTTCGTCAGTGTTAAGCAGAACTAAATTTTCCAATAATGAGAATTTTCGACATTTTTCAAGAAACAGATCAGTCATTCAAATGGTATAAAAATGAGCTTGTAAAACACTTCTAGAGTTCAGTGCAACACGAAACATTAAAATTAGCACTGAGAAGATCAATGATGATGGTATATGAATTTGTCGTGAAAACGGTATTTTGAATGATTTCACATGATAAGATGTTATTTGCCATTGTTAATAGAATTTATTTTACTGACAACACCTCGAATAGGCCATAATAACTGGGACTTAATACTGTCTACCTTTTGCAATTTGTAGAAAATTGAAATTTCATTTCATAACAAATCTTCTGTGCGAATTAGAAGGTGTATGAAGAATTTCTTTCGACTGCATACTTTGCAACATCGTTCAATTCGGAATATTTTCTTTATATTATCTGCCATAAACTCCAAACTTTTTATGGCTACCTTGAACCGAATTGAACCGTGGTGAATAAATATGACAATGGCAATTTTGTCTCTAAATTAGTCTACATAGCAAACCAATGAGACACTTAAGCTGTGATTTACAGATATAATCATAAGTAATATTCACTCGAATGGCGTATTTTATACGTTGCTCACCTGACGAGAGGCCCCGCGTTGCCATCCTGTGGGAGTGACTGTAGTAACAATGGACCGGCCGACACTGGTCGCACCTGGTATAAAAAAAATTCGATGTCGCATGAAGAAGTTTCTTGAATACATATTCTCACATTTAACTTGCAATATAATGCTCACTTTGTCTGTCTGCGTAGCTGCGTTAGATGTTTCTTTACTGATGTCGTTGCTATTGCAGGATGATGAAGCGCTACACTGCGAATCCACACCGTTAATGCCTTGATATTTTGTCATTTGCACCTGAACAATAAAATTTACGATTTAATACTCGATTTTAGAATTTTATTACAATAATTTTCAGCTCATAGAAATTATTCAATTGATCGAGCATTTGCATTAATGAATTACCTGCAGTAAATGCACGGTTCGATCTCTGTCTTCCAATTGCCCTTGCAGAAAGACAACCTGTCTACGCAAATCAGCCAGTTCATCTGCAACGCTACTCGCATCGCTACCAGGTGATGTGCTTGCTTCCGTCGTTCCATTTTCATTCAGGTTGTAGAAGAGACCATTCTATGGTACCAAGATAAGTATATTACGAGTTATAATATGTACACCGATATCTTTACTACGTAATTGCTGGAATTATTTATATTGGGTCCAATGATCAGATTTTAGGCTTAAAGTGAAAATGTAGCTAACCTTCATAGTATTATCGAATGGGTTGAGAGTTTCTGCCTGCAATTAAAGGAAAAAGGAAAATTAACGAGTTACACGGTTTGAATTTCTTTGATTTCTCTTACGTTTTGAATGATAAAGATATATATGTGTGTGTGAGTGTTTTGTTAGAGAATAAGTATAATTAATAAGTGTATATTAGGCATAAGTGGATAGATAAATGAAACAAAGTATATCATAACGTACCCTCGTCAAACCGTTCTCTTCCGACTTCAAATGCAAAACCAAGGATGACGGAAAAAATAATGCAAAAAAGAGAAAACAGCGTGTTAATTATACACAGCACAAAACACATAAAAGCGTACATATCTTTGAGGAGATGCGTTATATATTATAGTCGGTGCATTAACGTTGACAACATTAATAATAATTATATAAGATGCAACTCATCGATGATATGGCAAAAAAAAAAAAAAACATCCAAAATTTTGCAGAATGTGATGGACTTGTTGTTAAAAAAAAAAACATTAAAATTATGATAATATCAAATAAAGTATTTGAATAAAAATTCACAGCAGCCGATTCGAAAATTAATGTTTCACATTCCCACGCGTGATTTTCTTACCTCCTGAAGGACCCGTTTCAGTTTAAGAAGCATTGTCTTTATGGAGACTATGTCCTGAAACATGTATTGATACGTGCCACGTTCCAGCTTCAAGCTTCCTTCATCTCCAGAGTCAAGACTCGGCGATTGAATCTGTAATACGACGAGAAATCCCACAGGTAATTATTTCCTGCTTGAGATTCAATTAGAGAAAGAAAAGAAGCAACAGAAAAAAAATAAATAAACAAGAATGCCAGCCTCGTTTAAACTTTAACAATTTCCTTTCTGAACTAAAAAAAAAATCTCCACGTTACATTTCTCGGAGGCCTCAGGGGACTGGAAACTTGTCGAGATCGCACGCTGTCCAAAGAACGAGGTGAATCCGTCCCGGATCTGCTTCGCAATAACCTGGAGGTCCTGCCGCTACCGATTCTGAAAGCATAAAAATATAAGAAAAGTTAATTTTAATCTGTACGAAACGGTTCTCGGGTAATCGAGCCATTCATTTCTCCCAGAAAAAAAAAAAAAAAATTAATTAAGTAAAGCTGTCGTAACGATTCATGCTGAGGAAAAACTGTTATTTCGCGATTTTGTAATCGTCCGAAATTCAGTAAACCGCAATAAAACAAAAGACACTCATATTTGGAAATCTTAGTTCCTTGAAAATCGTTTTAAAATTAAGTTGTTTTACTTATTATTATATTATTTTAGTTATTTTATCCCCCGATATTTCGTTACGATAACGTTACCAACTTCAGCCTCGTTTCAAAAAAAGTAAGAAAACAACAAAGATGAAAGTGTCGAGTCATTAGCATCCATGCGGAACCCAAGTTTACTTGGAATTAAACAGCACTTTGGCGCACGAATACCGTATATTATTATGCCTATATTTTGTTATAAAATTGCATAACGTTGGATAATAAACAAGGCTACCTCCCGCGTTCGCACATGGCGCGGATAGCGACGGAATTAGCCAAGTTTGGGGCGGTATTATTGACGAAAATGGCGGGCTGTCTGGGTTGTCTTGGAGGCGGCGAACCTCCGGTCGGCGTCGTGCTTTCCGACGACAATCCAGAGTCTTCCCCATCGTTAGCGATCGAGATCGCGGAATCGTTAATCGTCGATCGGGTTCTCGAAGAGGAGCTGAAGGTCGTTCGTTTTCTGGCTCCACGACCCGCTGTACTCTCCGGAGACGAAGAAGACATGATTTTCGATGCTTTTAAACGACTAGTGTACCCAATTTTCAAAGATAACGCGAGCCGGTCTCATTCCGAAGGATCATTCAATTTTTTACTGCGATAAATAGTACGCTTTGAATTAGATGTTCATATATATATATGAACAAAGTATATCAATTCAACACCTGCAGTTATAAATGCAAGAGAAAAGTGGATATTGCAGGTATTGAATCATCGTAGATTACAGGTGATTACGACGGTCTGTGCATGTGGTTAAATCGAATTGACGGTTCGCTCCGCGTCACATTAGTTACGAATGGAACACCGGATACACTTTGAAGCAGCTTAATTCATCACATAAACATTAATATCCGAGCTACGCCCACCGTGTATCAAGACTTCAAGTTATTGCGGCTGAAGGACTGAACAAAGCAGTTGATCGGTTTACGCGCAACAACAAAATACTGTTGAGATTCGTTACTTGTTGAAGAATAAGAACTGCAAATTTCACGCGTGTGTTTTTTGTACTTTTGCAGACTGTGATGCTTCAATTTTGTTCCCTACCATACTTTTATGGAAAAATCTTTAGCACAATATTCAAGTTCGCGTCAAGTGTTTCACGGAGAAATCAGCCACAACTTCGCGAGAGGTTTACAAATTATCGCTGCGGACAACGTGACGACACCTGTTTGACGTCATTCGAGTAAATTGGAAACTCCCTGGCACTCCAGTCGCTATTTGCAGGCAATATTACGTTAGGAAAGACTCGAGGAGGTGGTTAGCTGACCGTCGAATGGTTTATCGTTAGCTGCAGCGAACTCGTTCAAAAGCCACGTGCAGACGGGATCGAATGAGATTATCGCACGGAGAAGTTGCGGGTTTCAAAGGTTCGCTGCATCGCTGCGAAAAATATGTCCGCAGCAACGCGAAACTCCGACGGAGTGACACTGCGGCTAGAAAATCGCAGGATTCGACACGGCTGCGTGTACACGGGTATTTATACATGTGTATGTATACATATACGTATATACGGAGGTAAATATCTGCGCAAGCGTTTCGCAGCCGCGAGAATCGGCCGCTCGATAACGCGGCTAGCCGTCTCTGCGAAGAAGGCAAAAAGAGCGGGACGGAAACGGAGGAATTACCTCCTTTCAAGGATATAATATTGTTCTATGATACATGACGAAAATCGCATAGGCGTAACACGATTATTGGTAATATCGTTGATCGGGTGCGGGGAAATTTTTGCAGAAAACAGGAAGATCGATTTTGAGAAAGACACGGTCTTCAAAATCCGAGGTTTCAAAACTTTAGGCTGAAGTTAGTAGCGTTAATCGTTATTTCACAATTGCAGGAATATCTGAAATTGAGTAAATTGTACTATGGCAAAAGGTATTCCTTTTTTTAAAAACTTAAATACCTCAAAGTAACTATAAGTTTGCAACATAGTGATTTCTCCTTCCCAACGTTTCGTTACGTTAACGTTAATAACTTCTGCAGCCTTGTTCAAAATTACAGGACAATGGAAATGTCTCTTTACCGAAACTTTTTTTTTTAATGCGGGTGGTAGCCTGGTTTTTCTATACAACTTCGACTCACCGTCGAACAGAAAAATTGAAAAATTGACGAGATTCTTTCACGGTCCTAATTTGCTTTCGTGAATAAATATACGTTATTACTAATAACAAAATTAACTCCAGACAGAGTTACGATATGAAAAAGAACCACTGTCGAAAAATTTCTGTTCGTATTTTTGGTATCAGTAGCCTGTCCAAACATCACAAGACAAGATTTGGTTGCATAAAAAAACGTCTGCACTGATAAAAATCGACGAATTCTTCCTTCATATATCTTCGATGGTCGCTAACTTCAAATTTAAAAAATCAAGAAGCGTGAAAATCATCCTTTGTGGTAAGTTGGTCTGGCACAGGTACTACCTACGGTAATAAGGGACTCTAGAGGCGTTTGCTGGATCAAAATGGTCTGCCGGGTGAGCAACAAGACTTTGTTACAAGGTCTCGAAGGAGATGAACCGAGAAGATTTCGCCCCGCCCGTTAGAAGCATGAAAGTTATTTCTTCACCGAGGATAAAAAAAATTTTACACTCCTTTCTTCTCCGCGATATGTATTACGCGACCACCTACAACTGAATCGCACGTAAAGTAGACAGAATTCGAATGACATTTCATTCTTGCGAATATTTAAATTACCGCAGCTTGACAATGGTCGAGTGGAATTACTACTCAAGTGAAAATTAAACAATAGTCCCATGGGAAGTAATTAAACAGGTTTTTCTCCCCTTCTTTCTATCTCGCGCATTTCGTCTCATTATGCCACCTCGTTCTTTTGTCTCGATGGCTTCTTCCCTTACGTAATCGAAATGTACGATCGCACACTCGTTTGCATACGTAAACTACACCGTGTTGTAACTCGCGATTTCAAGTCACACGCGGCTTCTGCCAGCAGAGCCTTCGGAAAACGGATTATATACCCGTCTAACAATAATGATAATGATAGTAATAATAATGATAAAGTTACGTCAAAAGTTACCGAAAGTTTTAATTCGTCGTACACAGGTTAATGCTATAAAGAACGGCGCCAAAAATCACTCTTTATTTTCTAAGCTCTTTAGCTTATACTTGCACGCTATCTTCATCTCTCTCTTAATCAACGTCAAAGTCAAGTCGAGTTTCTTTGCCAGCGCAAAAGTTTGCCGACGTTTGCCAAGAGCGGCATGAGACGGGCATCAGCCAAAAAATTTACTTCCTCGTACAGACGGCTTCAGATACTATCCGCGATCACACAAAGAACCGAGACTCGAGGCATAATTTATATATGACGACCGACGTGCGGGTTTGGCCGAGCATTAATTTTAATTATAAACCGCAGGTACTGCGTATCGATTCAATCGTTAAAATAGAAACTAACGTCAACTTCGTCGCAGAATTAATTCAAAGTTACAATCGTAAGTTACACTCGAATTAAAAGATTATCCGCCAAGTTCTTGTACGTTTTTTCCATTAATAGAAAGAAAAGAAAAAAAAAAAAGAAAACCCAAAAAGTAACCCAAAGATTTCAGATCTGCATTCTGCGTGTGACAATAATAAATTGCATAAGTTATACACGGTATTTTTCATAAAAACGATGCATATCCTCTCCTCGTACGCGAACTCTGAAAGACTTTGCACAATTTACAGTCGAATATCGGCGAATGCATGCGGTACGTGAAAACGTGGCGATGTTGAAAAACTGAAAATCTAGGGGATAGTCTGAACCGGCACCGCAAACTCCGAGGGTTGAAAGGGGAGGGGATTACCGGCGATGGATTTTACGGCAGGGAATGCAGCCAGCCGGCTTACTCTACAGACTCTTTCTACTGAAACGGGGAAACGGCCAGAAGCTAACCCGACGATTCTCACTCCCCCAGACTTGGATGCATTCGCGTTTGGCTCGTGCACCCCGCCGCAGTCTGCATGTGCCAAAAATCACCCCCTTTCCGTCTCGTGCCATCCCCCGTCAAACCCTGCCGCCTGGGTTATACATATAGCATTATGGATGTACATAAATATTCGCGGGGATGATGCCGCGTTCAATATCTACATATATATATATATACATACATTGCAACTACATGGGCAGATATATATATATTGAATATTGGGCCCCTGGGAGGAAGGGAGGGACACCGACTGACTCGTGCGCGGCTCACAGCTGGCATTCGGCTTTGTTTGTTCGATCAAACGCACTATTGTATACATACTATATATATATATATATACATATACACACATATATATACTAGATATACACATATATATGTTGCTATTTATTTGATATCGTTGCGAGCAGTAGAATTTTTTCACTGAATCTGAAAGCACGTTACTTCTTTTTATTTAATTCGTGCCCCCGCCCCTCACCGCGGTTTCATTTCATAATGCTGTACACTGATTAATTAAATAAACGGTTAAAAGAGAGTAATAAATGATCTACCGTATATGTAGAGGAAGATGTCAGTTATACCTTTTTCGATTATACAAGAGGAAATATATTTTGAACTACATTATTGCGTGATTTCCGATGAGTGTGAGTAAAATAGGGAAAAAAAAGAGGTCGATTCAGAGATTGGAACGGAAATAACAACGGATCTTCTTCACGTCTCTGTTAACGGAGTGCTGGAGTTGATTAGCGACTATGTATAACTATATGCATGTAACATGTATTTGTATACAGCATACGTGTACGTAGACACATAGTCTTATCGATCAGACGAGATTAATTTACGAAGCGTTATAAGGTAAACTGCTGCAGGATGCGATAAAACCGAATTATCGCTCGCTTGCCTATCGCTAGTTAGACAGTGGAGTGACTAAGTTCGTTGATTGTAATTCGGGTCTGACAAGAAAAATAAAGCGAGAAACGACGTGAGATTAGACATTTTTACATGGCTGAAGTTAGTCACATTAACGTAAATAAACATCATGGAACAAATCGTTGTACAATTTTTAAAACGCACTTTCAAGGAGGTGAATTTTTTTTTAAAATATTACCATATTTTCTTTGTCAAGATTTACTAACTGAATTTCAGACAATCCCTAAGAGTGCGAAGTAACGATTTATCTGAACATGCATCGTTAAAGTAACGATAATAACTTCAGCCTCCTATACAGATTTCTTTACTGTCAATTATCGTTTTACTTTTTGCTGTCGGAGTAACATCGTTATAGATCAAAGTACGCTTATATATTTTATATTACACATACTACTTATTATATATACTATATTACACATAAATCTCTCAAATGATTCACCGTTAATCTCCGGAGTCTACGAGGCGAAACGAACAAGGGCCAACTTTTTATTCCAGCGTTATACGGTGCAACGACGTTATCCTGACAATGGAAATTTCGTATCTCTTAAGTTATTGTTAGCCTTAAGCCGCGTGCCAATGCCGTTTGAAATAAACATAGATTACAATAAGTTTCGCTCCTTATTATATTCAGCTGCATAATCTACAACGATACTCAACCCCTCGTGTAGTTAATTAGGTATATACATTACAATGATTAACGTCTTGATTTGATATTATTTTACAGTATGTAATAGTACACATAAAACGAACCTTTGAATCGTCCCAAAATTTTAATAGACACTGTTAATAATTCTACATTAATTGACACAATATTTCGGATCAATCATTGATTTGAAAGTGTCGAATTTGTAAAGCGTAATTTAGAAGAATAAATTGAACATGGGAAAGTTCTTCGCGTCAATCCGTTCATTCGGTGCTGATCGAACTTTATTTTATTAAATATAACGAGCGCTTCCGTGCATCGTTCATGTAGAAGAGTGAACGGCGCACTTAGCAGTAACAGTATAGTTATAATACATATCAATTACAAGTTACAACCGCGAGATGCTGTAAGTCAGCGTGTATCGTTTTTCCGCAGATATTCTTACGAGGACAGACCGTAAAATCGTTTTAAAAAAAATCGACACCGGCGGAAGTTCATGAATTGATTTCGGTATAAAAAAATCTCGTCGAAATTTCTTTGATAATAATGACTTTGAATTTTTTTTTCGTCGATGTGGTTTATCGGATTCTTTATTTAACCGCGAATTGAAATAAAATAAAATGAAAATAGCTCGCGGTGTTGATCTTCTATTTTATCTTCATCTTTTTGTTTTTTGCACAATCCAAAGCTTCGTGTCACGAGCTGCGTTTGGTGCCGGTGAAGTGAACCGTGAAATAGTTCCGACTCTTTGTATATATTGTAGACTGGATACAGACATCAGAGAATCAACATTCGACGTACCGTGCTTATTACACCTTCAATATATGTCATATAAACCGCGAACTTCTCTCGTCGTTATAGGTTTGCAAAACCACAGTCAGGGATAATAAAAATAAAAAAAAAAAGCATAGTCGCGATGTACTTGAAGGCGGGTCCTTATAAGTACGTATAGACGTATAAAGTGGCAAGAAACTGTCCGATCATTTCCACCTGGTACCTATACCACCGACTACCGTAAGTAACGCTCTGAATAACGCGATAAAACGACGAAACAATGGCTGCTGTAACGTAAATATATTCCTATCCGTTTTTATCTGTACGTACGATACTGAAAACAAAAAGAATGGGATTTTCTGTTTTTCCAAATATTATACAAGTTTACTTCCGCCCTTGCGTCAGACTTTAAAAATTTCTGCTGCTGCCAAAAGCTGTAATTGTAATATAATTAACGAGAGATTGAAAAGTGTACGAACGAATAAAAAAAATAAACAATCAACGAGTTCATTTAAGTAATTGAAACGCCGAAATTGCATTATTAATTTCGCAAATTTTTCAAACGTTGTCTCGATTCTGTGACGGTGTCGGGACGAAACTCGTTCACCTTGAACCAAATAAGCCTGAATTGTAAGAAGGCGGCTACGACGCGAGAAGGGTATTGTAATAGAATAAACTAACCGCAAATTTGCAAATCAGATGTACTTACGTTTCACATGAGGGGGGGGGGAGGGGGGGGGGGGGGTAATTAATTGATTTTATTTTGTGATCGAAATTTCGATTAAAGGCTGTATAACGTAATGCGAGTGTGAACTCGCGGCGAACGTTTAAAATGTGTAATAAGAAGAAAAAAAAAAAAAAAAAAAAAAAAGAACAAGAAATGAAGAAAAAAACCAGGGCTATTTTCACATAACGGAAAGACCGTCACGTGGAAACGGCTTCACCTCACCCGGCTTATTGTTAGCCGAAGAAGAACCGACGGACACGCTCTCTGACCCCAGATGAAACTGTTTGACAACAGCGACCGCGGGAAAGCAAAAAAAGTAAGGAAATTGAAGAATCCACCTTACAAATACGACACTCGCAAAACAGAAATATTTCAATTTTTTCAGATTTCTCTTTGCATTTCTCCGCAAAAAAGTTCTTGAGAAATACAAGTATTTTTTTTTTTTTTTGTATGGAAAAACTGACGATACGTTACTTTTATTTTATTTTATTTTCATGTTCTATCCGTTAACGTTGCTCTAAGAATAAATTGTTCGCGGTAAGCTCGATGACTTTGATTTTCGAAAATTTGCTGTAAAAGAATTTTAGGGAAAAGAGAAGAGTAATTATTGATTGTGAGTATAAATAACGGAGGCTAAGAAAATGAGAAATACGTAACGTGTAGCGTAACGTTGTTTACATATATATATATATATATATATATGTATATATATATATATATATATATATATATATATATATATATAACAGCAAAAAAGTTGTATTGCAGTTAACCGAACAACGAGCGCGCGGTTACGAAATTAATACGAAAGTACGTCGATACGGGTACTTGTTGCGAAAATTTCAACGCTTCAGAAAACAGTGAAAATTGTTCAAGTAATACGAGCAGTTGCATCCAAAGGTTGCAGAACTCGATTTTTCATCATGGTAAAAAAAAAACTAGCAGGATGAGAGTGTAACGGGTAATTGTGTGTGAATAAAAATCAGAAAAATTCACTCACGAGTGAAAAGGGATCGCGGTTAGGAAATGATTTTTAGGCAAGAGAAATTGATACCGTGGTCGTTGCGCCATGCCAGAAATATAATTTATACAGTGTAGAATATAAAAAGACTTAGCCGGCAAGCGTATTGCCGGAAATAGGATTTGTCACGAATTACAAAGATTTAGTAGCTCGAGACGAGTTCGACGATCTTTAAAATCGGATCATTGCTTTTCAGGCCACATCTAATTCTTCCTTTCTTAAACGAATCGTTAATCAACCGTTTAATTTTACACCGAAATTCAAGTTTCGCTAAATCCCTAAAATTTCCTCTGCGCCCGAATAAGATTAATGCATATATAATATTTAATTTAATTTTCTAACAAAAATTCCCTACCCCATAGAGTCTTTTTTCATCTTCTCTAACTTATTATTCTATCGTTAAGATGACCAACTGAATTTTAGACGTACGAATCCTCGACTCGATTTGAACAGCACGCGAAAAGGTCACGAAAACTAGAAAAAGAGGTACAAGGACATTATAAAAAAAAAAAAATTCAAATGCCGCAGTAACAAATTCGTAGCGTGACAAGAAGCAACATCCAAAAATTTGCTTCGACTAAATCGTGACGACCAAGTTCGATGCAGTCTCTACATGTACATTTAAACGACATTCTCCTATTATAATATATACACGTATTCTACCGAAAAGTATCGGCACATAGATGACATTGGTCTGTTTGTTTGTAAGGTTGATTGTATGTATATTCATTGTATTATTAGGAACATTATTGTTATTAGAAATGCGAATATTTCACCGGCACGCAAAGAGTTATACATTGATCATGCAGTATAATTCTTCTGCCCGACTTTCTATATACTTTTTTAACCGCGGCATTCCAATATATCTAATATAAATAATCGCATCCATACCTGTGTACGTTACCGTTATTTTTTTTCATTTTTTTTTTTTTTTTTTTCATTCCACAAAACGATCATATTTAGTGACAAAAAACAAGTGCCGTTTAATTCAATTTCCGAGGTAATAAAAAATTAGTTAATTGATAGTCTGTCAACTTCATCGTAAAACGAAGATGTTTTTCTTTTTCCATTCTCCGCCTTTTCATTTTCCTTCTTTCTTTACGCATGCGGGAATGTCGAAAATTAGAGGATATCTCAAAATTTCAAACCACCGAAACTCTAGAGATATAAATTTAATTACAGCAATAATAATAATAATAATAACAATATAACAATAACAATATATTCTTCGTATATAATTGAATTTATAATAAAAAGTATCGTATTTGGAATACGATAAAGTAAGTTTGATAAATCAAATTAAGGAACATAATGTTATTTATAGCATGATGTGTATCCATGCGTGCGGTTGATTTATACAAGTATATTTAAATAATACGCAATGTTTAGGATAATTAATATCCAACGGAATTAACTTGAGCAAGAAACGCAAAAAAAATTATTCGACACAACACTGCGCGATTATGTATAATACACCATCGTATACATACAACAAATAAATAATTATACAATTAGGTATATATTTATGCGTATAAGTTTATAAGCTGCGAAGAGCATGCGAAATGTAAAATTAACAAGTTCACTATATAATAAAAATAAAGAAATATCGAAGAATATAAAATAAATTAAACTAAATAATAAATATTTTTTGTGTATATATGCTTATGTATATGTTCATATATAAATAAATAAGTAAGTAAAGGAAGCCGTGTCCGAAAAGGAAACATGAAAAAAAACATACGAAATTCCTGTTATATCGTTAGAAAAATATTTCGTTAATGAAAACGGAAATTCGGGATCGTTTTTAATAGGATCTGATAAAATTACGATACTTCCCGTGTTCTCTACGATACAATGAAATTTAAAGCTATATTTCAACGACTTCGTTTCGCAATCGGTCCGAAAAAGTTTTACACACGTCTGCTCTATTTAAACGAATGAGAAAATTAGCCTCGGGCAATGACGATATGTTTAATACGTACGTATGCATGTATATATATGTATATGTATGTAACGTACGTGGTCGACCAGCTTCGGACACGGCGGCCAGATTACCTCGTCTCGTCTCTACGATTCCGTTTACACAGATTGAGAAAACCTGTACGCAACAGGTTTTTAAGATAAGTCTAGCTTTTCTTTTACGTATTCATATATATATTCTCAATCTCTGATCCAAGTTCACACAACACAATCGAATCGATGAAATTAATTTCTACTGCGTTCTTTGACGGGGGGTTGGGGGTGGGGATGCAGATTATATTATACATTATTGCTATTTACCCGTTGGACGTTGACGAGTTTGTCGAATTGGCACTTGGCCCACTAGTCGTCGAAGCTGCAGGCTCCTTCATTTCGATTTTCCGACGGTATGCAATTTTTCACAAATATATCGTCCTTTTCCGATTCCTTGTCGAAAATTTAAATAACTTGTGCTTATTTCGTTTTTTTTCTTTGTCTACTCTTCCCGTTGTTATTATTCTTCCATTACGCTTCTTTTTTTTTCTGTCTTTGGCACTTTCTGCAGTCCTCGATTTATCTGTTTAAGTTGTTTTTTGTTGTTTTTTTTTTTTTTGTTAGTTGCTGCTTATGTTTTCTAACGTTTTTTTAAATTTTTTTATCACTTTGTCGATTCAATTTTCTTTATACGTTTCATGCATTAATATACGATTTGAATACACATGATTATAGGGTACGTTGAGTTATACCGATTCTTTTTGCATGTAACAGACACGATGATTATTACAGTCCCTTTAAATAATGGCACGTGTGTATATTGTTGATATAAATATATTATGTTATTCAATTATATGTGTTGGAATGTTAGAAATTTTGTTTTTCATCCATTTTTGTTTCATATTCTTGCGTATCCATGCAAACGTGTTTGTAAATTGAATGAAATTATACAATCACTGCGTGACTATGAGAAATTTTCATTATTTTCATTAATTACCACTGCTATTTGTCATATTTTTTTTTTCTCATTTTCTCACGAATTTTTATAATTTTTTTTTTGGTTTTTCTTTTCCATCATTTTTGAATAATTTGCTATACGACCGATAAGAACGAATATGATTCAACTTCACGATTTTCAATCACTATAATAATTGGTTCGGTTATACATGCTATAGCCATTGACTGATATTACAGAGATATATATATATATATAGGTATATATTTTTTAATATATTATATACGTATCGGTTTCAGAAAATATGGAATACCTATGAGTGTAATATACGTATACCCTATAATCTATAATACGCTTTTCTCGGCGTGAAAATTTAGACGAAAATTTATTTTCCCCTCACCCTGCATCGCTATGTTATGTAGTTGAATTTTTTATATAATATAATGTATAAATATAACTACGTTATACGTAAATATGATATTCGCCTATGCGATAATGTATTATCGTAAAGTGGGTTTAAATTTCATTCGAAAAAATTACGTGTAGTGTAATATAGGTGTACGTTTCATTGATAAACGGGTGTTCGATCACTCTATAGTAACAATCTCTTGTCAAATCTATTCAAGGTGATATTATGTGAAATGTACAACGAATAGAATCTATATTTTCGCAAGGCTGTCTCTCTGTGATATCGTACCTAATTATCGGAAGAACTTGCAAGCGAATACGTTTTTTTCATACCAAAAAAATAATTGTTTCAAACTTGTTAATCCATTTCTTTAACCTCAACTTCGTCATCAGCCCCGTTTTTTCATTCATAAAATATTGATATAGATACACGCGTGCTGCGTACTATGCGTTCTTTTTTTTTAGTGTTTTCCTTTTTTTATACACGCGAGAAGATTAACTACAACATGAGATAATTGTACCAATGACAATTATCCCAGGTATGTGTGTATGTGTTTATATATATATATGATGTACACAAGATTAAAAATTCTCTCTATAATATACCGCAATTCGCGCTATGACGTCAAAATTTCTATAATCATCGTTATACCAATCAGCGTTTTTCAGCCGAAAAAAATTAGCTTCATCTTTTTCTTCTCCTTATTCAAATCTCTCTACCATTAGGATAAACGAATATCTATGATACGTATCTAACAATAAGTAAGTGTATTCAACCACTCGAATCACCGGTTAATGTATATACGAAATTGAAAAAATACACTCTTCTCTAAAACGCCCTGTAATTAACCGTTCAAATACTCTCTAATCAGTAATCAACCACCAGATTTTGTTATAGTTTCATTACTACACAATTATGATCGTTATTATTGGTTTTGTTCGATTTTGTTTTATTATTTCGTCTCCTCGGTGATATTGTTTCATCGTTATTATTATTATTGATATTATTAAAATATTCGGAATTTGTTTTTTTTTAAATTTGTCAATTTGTTAGACGTTAACATTTGTGAAATTTATCATTATCACGTTACCACGTGTAATAACTTCACTCAATTTTTTTTACCAGTTTCCGTTATCTTTGTCTCATTTCTTCTTTAAAAATTTTCCCTCCGTACAGACAGACAGACACAATAATCACTTCCAAGCACCGTCGTAATTTTATCGTATTACAATAAATTATCGGACGAGATATTAAATATAATGGAAGAATCGACATAGAAGACAAAAAAAAAAAAAAAAAGACCGTCTACCGCGTACAGTGATAAAATAACAAAAACGAGACGGTATCGTTGAGACGTTTTTTTCTATTTATTTTTGTTAATTTCTTCCTTTTTTTTCTCCTTCTTCTTCTCGTTACTCAGTTTCTTGCTTCTTCTTGATTACATCAATTAATCCCCGAGACTGTTATACTAATTATACGTACACGTATATACATCAATATATACGTATGCATACGCCTAGGTACGACGCAAAGTACTGTCTGTATATGTATACATATATACGCGTGTGTATATGCGTATGTATATATATATGTGTGTGTGGGTGTATAGACGGTCGGTTAGTTTTGTTAGTCGGGAAAGAAGCACCGTGTATTATCCATTCGCTAGTTAGGATAAGTCAGCTGGTAGTAGTCCCCACCCGTAGAGTCCTCAGCGATTTGCATTTGCTTCACTCGCTTTATAAGCTCGCTAGAACACAAAACACTCCCACTGAATGATCCGCTCACTCTCGATACACACACCATCCAGATAACTAACTAATTTAATGAATAATTAATTATTACGGTACATTATTCTACATGTACGTTATGTAATGTAATGTAATATACAAAAATTGTGTATTAAATACAATTCATTGTTACGTATCTGTAATATACAGTCAATTTGTACATTATACGTCCAACGTTCAAAAATTCTGCCGACTGGTATAGCGTATATATGCGTAAAAATTATTTGTGCGTAAAAAATATGATCCAACCGCTGAATCTCGTCGTATCTCAACACTTGTTAATTTATACATCATACTTGATTTTTTTTTTTTTTCGGTTTTTCACCCGCAAATATATACCTATATAAACTTTGCTTGTATACATAAACGTTCAACAGCATGGCTTGACACGTGATGTGAAGATGAATTTTCTCCGCCGATCAAAAATTTTCATAACCTTCCAGAGCTGAGTTGGAATATATTATATATTACCTCCTTTATGTACAGGCAGAAACATGTAATTCTCTCTGTAATGTATATTATTGTTAAGAAATTAAAATTTTTCCGGAAGGATATGCAAAATTAATATCGACTAATTACGTATAACGATTGACGATTCGACAAAAACAATCAATGCACGATCTGCAGCTGATGATGAATAATTTTATACATAGATGAAGAAACGAAACAAAAAAAAAAAAAAACACCCTTCACAATAATTCACACATAAGAATTATGTTTGTGAAAACTATGTGTGGGTGTGAGTTAATGTTGTTCTTTCCGTATCAATCTTGGGCAAGAAAATAAAAAAAATAAAAAGACGATTTCATTTTTTTTTTTTTTTTTTGCAGTATACGTTTGCTAAGCAAAAAATGAAAGCAAATCACTGGTACCGTCAAAATTTTTAACATTCAAACACGACGTATACCTATATTAAAACTTATAATTACATCATCATAATTTATAATATAATTCGTATCCACACGATGTGTGAATTAATATGATTTATAAATTATCGTATAAATTTTAAACGTAAAATAATTATTATTGTTATTGTTGTTGTTATTAACGTATTTCTTTTATTTCTCAAACACTTTACGTTTAATTTATCGACCCGATTGAAAATCACTCGCTAATGTTGTTATGCTCGAAAGGAGGGGGAAAAAAAATTATAAAAACTAAAAAAAAAAATCACTTTCGATAAATTCACGGAGGTTTAACGAACGTAGAACCGCACGCGAGGAGCGCCGAGAGCGAACTGTAGTCTCTAGGCTCTGCAAAGCTAGTTTTCCTACAGATACAGCTTAATGCGCGGTTAGGACTCGGTCACTAAATTTGGACGCATTCTCTGGCGCTGTCGGCCTGTTTACTCAACGTATCTCAGCGATTCGTTACAAATACATTACATGCAGATTACAGTATAACCAAGTTTTCGATTTCCTTTTGAAAAATGAAAACATTTTCCTCCATTAAAACTGACTTCTCCTTTTTCCGTACAAGAAAATTCCTACGTTCAAAGGCAAGATTTGATCGCGAGAACGAATCGTTAAGAAAATTCGAAAACGCTTGTATATTTCTTATCGCAGTTTCAACGCTTCGTCTCGTATACGTTACGCATTCAAATTTTGTTTACAGGAAATACAACCGAAACAATGGCGACGCAGAAAAGGATTTGGCGATGCGGAAACAGGTGCGCAAATATTTAATTATCGTCCTTTATGATGATTCGAAATTGTCAAACAAAATTCGAATATTATTTTTCAGTACGTGCGATATGGACTTGATGAATGTTTTACCTAAAAGTTATTCAAATTTTTATTCTATCGTTTGGAAATCGCTACAGGATTATTTCGACGATATATTTATAAATATATATTATTTGGTGCACGTTCTACGTTTTTACGAAAGTTAATTGACCATTTTAACGGTTGATTCTTATAAATCGTAGATTCGATTTGTTCCTTCTTCCTTTCACCGTAGTGTATTAATAAAATAAAAAAACAGTTGAGCGACTATTGCCTTCAAGTTCACATTGTTATGATCATTTTTCTCAACAATTCTACTTTCTCAATCTTGGCCGAGTAGGTTTTATTTTTTTTTTTTTTTTTTACCAACTTACTGACTGTAGTCAACAGCAGTGATGTAAATGACAAAGTTCATCCAATTTCCTTCCGCATATTCGTCTAATATCATACGTTACACGGAAAAAGGTACCTTAATAATGAAAGGAATAATGCCCTACTTACAGAGATGAACCGAAGCGGATATTTTCATCAAAGAAAAAGAATCGATCGCAATTATGCGTGAAATCTATGTAGACACACAGTTTCGGTGAAAATATTATACGCATATGTGCATAGTTGATAAAATTTCACGTAAATATGGAAATGTACGGATGTAAAATGTAAGACAAAGCTTTTGTATGGTAAAGTTGGGCTTAGCGACAGAAATAGTTGGTCGATTTATCGAGCGACTCAACATGCAGGAACTATATACATATATATATTTATAATATACTCCCTTACACCGCATGCGACAAAATATTTTGTACGTATTATTCCTAAAATATTTTAGGGTCTACTTCTCCGGCTTCTGCTCGTAGAACACTTTCGCATATATCGTTTCTATACCGAAGGAAAAAAAAATCACAACGAAAGAAGGAGTGGAAGAAAATGTAGAGAAAGAAAAAAAAAAAAAACATTCATGAAGACAGATTTGCCTTTGGGCGATAAAATTGCATTTAATGAAAAGAGGAGGCATAATATTTATTTGAATAAATAGGCGGTTAAAAAAAAAAAATAAGTAATTCAAAACAGTTGAATAATAATGTATACTCAAATCGGCGAATATTACAGCAGCTTTTTTAGAATTAACCACAGATTTAAATGGTCTAAATTAGACGTTATTTTTCTTTCGGGCATAATTCTTTGAGAATCAAAATCACAAATGTGCTGCGGTATTATACGCATGGCTGTGAAAATATATCGTCGCAGGATGCGAGTTTTATCTTTCATGAGAATCGCTTTGTTTCCGGTTGAGTTCGAAATATCGACGGGAAACATGATCCGTGACGTCACTCCCCTAATATCCTGTTGCAATTACCGAATTAAAACGGACCCCGTCTAAATTCTGATACACAGCCGGGAATTTACGACGCTTCATGGTGATCGTTACGCCAATTTATATCGTACCATATAGACAGAAAAACAACGATAATTGATAATAAGACAATTATCAACACTGTCGATATGCCGTGCCGTTATAAAGTAATAACACCAGTGCAACTATATTAATAATCGTATGAACCTGATGTGCACAACTGATAATTAATTAGACGCGTGTTTAAAAAAATTCGTACCTTCATATGAGAATTACTCGTTGCTGAAGAGTAGCAAACAACTTTGTAAGCTGGGTTAAGGGTGAGTCACAGGGTGATTCAAATGCAAAGGTGCCGAGCACATCGTATGTGCAAAGTACGCCGATCTATACTTTACGTCCATGCATGCGACAATCCCTTGTAGTTACTTTGACGCATAAAATACATACACGCGTACAAGTAACAGATGCTTGCTGGTTGTAAAGATGAGTCATTGTCGACTCTCTCAAAACGCGTCAATATTCTCTACCATTTCACTTCTTCTTTATGCTTCTTTCGCATTTTGCACAATACCACATTAAACGCGGTGATATATTCGAGTCTCGACCTTACTGACCGATCGCAAGATTCTCCCTTTCTACAAGCAACTTTGTCCTTGGTTTATTCGGCCGAAAACGTTTTACGGGCGATTCGCTTGCATTTATGCAATTCAAGGTACACACTACTGAAATACGCCTGCATTTATGCAATTCGTGATAGACTTTGACAAAGTACTCCTGCATTTTGGCAACACCGATCGGTAAAATGTATACCTGGTTGCCTAAACGCAGGCGGATTTCGTTGAAAATGTATCTCGATTTCACCTGCGTTAAATTGCCCATCAGACATTTTCATGCAATATTGCGGTATGCGTTGATTGAATATCAACTGTCAATAGCTTTATTCTAGGTGTGTTTTTGTCATTTCTATACTGACAAAATTCACCAATGGGTGACAAATATATAACGTTCGTTGTACGCGTACCTACGTTATATTTAAGTATACTTCGTAAGTATACGTATACCTATGTACATACGAATATTATAAGCGTGGAATGAGTATTTCGTATGACACATAAGTAGATAAAGCTTCTACGCAGATGCATAAAATTTCAAATGACAATAAACATGGCGCAGTGGTGTATTGAAATAGATGAATCAAAAACTTCCCACCACCATCATGACCAACACACATACATGATATTATATGACTAACTCGCCTATAACAGAGGCGCATGCATGCGGAATTCGAAGCAAAAATTTATAACAACGATCGACCATATTCAAATTAAATGTGCATAGATATAATGTTTTACAGAGCGGCCATAAAAAGTCGACTTCACAATTCAACAAATGTTGCAGATTTTCTCGAAACAAAATCCCATTTTAATCCTTGGCTTATTTTCTGTCACTAATTTCACGTTAATTTGTGAAAAATTAATTGAATGAATTTTTTAATACTTCATAGTTTTTTCAATTCATTTAACAATAGACTCAACAATTTGTCAGAGTGAATCATAGAATATCCCGCTATTTCCAGGTTTCTCAAAATTCCGACTTTTATGACAAACTCCGTGTCACACTTTTTATTGTCCCTCGTTAACAGTTGACAGAACAACGAAGAAAAAAATTTCTCACTGTTCGAAAATAATTTCGTTAAACAATTTCTAAATATTGACTAACACCAAAATCAGCAACTCCTTTCTTTTATGTCACATTTCATTCAGCAAAGAAAAAACGTGTTCCGACTGTCAACGATGATGCAGCTAAACGTGAGATAAAGTTAATAAAAAACATATACGTATACACACCCGGATTCTGTAGTGTTGTTGTGATTGTTGTTGTTGTTGGCGTTAAGATTGTTGTTATTAGAATTGGAATGTGTTTGTTGTATCGAATGATGAGCCCCCAGCAAGCAGCTCCATTCTCGCATAACTTCCTCCCCTTGAGCCTCGAGTTCCGAGAGAATAGTGGCGTCGTCCATCTCGTGCAACGCCGTATTCGAATCTAGTCTGTAAACATAAAAATAAGTGGATAAATGGTGAACAATAACTAGTGAAAACCGATCGTCCTCTTTCACTCTTCGTTTCTTCTTCCTTGTCCTCCACCCCTTCTCGTTTGAATTTCGTGACATATTACACGTACATTTGACACGAGTAAAATTTTATTTACCGATGGGTAGATTCTTCGTAGGAACTAGCATCGCTGCGTTCGTAATCCAGCATCAAATCGTCCGAGGCGATAGATTCGCACGGTGACAATGTATCCACGCTTCCAGCACGACTGATTCTTCGACCATGCATCGGACTGCTTTCAACGCTTTTTCCGTGTACTCGAGCGGCTGCAAAGTGGATTAAAAGTCAGCCCAATCGGATATGAGGGTATAAAAAAATTGCATAGGAGAAAAATTCAATCTCGGGTGACGAAGATGATGAAAAGCTTCGTAACGAACTCACCGGTCTTAGGATGAGACTCGACAAGCGTGTAGCTGTTCTCGTTGACCTGGTTGTTGACGATACCGGTCTGCTGTAATTCGTGACCAACCCTGACGGTCTCGTCGAAAGTGAGTCCGGGCTGATCGGCGATTTCGTCGTCGAAGAACTCGCGTCCCTCAGATAGACTGAGGGAGTTAGAAGCGTTGGTAGGTGTTCCAGGACTGTCGTCATCAATGGTATTACCGGATTTCTCCATGACATTTTCCTTCCTCGATACCTTACCGTCTGACTGAGTAATACTGGCCGTTGGACTGTCGAAGAGACTGTCAACCGGGGATGTCTCGTCGTCGATCATGGTCGTCGCGGTTGCAGCGGCGGCGGCAAAAGCCGGATCTTCAATGGTGAGCAAAACTGATCTCAAATTGGTCTTTGGCACTTGATTTTGCGCTATCTTACCCTGACTCGATGCCGCGATAATCATCGCCTTTTTCATCTCCGCGTTATTATAGTTTGCCCTGCACTCGTCGCTCGAACTAAACGAGTACTCATCGGCCATCGCCTCGCCGTGTCCGTACTCAGGATCGTCGCTGCTAGGTGGACTGAAGTCGGACTTTACCGATGGCACCTTTTCGTACCGTGACCTATCCTTGTACCCCTTTTCCTCACCGAGTCCTTCGTCGTAACCCTCCGAGGAAGTGATCGACACCGAATCGTTGTACCTGTTATCCTTATTAATGACCCTCTGATAGTGCGATGTCCTTTCACGGACAAGACCTGTGTTCAAATTAACGTTAGCGAATAACTTCGGCAGCGTTATAACCGATATCTCGGTAACAGTACTGTCGTCATGAACGTCCCGAACGTCGAAACTCTTCCCGTTAACGACCATCCTGAGATTCCTCGGCCTGACATGCTGCCCTCCTCCTCCACTTCCTCCTCGCCGTCCAATCGTCGGACTTCCACCAGAGTTGTCCGGATAGTCAACGGTCCTCGCCTGTCCTCCGCTCTCGTCACCGAGGCATCCGAACTGACTTCCGATACCAGAATCCTCGGTACCCGATCCCTCCTTAGAACTCGAGGTGCATTTCGACACGGTTGATATCTTCCGGCTCTGATTGGCGGCCGTCTTTGCGGTCTTCGAGTTCGAGTCATTGTTCATTCTGACGGCAAATTGCGGCTGAGGTAAATGACTCGTGTGCAAAGTGTACTTACTGATCGGCTCCTGGCCGTAAGACGACCTCTGAGCCTCGTTGCCGCCGCCGAGGGTGTTGTTGTTATGATTGTACGGAGAGCCGACCGGCGATGGTCTCAGCTTCGATACGACCGGCGCGTTGTTCGTGGTGGTGTAGACTCTGCGGTTGGTCTGTAGCTTGCCATGGAAGTTGGAGTCGGCTCCGGTCGTCTTCTCGTGGTTGTTGTAGTGACTCCCGTTGTGGCTGGCGCAGACATCCCCGACTTTGTCGGTGTATCGTAGCGGCTGCGGTTGCCTGAACCCGAACCTGTTGGTCCTCACCGATGTCCCGGTGGCCTCTTTCTTCGGCGGTGCAAGCCTCGGCGTTGATCTTCCCGAGGACGCGTTGTTGTGGCCCCGGTAGTTGCTCTCTTCGTCGTTCCGACGAACCGAACGATCGCTCTCGTGTCCCGCTGACTTTGAACGACGGCCGTGAGACGACAGCGATCCTCCGACTTCGGACGAAAAGGAACCCGTCACTGGCATCGGTATACCGGATGTTGGACGTCGGCGAAATCCGAACGACATGGCGGTCCCCCTTGTGTATGGCGTGCCCCGCTTCGCCGCACTTCTGTTGTCTCCCTGGATTTTGGATGAGAAAAATTTCAACATGAATACACGATTTTAGGGTTCATGCAATAACTGGGAGTTCCATTTTCAAACATTGCGATTTTTTCGGCTTTGCGTTACGATCGATTTCAAATTACCTGTATTATGCGTACGTACATATATGTATTATATTAGACTTGTCGAAAAAAATCGGCTATTGTTTTTTCAAAATCGCACGCTTAACAGTTGTAGATAGAGGAAATAAGGAGCTCGTTTTAATTTAAGCCCGTTATATTAATAGTCAGAGGTTTCTGAACGCAATTTTCCATTTTCCGTTTGAGTGAAATTAGAAAATAATTTTAGTTATCTCGGAGTTTTGTAGCTCAGAAACGAAGCAATATACATAAACGTTTGGTACATATTTTTGTAAGGAATTAAATGCTGTACAAAAAAGGTCCGTTGTAATCTTTGTTGAAAAAAGTTTTGGTTCTCAAAGTTGAAAAGTTCTCATGTAAAACTTCATTTTTTCGGAGACTAACAGCTAACAGCGATACTTATCACAAAATATTGCGGCTTTTATTTATTATTTTCTTATGTGAATTAAATGGAAAATGGGAAATCGCGTTCATGAACCTCTAAATATTGATATTGGGAGCTCAAATTCAAACGAGCGTCTTATTTCCTTTTCCTAAAACTATCGAACATGTGTCTTTGAAAAAACAAAAAGGAAAGAAATATATGAAACAAATATATTGGCAAGTTTATTGTACACACCGACATGGCAAATATTTCAAGCTGTACATAATCGCTGCACATTCGACCTTTTCAAAGTTTATCTCTCAAGCTCAGCTCAATACGATTCGTATTTATTCCGTTCAGTCTCGAACAACAGAGTAAATCAATGATGCGAATGTACATAGATATAAATAAAAACGCAAATGTGAATAGATATAAAATTGTGTCGATTGTTCGACGTCGAAACGCTTTAGGCGAGAATCCACGCGCATGTAATAATCGGTAGGTGTAATGTAAGGTCGCCAGTGCTTCGGCGCATTTACGGACACCTGTATATAATTTATTACCATCGCGTTATCTTGCGTGAAAAATAATACCTCGGATAAGCATTGATCGATATCGTTCGATACGAAATCCCGATTCCCTCATGAAAGAATAAATTGCTGATCGATCGGCAATTCATAATCGCAGAGATATACTCGACATCGTGACAAATAAATACGACTGACTTTTGCAGTCAATTATTATCATTATTAGACAGTGAAATTTTACGATCCACGCGCTGATCTGTGTATCCGAAAACTGTTCCGTTTATACCATATCATAATAAGTACACGTATTCGAATATATATCTGTATCCGAATATTTCCAGAAATGAGAAATCCTAACGCGTGTGGTATTAATGAAAGTGCGGATTTAATCTTTCGACTTGTATTGTGAGTTACTTTTTGTGCACAAAGCTATACACGTATTGGTCAAGGAATTGTCATGCCTAGATTTGTATCAGTATAACAGTTCAACTTGACTTTGCGGTTGCGAATGTCACGCATTTGTATGCGCATATCGTATACAAAGAGGAATGGAACCTCGATCGTTATCGTCGAAATCACCATCGCGAATTGAGTATTCATTTTTTTCCGCTTTTTTTTCTATTTTTTTATTTTTTTGTTTCAACCAATCTTACGACAAGCTCCTTCGACTTTGTACCTCGCGATTAAACGGATCATATCACGAGGCGAGGTGTTTGTATTTTTACATATGTATACATATATATATATATACACACACGCTTATTTATGGATGGATACGCATGCAAGGCGGTTGAATAATCGAATGGTGATTTTGCGCGAAACGTTGTCGAGGTGTACATTTATAATGTGAAATAAATTTGTTTGTTCCTTTGATTTTTCGTTATTTTCGTGAGAGATACGCGATACGAACTTTTAGAGTCTGACGAAACATATAAATACAGACTTCTAAGTAGCGAGTCTGCAATTATTCGGATAAGATGCGTGACTCCCGTGACGATTTGCGAGAAGAAACTAGCATGACCTTGTCAACTGAAGGAGATAGACAAAAGATCGAAACTTAATCACTAGACATAACGAAACAAGGACGGTATAATACAGAGATAGATACATTTAATCTCTCTGCGGTGACGAATGATAATAATCATGTAAAATCTGACATCTATCTCTCTATCTCTTTCTGTTTCCGTACATCGAAACACTGCACATCGAATGACTATTTCGAGTAGAAAGAAAGTATATTTAAAAAAAGAAGAAGATAAAAAAAAATAAATTCACAACGAGTGTGTTGAAAACTCCATAATATGTAGTACAACAAATTATTTAAAACAGTAAACGTTCCTCGTCTTTACATCCTTTGTAAACTGTGGAGTATCCTCCACCACGGTACAACATAAGTGGTGTATGTAAGTGAGGAGCAGCTTGTGAAGAAATAAGAGCGTGAGAGTGTATTTTGGGAAGCTGCGTTAGGTGGAAAAAAAAACATAAAAAAAAAATAGAAAAAAAAAACGCTGCGATGCTCTTCGAGAGCAAAGAAAGTGCGTGTGTGTGTGTGTGTGTGTGTGTGTGTGCAGTGCGGTGCAGTGAGTCTCTTTGAGTAAATACGACGAGCTTTTGGTAAACGTGACACAAGAACACAAGGCAAGCACAGTGCACGTGATAATCCGTGACTCGGGCGAAAAACTCTAAAATTGCAATAATTTATCGAGCGAAAGATTTTTTCCGCCAATATTTCCACATCGATTATTGACTTTCGATTTTGAAATCGACCCGTCCGGCAGCAGCAGCACCGCTTACCGATGACACGCCGCGTATTTCCTCCTTTTCGCACTCATCGTCCTCCGTCCCGTAAGAATACCGTCTACGATAATCCATGATCCTCTTGTTGTTACACGAGGTTGAATTTAACCAGCCACAATGTTGTCTCCTCGCCGCAGTGGTTGGTTTCACCCGGAGAAGAAGAAGATGAAGAGCCTTCCAGTCGTATCGATTGATCAGCCGCGGTGTTCAAGCCAGCAACCTTTAATATTCAAAGCAAAGCTCCTCGGCAGATATCACAAATCGGCGATTGGTTCTTCCGTTGTGGTTGTTATACGTATTCAACGATCTTTCCTGAATTCCGTATTCCACTGTGATTCCGATTTCAAACTCTCCTCCATTTATACCGTACACCTAGAACTCGTTCGCAGGTTGATAAATACGCTGTACAGTCGAACATGTATGCACGACCGATATCCTTGGTGCGGATCTTTTCTTCCACTCCTTTCTCTCGATACGACGATGACAATAATTCTGCGACTTCTCACCGGCTCATCGTTTTACTCGTTTGATTTTCACACCTCCCCCGCCCCCCCCCCCTGCCCCCGGTTTTCTATCACCCTGAGATCGATCGTCGCACAAGTCGTGTCGTAGAACTTTGGCGATTAAGGTGTAAAGCGATTGAAATTTTCGCGACGTTCGCGGATACTCGCGTTTTCGGATCGTCGAGCCACTCGTTAATTCCGTATCTTCACATCGCTGCGGATTAACATCAGCCCGCTTCCTTAGCCTCGTCGTCGATGTGATTCGACGAGGATTGCGATCCGAATCACGAGATCTTTTTTTTGTAAAATTTCGTTTTTTCTCCTCCTCCTTCTCCTGCTTCTTCTTCTTCTTCTTCTTCAGTCTTTCGCAGCAGCACCTCGTTCCCGGTTCTGACGAGTGCTGCGTTTAACTTTCGAGGTAGACCACGACGGCGAGGGCGTCCGCGAAAGAGAGATTGATCCGACTAACTGCGCCGGCGTCGCGACGCTCCTCTCTTCGCCGTTTACGACTGTACCTATAGACAACGACACGCTGGGTATAGAGCTCGTTTCTAGCTGGGTGGTTAACGGGGAAAGAGGGAATGATATAATAAGCCGCGAGGAGGGATAGCTAGTCACGTGTATCGTGTCGCCGGCACTGTCGTGTCGCTTCAATTTTAAACATTTTCAATACATGCCTCTCAAGTATACCTATACATGTGACGTAGGTATGTAGTTCACTGGATCGCGTCGTTGAACGGAAAAATTATATCCAGTTTGCCGAACAGAGTTGCGCGAAGAAAATACAAAAATTATAGCGAAGCTCCTTGTATTCTTATACTGACCTACGACAACCTTCAATATTCAGGCTGGCAACAAATTTTTGAGGAAAAAATCACGTCAAGTTTTCAGCTTTTCCAGGACCCCGAGTCCCAGTTTTCCCTGTAATTTTCCCCAGTTCTAGTGAGTTACTAAAACCTGAATCGTTCAGCTTTTCAACTCTATATTCGGTTCAAATTCAATTAAAATTGAAAAAAATATAATGTAGGTACTAAAATGCCAGTCTAAGCCAATTTTTTTTTCACGATGTTAAGAAGTAAATTTATCGTCTCAAAACGTCATTTCCGATTCCCGTGATAGAAAAGTGATATTTATAATTTTTTCCCCGACAACTCCCGGTTTTCCACGACTCGTTTTAAACACTCTTATATTTCCAGGTTTTTCAGGTTTTCCAAGTGTGTGACCACTCTCAACATTATACCTTATGAGATATAACGCTGCAGCATGCAAAAGTTGCAGAATTTTGCGAAAAAAATTCATCGAACGGTCAAATATCCATGTGGAATGAAATCAAACGATTCCTTATTAACTTTCTGAAGTGATAAGTGAAAATGCATTTTATTATAACATAAAAAAAAAAAAAAAAAAAAAAGTTATACAATATTTGTAATTTTCTGTACACCGAAGGAATTCTTCTCTTCCCTAGTTCCTTCAATGATACTTTCGCCGTTGCCAACCTTCTAGCCTTACCGACAAATTAAGAAAATTGTATGGCGACCTTATTTTTGTCATTTCGCAGAATCGTTGTAGAAATTAGAATAATACGAAAATTCGAATATCTGTAGCGTGACATAACCTCAAAACGTAGTAAGAATGAGCTGCTAAAGTACGTTTACCAAACTTTTCTAAATGACCTCACAATCGCAACTGCAAACACTATAAATTTCCCAAAGTTTGAAATGATTTCGTCACTCACAGGAGCGAAAAAAACGTCTATGAAATAGGAGTCGCTAGCTCGGTCGGTAATACTAAATTTCCTTAAACTGCAGCCCGCATTGCGCTAGTATAACGGCGGGTAGATCTTAGCTTGCGTAACGAAAACGATACGTGGACAAAAAACCGATTGCACAATCACAGAAGATGTAAGAAACCGACCCTGTGCCTAATCAGATTATTTTACCAAATATATAAGGTGGAGACGTGGGGTACAGTCGGTAAATTATCTTCGGAGAATTCTCAACAAGATCGTATATTAATCTTAAATTCCGTTTCTGTTTAACTGGGTATGTTTAACGATTATTTTAGATACGGGATCTGAAAGAGGGACCCAACCCACTCGTCGATACAGTTCATACCGTAGGCTTCGAGGTATTGATCCCTGCTCGACCTTGAATGGATGGCAAGGAGAGCTTGTTGCACCCCCACGTGATATAAAACTGCGTAGTAGTATCATCCCCCAGATTTTAGCAAAGAACTGATATTTCTGTATGTCGTATTTTTTTTTTGTTTTTTTTATTTGCCGCAGTATTATACCTATAAATTCTACTAAGCTTTGCACTTTGGATCAGTGGATACCGAATCGAAAATTCGAAACGCGACGAAAGCTTTGGGGGAATATTATGTCAGTAGTCGTCGTGATTGTTGTAAACGTTTTTCTCATATATTGTCATAATTATTGACGTTCGATCAAATTTCGCAATGCTAATATTATATAAGGTATGATAAAATATGATCAGCTGATTTTGAGAAACGTCGCAATGATAAACCTGCAGCTGTTCCAGCCTCGAGTGTTTAAAAATTATCGCAAGCGCTTTATTATAGGTATATCTATGTTAAGCGAGTTGTAAAAGTTGCGGGAAATTCGCATCAATCTGTCTTTAATTGTTTGCAGACATTCTGGATGGCGTGTTTAGGGTCGATTAACCACGTAATTAATCGTGTACGCTTTATAGCTGGGAAAAAGAAGGAAGTGAACAATAATAAAAGAATGAAAAAAAAAAAAAAAATATCGTATCGAAATGCTTTCCTCTTATTCCCTCGTTTCCTCTGTCTATCCGTTGTCTGTAATACCGTTCTTTGTAGCTTTTGTTACCAACTATAAATATAGTTGCGGTGTTATAGGTAAAGGTATATAAATTACCTCTGAATAATTACAGGGAAGAATTAGACGCGAGATTAATTCCAGATGATTTGATGCTCAGTAAATTGCTGCAAATATATACCTGCGGTCGATAATTTTAAATTACCATCGTCTTAAATTTGTCTGGTTAAACTTGATCGGAAGAAAAATCAAGGAGAGGAAACTATCATACTGTAAACGATTTTTAAGGGGATTGAATATTCAGTCCTTACCGACTGAGTTTAATGTTTTCTATTCTGGCTATTATCAAAGGCTATGCATCGCAATGAAAAAAAATAGTATATCAACCGTATTCTACACGCAATTTTGAACAAAAACACGGGGATACAATTTCGTTTAAAGCAAAAGTAAAGAAGTTGCAGGAAAATAATAAATCACGAGTACGGTTTTGTATCAGTTACGATGAAAAATAAATAGTCAGGAATGCTGTATAGTAATTTTTCCCACTTTCAATACAATACAACATAAGGCAAAGTTAGACTAATCCAATAGACAGACTTGTTTGTTGTGACTACACCGAGCTACATACAAATAGGTAATAATATAACGATTGACTTTCGACATTCGTTACGAAATATAAGTCTCTGGGATTTGCGTAAAGAGGATAAATCTCCAGTGTAATAATACCACTAAAATTAAGTGTCACGTGAGTTTCGGGCTTTTGCAAATAAGCGGCAATGAAAACCGTCGAACAAAAAACCAACGATCAAGGCGCAGACAAATTACCGAGATACGGTACAAAAATAAACGGATATTATATGGAGAGAATAAACGAAACACACCTAAATCGATTCTACCGTAACTTGTACGCGATGCGTGTTACGAAAACATAACGTATGATGACTGTATACGGTATTTTCGTCAAGCTGTAGTGTATATAAGCGAGTACAGCAGCTTTTCGTTGAAATAATTCGTTCCCCTAAAGTCAGATCGAAAATACAACAAGCAAATTAAACGTACTATGGAGTGTAAATTCTCCCATTCCGCTGCACACAATTGACAGATTTATTAGGTAGAGATTCCCGCAATAAGCGCATTACAGCCGCACGGAGCGCGGTTGAAATTCCGAATCTTAAAAGATCCGAATGCAACAAATTCCGAATTGTTTTGTGGCGAAAGTTGAAGTAGAGAAATCAAAATTTGACGATACATCAAAGTTTCGAATGGTCCAAAACCCGATGCGGAAGGTTCTGGAAGTGCGAAAATGAGAAAATTAAAAAACCTGAAACATCGAAATTTCGAGTCATCGACGTTTATCAGTTCTGTGAATTTCTCTCCGACCTTTCTTTGTCTTGGATTTTCGCCATTTTTACGTTTGGTATCTCGGTAATTCTGATTTTCACTTTATCTTATTCTTCTCTTATTTCCTACATCCAGTCGTCGTGTGAGTATATTTCAATTTTCGGCTTTCAAATCAATTTTGCTCTATCAGAACTTCCCTTTTTGTAACTTTGCCTTATCGTAACTTAAATTTTCAGAATCTTTGATCCGTCGGGTTTCCGACCATTCGAAACTTTGTTGTTTCTTCAAAGTTTGATTTCTTTACTTCAAGTTTCATCGCCAAAATAATTCAGAATTAGGCGCTTTCGTAACTTTTCAAATTCGGAACTTCGACCCTACACCAACCGTAAAAGAGAACTAAAAATTCTACTGCAATTACTTATAGTTTTTAGAATTAGGGGGGGATGATGATGATGATGATAATACGGATAATGGACTACGCTGCTGTTTGGTGAAAATTTTCAGATAATTTAAGTGGCTGCAACAGCGCAGCGCGATGCCGAACCGATGACGCGTACTCGCAGTTTAATTGGCTTCTCATCCAGAGTTTCCCCTTGGCAAATCCCCCTGGAGAAGATTTAGTCGAGGGTCTCTGAGGGCACTCAACTGTCAAAGTCTATTCTTCGCTTCGCGTTTATTCGCTTCACGCGGTATATCTGGTGTACCGGCGTGCAGCTAGATAGCGGAATTCTCGCACGGCACCGCAATTTTCGCATCTGCGATGCACGCGCCTGCAATTTTACGTCATACGTTGAAAGTGCTTGCGCGGAGTGCCTTGAAAATTCCTGTATACGTCTCGTTCTCGGTCCACGTTGTGAATTTACAAAGACAGTGAGACGTAATTTTTCAATTTGGTACTGAAATAACGTTGTAAACTAAAACGACGAATTGTTAGGGAAAAAATGTTTTTGGCTTCGGGGAAAGAAAAAATAATGAAGGAAAAAGGTACGCATATTTTGGAAACTAAACTCGTCCAAGTTCATTGGAAGAAATTGCAAAACAAATTAATTTTTGTCTAATTTTGTCGTAAGAAGTAAAGAAAATACGGTTTACAGTCACACGAACGTTGGGCAGGTCAGGAAATGGTCAATGAATGAGACTGTAACTTGAGTGTGTCAACTGCGGATTGGCAAAGGTGCAAATATTAAGTACTTGCAATATAATAACATTATTTTTTTTTATAAATGACGTGACGTGTTGGACATTTAAAATGAATTTAGAAAATACAATAAACTCAAAATAACGATTAAAAATCGCAATTTTTTTTTTATTCGGCTATGGAATTCGTTCTTTTTATTTTACGACTAGTCACCGGACGGTGGTAATATTCGATAATGTCGATCGATATCGCGGATAATTCCACGCTAATATAATCTTGTGATGTGACTACGTACTTTATACCTACATTTTAACACGCGTAGGGTTTCTCATGTTCGTGCAAAAGCTTCCTCAGAGCATGGTGCGAAACTCTAGAGAAATTTTATAAAACATTCCGGTTGGTAACGGTTGTCTTGCCTCAAATATCATTTGTCATGCGGCAAGATTATACCAAAAAAATTGCACAATGTTTTTTTTTTTTTTAATTTCAATCAAACGGATAAAATAAGAACAATTCGACAATTTCCTTTGAATATATCTCGATATCACTATATGGCTGTAATTTTTTTTCTCAATTATCTCACGATAACAATAACAAGCAATAAAAAAAACAATCTTTGCAATCTTTAAAGAAAGACCGTTCATGTCGCTCTGTAAAAAAGCAAGTGTTGTCATTTCTATAATCACAGAGATACTAAGTTGTAATTTTATTTTATTTTTTTCATTCTATAAATGAATCATAATCGTTTTTTCACCGACGCATATCCGTAATCGAATGAATTCAACTTTTCTGCACGCATTGCGCAGCGAAAATATATTAATAAAATAATTAGCGCGTAATTTCCGGTCTCACGTATAATTGGGAAGTATGAATTACTGTTTGAACGAGATCTTAAACTGAATTTAACTAAAAAATAATTGATGGGAAAAAAAAATAAAAATTATCCGCGGATGATATTTTTTTTTATTACCTACAATTGCAAACAAACATCGCGAGAGGTGGAGTAGAGAGTTGCAAATTGAGAACGTTCGATAGTTCAACCGGCTGCTTAAAGAGTTCGCTGCTAGTCAGCACCTAACTGGCTACAGAATCGCATGTATAAATATGTGTATGCCGTTCCAGTGGAAATCAGGCACCAGTCAACTAAACATGTACATACAATAACTTTCACGCTGCAATTTTATATCCATATATATCAGATACGTTTTACCATAGTGATGGAAAAGTTGATACTTAGCATCGTAGATGCACGAAAAATTTTCTCCGTCAGAAGTAGATTTAGTGTATCGCGTATATAAAGTAAAGGAGGATGTGAAGCTTGTTTAAATTGGTTTTTTTGAAGAAAATAAAAGTTTGTTCGTATTACAAAATTAATGTAAAAATCTTTGATTAAAAAACAAATAACCAATTAAAGACCTAAGGCTGTTTCAATTACAGATCCGTATTACCGGTGAACCGTGTTATACTTTTCTCATTAGAACGCGACATATTCCTGCAGCAATGGAGAAGGTGTCTTACAGGTGCCTGTCTACCTACACACCTGACATTTTACACCTGAACATCATTTCCGAGTGGTTTAATTAACCGTATAATTAGACGGCTGACGTCTGACGCGGGAATAAAAAGCAGCAACAAACGAGGTGGGTAAAATAAAATAATAATTACACGCTACGTGTACAATAGTTGCTGCTGAGGTGGGGAAAAAAAAAAAAAAAAAAAACTGGACAGAGAAACGAAGAATAAAGAGGAAGAAGATCACGGACGATTTGTCAAAGCTTTGAATGTGAGAGATCACAGTATCAATTATCATCATTTTCTTGCTTACCGAGTACCTATTTGATATAACGAGTGAAAAGTAAATTAATATTTTCACCTGTAATTGAAAAATATTCCGAACGAAACTATAAATTATAAAAAAAACTTATCCGCTATCAAGTCGACACACTGAAAAATACGAAATTTTTGTTCCATATGCACCGTTTCAAAAAAAAAATACGAAACAATCGATGAATCGATTAATTTTCACCGATCCAATCGAATCGTGATCGATTATTTTCAGCTTAGTGGGTATCGCTACTGGTTTTACCATGTTATCGGGGGATGAAAAGCCAAAGGTCACTTGGCGCAGGGTATTTTATCTTATATGCATGGATAATACATATGTCAGGCAGTACATAAGACAGTAAAGGGGGAGGATGAGTCAGTGCGTCGCGACGCCGGATCAATATTAGCGACGAGGGTGTACGTATGCATTTATACATACGTAACACATACCCTTTCCACCCTAAAATCTCCCACCACTGCAATCTTAATTACTTTTCTCTCTGCGGCAGCTTGAGCCAAAGACCTTCTTTAAACCGGCTTGGTAAGGAAAAATTCCGAAGTTTGTATACAATGTTGTGGGTAATTAATTGATGGAAAAAAAAGAATCGGTTTTTTCCTCACTCTTGCCCTCTTAAATTTTAGTATTTGATAGAAAAAAGATCATCTAGCTCAAGTCTGTCGGATCGTTATTTCAATAATTTTCACTTCGCATACATTTGACATGGGGAAGTTTTAGTTTTCGTTAAAAGTAAGGAGTAAGAGATTCAACGGTCTACTAAACCTGTATTAAATTCAATAATTATACGGTTGAATAACTTATTTTTCAATATAATAAAATAAGCTTACACAGCTACTAATAATAATATATTTTTTGTACCTATTGTACAGATTTTACAGTGAAGATTGCGCAACGGAGGAAATGAGATCATTTTATTGTATCGTAATAGATCAAAGACCGCAAAATTACGGTATATATGTATAATATGGTTATTAAACGAAATGTACAAAGAATCCCGGGTTTCAAATTAAATACCCACTTGTAATGTCTGTATTTTCTTTGATTTGAAATATCATGCGGCAAAGGTATTCGTCTCTGTATACGATGTTAATATTATAAGGTAAAGTAGAAAGTTGCGTAAAAAATTTACATTTATTACGGTGTAAGTTTCTGTTATAATAACAATTGAGGTGGTTACGTAACGGGGTAACTATTACACCTAGCTATGTATACCTAATACGCGTACAAGTCGACGACAAAACTTCGTAGCAGATACCGCGAGATAAAATTAAACAACGGCTGTTCAAACGAGAAGAAAAGTAAAGATATGTGAAAAAAGAAACGAAGGAGGAAAATAATAACTAGCAGAAAGATCCACGAAGTAACGTAAAGTGTAACAATTTAAAGCACCATAACTTTTCGTATAAATGTCATTATTAGCATGAACTATAATACAGGGTGGCCATAAATTTAAAAGAAAAAAAAAAAAATTTCATGACTTTTCCAGCTTTTCCAGAACCTAAAACCTAGTTTTCTCTGATACTTGCCCAGTTCTAGTAAGTTACTAAGACCTAAATCTTTCAGCTTATTCACTCTATACTAGGTTGAAATTCAATTCTAATTGAAGAAAATTATAATTTCGAAAAAAAGTCAGTTTAAGCCAATTTTGTTTTCGCGACGAGAAAACGTAAGTTTGTTACCATAAAAAAATCATTTCTAATTTCCATGATAGAAAACTGATATTTTCACCTTTTTCCACGACCAAATTAAAAAACCTCTGACAATTCCAGGTTTACCATGTTTTCTCTGTATATGTTCTGTATGTACATATAATTTCACTACATTACGCATGTTTCATCGGATTTATTACACATATTTACGTTATTATTATATAATATTTCAAATTATTTTCCAAAAACACGAATTTCAACCTGAATAATTTGTTCCGACGACCTAATCATTGTGCGGGTATGGTTTAAATAATGTTTGTTTCTTTCTGTTTGTAGTTTGTTATTATTATACCGACCGGTTATATGAATGGTGCGCGTGTATCTACTTCAACGTAGGGCCGTTGAACCTTACAAAGGTAGAGCCACAGCTCGTGTACGGAGGTACATAGCATACGTAGGTAGGTGCGTTATGTATCTACGTACAAGTACACGTAAAAACTTGGCCAGGTTGCGGAAGACATGCGAGAAACGCGTTAGAGGGACCAAAGAGAGATACATCGTAACTATAATACATGCTTACGTAAAATCGGTGAGTTACCGAATCGATGCGTTAAGTTTTTTGTTTTTTTTTTTTTTGTCAATTAGTGAAAATTGTATGAGAAAATCAGCCAAGAATTGTTGAAACCAAAAAAACTCACGATGAGAATAAACTCGTTGAATTTATTCGAATCGATTTAAGGGTGTATATTATTTTGTACAATTGATCTTTGGAAAAAAGAGACATAAAAAAAAATAACACCGACAACTTTAATAGTATAATCGTAGAAATAAGGAATGAAACGAATGAAAAAATGAGTACAGAATAATTTGATATTATTGCAGACGATTAACTAAAATCAATCGCAGAGTGAGAATAATAATGTAATTGTTACACGCGGTCGGAAATGTTTCAACGCGTCTGTGCAATTTCAAGTTGTAATTCATGCTCCGGAATACGTATTACGTATATACGCATATAAATGGCGGTAAACGGGTGCAGTAGCTGCGTTTACATGTGGGTGAGCAACGCACAAGTGCATTATTCATGTACGTAGACGATGAGAGAGACGAGCTATAGCTTGGAAGAATTCCGGTGAGCATAGCTTATAGGCGCCAGGATAACGGTCGAGTAACGATTTTACCTTTACACCGAGATCAATGCGGTAAAGGCGAATTAGATTCGGACAGCGTTTCCTCTGCCGCGCTATTAGAAATAATTCACGATCAACGGATCTTTTTATTCTTATTCTTATTCTTATTCTCATTCATTTCGCCTTTGCGTTTCAAAAGATCGATGTGATGTTAAGAAGCTGCGAAGGATTGAAAAATACTATTCGATTTTGCGTATTGAATTTCACGCGATTAGATACTTTTTTTTTTTTTTTTTTGAGAGAGAGAGAGAGAGAGATTTTTCTTTGTATACGGGGGCGGGATTGAAGTTCCGGAAACGGTTAATTCCGAATCATTTGGTGGGGAAACTTGTAGTAAAGAATAATCAGACTTTGAAGAAACAACGAAGTTTCGAATGGTCGTAAAGTGGACGGATTAGGATTCCGAAAATTCAAGTTACGATACAACAAAGTTCGAAAAAAGAAAGTTTGGATGGAGCAAGATTCCGAAAATTAAAATATACTCACATAGTGGGTGTGAAAAATCAGAAAACCGAACGTCACAATAATCAGGATTCCGAACAAAAAAACATCCAAAACAAAGAACGATCAAGCTGGTGAAATTTTACCAGGGCAGAAATTCACGGAACTGAAAATTTTTCATCACTCGGAAATTCGATGCTTCGGATATTTTAAATTCCATCATTTTCGCACTTTCGGAGCTTCGATTTGTCGGAGTTACGCAGTTTTGTCCTTTCGGAACTTTTCGAATTTGGAATTTGAACCCCGCCCCTGTATACGCGTAACAAGTTGGAGTAATCCATAGGCACGACCTAATCATGTATAACAAGATACAAAATTGTGAGTAACTGCGAAAAAATAAATTAAAAATCTTTTGTTTCATTCGTGAAACAAGAATATTTTAACACGTTTTAATTGAAAATTCTATACAGTAATAAACTGGTTTGTGATTCTTTCGAAGATCGCCTTGTTTGGTCACGATTACGAAACATCGACTCGAAGGCCATATCGCAAGGATTCGCAAGTAAGTATGTCGAGAATTACGGATCGTCTTATTGTCTGTTAGACCGCGGCAAGCGAATTGCACGTGGTCAAATAGTGGAGCTACAACACCGAGTATTTCTCGAATTACGTAAACCCGCATGCGACTGCGTACACTCATTATACGTACAAGTGTGCATAGATACATGTTCAATTCGCAATTCTACACGCAGTTTATAATACATATAACGCTGCAACTTCATTCATGAATGAAACGGCTAAAGATATACATCGCATATGTCCGCGTATTTGAATGTAAATTCTCCGTCGCAATCTGTAGTCGTCGAATTTACGCTTGTAGAAAATACGGAGAATAATTGACGAAGAAATAACAATGGTCTGAGTACAAATCCAAATTACTCCAGCTGCGATAAAAAAAAAAAAAACGTAGAATTCCAATTAAATCTCCAGTTTTGTTCAAATTTTGTCACAATTAAAAGATTAGTAACGTATCACTCGTACCCTTTGAAATAGTACGATCGTTGAAAACTTCAGAAGTAAATTGAAATTGAACATTATTTATCATTAATTTTGTTTTCTTCAATCTCCCAGCGACTTTTTCGAAACTTGTTTTTCAAGAGCGTGTATCTAAACAATGAGTAAAAATTTTCCAGATTTTCAAAACGCGAAATGAAAGTTTCGTTCTTCCACTTTGGAGATGAAACGAAAAGTTTTCGAAAATCGTTCAACGCGTTTGGATTCTCTTCACGTTTCAAATCGGTCTTTTTTGCTTTTCTTGCCCACCGTGTATATAAAAATGCAGGTACCGTGATAATATATCATGCGGTTTATGACCGAAATAATGAATTGAACGCAGCCTGCTATTGCTATACTAAATACACCTGCGGCAGGAAGTGAATAATACAATAGACTGCTGCTACTTTTTCCCAGTTTTCTAAAACCGCTCTTACAAAGCAGATACGTGCATCCGTATACACAAATATATTACAACATACGAACACCAACCAATACCTGCTGCTCCAGGCAAAATCAGAAAAAGTATACGGAGAAGCTATATGGGAAAGCTCATATACGAGATGTATACGTGTACATATAATGTTATACGCATCAACATAATTGTTATTAATTATATAGAAGAGCGATGCGTATCTCTTTGCGTAAGACAATAGGCGGGATACGAATGTATGTATGTAAAGATTAATATATATATATATATATACTTTTAACATCTATCGTAGAATGGTTAATATAAAATACATATATATATATGTATCCTTGTACATCAATTTATACGTTCTGTTGAACAAGGCGTACTATACATGTGTGTGTGTGTGTATATGTGTATGGCGGGTAAAAGAATGAGGGAATGAATCGGTAGTTCTGAGAAAGTTTGGAGAGAGCATGGTTATATTATAAATCGCCTCAAGGGAATATATATAAATATACATATATATATATGTATATAAACTTATATGGAACAATTTAGCCGAGGAATGGAACGCGCAATTCGAAAATATTTAGGTACTCTTGTACACATATCCTATGAACTATTATTACTTGCCACCTTCTACGCTTCTAAAAAACAAAAATACTATTCTCTTATTAAACACGTATATGTAATTCATACGGATTCAAGACTATGTAATTAGCCTGTTTGTCTGTGTGGTTTTTCAATAATTTAATTTTTCCTCCTTCTTTTATTGTTCCAAGTTCAAAATTGAATCGTAAGTGAAAAATTTTCCAACGTAGGAGACAAAGTTTACGTAAAGATCATTGATCAGTGAAGAGAAAAAAATTTACTATGATAAAATAGAATAAAACAATTTTTTCGCCAATTCGAGGCGTTATAATCATGAAATACCGGCGATGTAATCATAACTGTAATTGAAATAATTATCAAGTTCGTCGGTTGTTGAAAGATAATTTATTCTTAGCCGATTGCTTTGTTCTGTAGAACATTACGCGTAGGTGTAATACATTTGCACAATAATTACACGATAAAAAGAAATAAAATGACAATTTGTACAACTGTAGTGAAATGATAAAAACCGTGTTCGGAAAAATGACAAAAACACCGAGTAACGTTTAGTTTATAATAAGAAAGGTTCGATCGTGATATTTAACGAATGAACCGTTTATTGTACTCTTGTTAACGCGATTAATCACGGCTGCCAGTTGTTTCTCACGGATCGCAGGCAGTAAGGAACGATTGTGAGAGAAAATTGAAGGAAACAAAAATGGACAGGGAAGAAATAAGACAGAGCAATAATAGGTCCACGCATAATACCGTCGACCAATATATACCGTGCAGACGAAAACCGCGGTATCATTTACATAGCTATATATATATATATATATATATATATATATATATATATATACTAGGTACATGTTACAATAACTGTGAAATACCAGATTCCGTTCGTTGGATCGTTGCAAATTTTTTACACTACCGAGCAGTTTGTGAATCTTTGTTTATAATGGTTTGGACGAAGTTAAAAGATCCCCTTATTTACATTAGGGTGGTCCAAAAAAATATAATATTTGTTCGAAAACGAAAATTAGAGCATCAAATTCAAATTTCATATCAATTATATTATCCTATCGTAAGCATTTCAACAGCGTATCAACTTATCTCTAAAACATAAGTTTTCTCACAACTCTTTGCAAGTGCTGATAGTTTTTCGATTAGTTTTTGCGATTCGTTGTAAAGATTCACGTGTCGGTGCTATTTTACACAATTTTCATCCTTCGTAAGAACGCGTATCGTTGTAACTACACAGCCTCTCAGGCTTATAGGTTCGGTAGTATATCACGTGTGTATAACTTGTACTCAGAAACGTGTCAAGTCCTCGAAGTTTATCTCGAGGAGTTTAGATGCACGCATTAAGTATACGTATCAGGTGTACAGTCTGATCAAAAAAATTGTAACGACAGAAAAATTAGAAAGACCATGTAGAAAGTATAAAATATACACGTGATATTCGTAAACTCGCGTGCTGAAAATCTTTGTATTTTCTAATTCACAATCTCGTGAGAAGGAAATCGAGGCCGGCATTATTTATACACAGACAAGCTGACCGAGCTTGGAACGCAGAGGTGTTTTATATTTCAGAACGTGGATGATCAGGATCGTGTTAAATGAATTAGGGAAATGTATATATATATAAAAGCATGGTGTAGGAGCTAATGAGTTTGGTATGGAAATGCAGCAGCAACTCGCCGCAGACTACGGGTCGATATAACTGTTGGTTAATGATCCTTAATTGCACCGCCTTCTCGACAGAATTAAATTATAAACGGCGGAAATGTAAGAAATGAATTAATGATAACAGAAATAAAACAAAAATACAATGTGTATAAATCGTGCGATGTACGGTGTATAAATGGACACCGGTTTTAAGAGGACCGGTGGGTCGAATTAGCCTCGAAAGTGTACTTTTTCAGGAAATTTAATCATTAATTAGGACGAAATGGATGCCGGTAAAAAATATTTTGCTCACGGTAAAATAAGTTTCAATTCTTGAAATTACTTACAATTAGGTAATTCGATAAACCAAGTTACCTTCACGTTTTTGGCTGCCAAATCCGCAATTTTTGGAATTTCTCAAAAATTAAAACGCCAAAATACGCACGTACAAAATATGTATATATATATATTAGCAGTGAAAATCATGTTAATGATTTTTCACCGTTCATCAATCTACGTAGAGGAATTTTTGCATCGATGGTTTTTTTTATTTTTTTTTTTTTAAGAAAGTGTTGTTCATAAGGTATACTTTTTCATAATTCGATATAACGGATGTGAAAGAGTAATTTTCATCGTTCGAGGTGTGCAATTATACTATGATATACGTGAAAATTACAATTATTACGAACGCGGTAGATTTCTGTCATAACGCGTTGAAACCGCGTATTGCTAACGGATTGAAATTGCACTGAATATCGTGAAAAAGATATACAGTTGAGAAAGTATTATCGTTAAATACGTTGCGGAAAATCAAGCGAAATGGATAAAAAATTACGTCGTAGATAATGGTGAGAAAGAAAATTACGCGTTTCTCGATCGTACGCGACTTTCGCCGAGTATAACGATGAATAAACATTTATTATAATTAGGTGCGAATTCACACATTGTTTATATACGATAGAAATTGCATTTTTTCTCTCAAGTTTAATCAGCATTCCGAAAAAATAACACCAACCGCGTATAGAATGAAAAATTATTGTAGAAAAACCAATTGTATAATTAATCGTATCGTATTTTTTTTTCTTTTTTTTTTTTACCGTATAAAATAGTACACGTTTAGGTATATTTGTAAATAATGCACATGATGCAATTACATCGATTGAGCGGAGTCAGAGCGTAGCGACGATTGCGGAGAAAATCGAGAGTAAATAACAAACGTACGTATAAAACCGTCTGTATTATCTATAATGATGCATATGTACAGGTATATTATAGGTATATACATGCAGCTTGTATCTGTGGTCGCGAATAATTTGCGCTCTGCACTTGCCGCCAAACCCGCAGGGATATCGAATGTCGAGATACGATACACCGATACTATTATAATATTTATATGGTAACCGCAGAACACCTACTGCACAAATAGCTAACTGCATATTATATACAGTGAAAATAGTATTCGACTTTTGAATAGTTCCATGCGTACCATGATTTCAAATGCAATCGCAAAATCCCCAGTATTTCAATCAAAACGCACATACATACATGCGGCACTAGGGTGGCAACGAATTTTTTCCAACTTACCCCACAAGTTAACTTTAAATAATTTAATAAACATTATACAATATTTTTCAAATTTTTATCTCAACTTTAAGGCCTGCAACAGGGAGGATTTCCCCATTTAAAATACACGCGTTTCAAGCACATTCTTAGCATATATGTGTTTTACTGTAAGAGTAATAATGTTAAAAAAAAATCTATAACTGGGAGGTTTTAGTGAGCTTTAGTATTAGCGCTACTATGTGAGAAGAAAATTCGCATCATCATACCAGGTAATTTACACAAATTGCACTTCCTTTAAATGTAAGAAAACATTTCAGATTTTGAGGGTGTGCAATTCGTTGGGATTGCATCGTATGACGATGTAAATTTTTTATCAAATAGTAGCGCCAATGTCCGCTAAAACCTCATGGTTACAGCTTTTTTTGAACATCATTACTCTTACAATAAAATATATGCTAAGAATGTGTTCGAAACACGTGTATTTTGAATGAGGGAAAGCCAGCGTTTTACAGACACGGGTTAAAGTTGAGATAAAAATCTGAAAAAAAATTATGGAATTGTTTTTGAATTATTTAAAGTCGATTTGGGGGGCGGCCCGAGAAAAAAAATGGTCAACACCCTAAACAAGGACCACCCTAATGCAGAACGAATGAAAGCATGGTAAGAAAAAATATCCGCAATGTTTCGAAACAGTATTTTTAGCTCAAAATATTGAGAATTCGGTGAGTTATGATTTTTTGAGCAGCATGATTCATTTTTCAGTAGTTTCGTTGTTTTAAGAATTTGTTTTCTTCTATTAAAAATTTCATTTCGCTGAACATACCTAATTTACCTTGAAACATCACAGTCAAAGGGTATCTCAGAATTTTTGTCAATTTATTCGAATCGATAAATCCGTTTCTATGCAATCATTTTTGACATGATTTCACTTTTGATATCAGCGAGATTTATCCTTATCGGTATTTTTTTTTCCTTCAATTCAAAAACCAAACACTTAGTTTAAATAATTGTTTATAAAGAGCCCTTCTGCGAATGTAGTAATGTACCTTCTTATAAATTTCGGGTCAGTCCATTCACCAGATATTAGAATTTGATTTGTATACAGACCTTATTCTTATTGGGCTTGTCCATGATCCGATATGAGGGTGAACCGTTGCTGGAGGCTGCGATGACGGTGCCCGCCTTACGCGACACGCATTGCCCCATATAGATCTGCTAACTTCACTCGAACGTATCCTGATAATACGTGATAAAATTCGTGGTATTAGTATTGGAAAATTAGGATTACGATACTACTGTAAATTGTTACATCGTTACTATTGCGAAAGTATTACAGAGAACGATAAAGAAACCGAAGGCACTAAAAGAGGTGAATTTAGATCATAGAGATCAGCGGTGTAACGTATCATATTAATCGATGGTTAGTTCGATATTAGTATAACGAATGACGGTGTTTGTATGTCATGACAGATGTTTGTTGTTATTGTGCTACCAATTATTTTATACCTGTGGAAAAGTCAAAAAAGCGGAGTGAAGAATTTCTATATTAAGTTGTCCTTCCCGACTATAGTCTGTGCTGCTGAATATTCAGAATCACCATTACGTGTCGAATCTCGACAATGTCATCGGTCTTAACTCCGTGTGATCTACGGAATTCGCAAGTAAGGATCGGAGATGATACGAATCTTAAAAAAATCTAGATTTAGAATGATTCCAATGGACTGCTGAACTCTGCCAAAATGGTAGTAAAGCTCAGTTTTAAACTTTCCGAATTTGATCCCGTATAATGTGATTGTAAAAGCGTGTACAGTGATAATTTACTCCGCGTATGATATACGACAAAATAATACGTACCTATTCAACCTGCATCGAGTCTGATAAAACATCATCGCAATTTACAGCTCGCAACAACACTTCTAAACCAGCAACTGATGTTCGTGTAGCCTATTTATCGCGTATAAGAATATATCATATACCCGCCTAGACTCGCGGACCTTTTACATTCTACTCTACTCTATTGTAACAACCTATCTCCAGTACGTTCCACATTCTAGAGTTACACCGCATCCATTTACGCGGTACCGTATCTTACATACACACTTGTACCGGCTATTCTGTCTGTCTATTCGTAGTTAATATAACTTCAAACTTATAGCTACGTATGCGGAGAATGGTACGAAAAAATAAACGGCATAGAAAAGACTTTTCAAAGATACTGGTCAAGGTTTGGCAGTGCTTCTTGGCAGTCGTGTAAAGTTGCTGTACTTTTGCTGGTCCGTTTCTCACTCACCATTGACCGTATAAACTTTCGATATTGGAATGACGGGTTTTTTTTTTTTTTTTTTTTTGTTTTTTATACATCAACCGGTAATCATTGCAGCCTTTGGCTACCGGGAACGGTTTCGAGATTGCTTACAGGAGCACGATTGATCTGTTTCCGGATATACAGACTTTATTAAAAGAGTGAAATAGACTTTATAAACGCTCTCAATCACGAAACGGAATTTTCGTCAATGAAGCGGAATTTCTTAAATGAAACACTTAAAAAAAAATATAAAAGATGTGAAATTGGAGTATGAACATCAAATAGTATAGCGATGTGCAGATGATGACTGTTCATTCGTCAAGATAAAACTTCTGTTCTCCATTCGAATGACATATAATATTCAAGAGAAACTTAGCTAATTTGGTATAAGTATTTCACATAAGAAATAATTCTTCATATCGGATATAATCGGTTCCCAATAGCTTGAAATATTTTTCAGCCCCCGTATGCATGATCTAGTAAATTGCATATGTAAGTATAATTGGTATGTTGAAAATATTTACGTCGTAACAATAAAATAATCGTCAAGAATGATCCAAATTTCCGAATCCGAATAATATAATCGTGGCTATTATCTTTGCTCGTAACTCACTTTAAAAATCTACACACATACTAAATCTTAGGCCTATCGGGACACGATTGGACGCTAAAATTCGAACTAAAATTGAAAATCCAGGGATAATGCTGAAGATTGTCCTTTTATTTTGGTCACAGAAGCCCCTAAAGCGAAAAAAACAAAAATTTGAAAGTCTACCGGAGAAGAAATGAGTGGCATGTTTTAATGTGAAAAGAAAGAAAAGGGTGCCACTATAAGTATATAGTGACGATTTCTGTGACTGAAAGGGTTAAAGTAATTAATTGATCAAGGAGTGTGAAGAGAAGTGAATGATTAGTGGTTTGACCAAGATTCGAGGATGGATTTATTCGGTTCTCAAAATGTTATTTCCGGTTCGTACGTAAAATGTGAAAGGGAAAAAAGGATGACACAGTTCAGCAGCAGCAGCAGCAGCGGCAACACCAGCGTTGTAGTAAAATGCTTATGGGAGTCGGAATGCCGAAAATAAATCTGTAGATATCTAGACTCCTCCTGCTTACTTATTGTTAGGTACCTACACGTACGACTATCGCCGCGCCGAAGAGCAGATGAGAAGAAGATGAGGATACGATCTGCTTTTTACCATCGTCATGGCCGTTGTATAAGCGGCGTGCAGCGTATTGTATTCTAACGGTATAGTATGGCTCATTTTTTAACTCCTACTACGGCTGGTAGCGTCTAACAACGCGAACTCTCGACCTTTAATCCACTCTCTAGCTTTCGCGGTTAACCGCTACGTCTAACGATCACCAATCGGATAGTTTTCGTTCTTTCTTTCCTTTCGATTTTTTTTGTTTTTTTTTTGTTTACGATGTTTTGTGCCGATAATAAACACCGCGATCTTTCATTACGCTTGTTAGAATAAAAATACGGTGAGAATATTATTGTCGACGAAATTATACAGTGAGAATGACCAAAGAGCTTATTTCCTCTTAACAAACGTAAATGGTATTTGGATGTGGTGAAATAAATGTTTTTTTATTATTATCAAATCTTAACCGGTAATAATAACGATAAATTGATTTTGCCATATTCAAATATGTACGTTTGTTGAGAATATGTAAATTTGAACAACTGGTGAATTTGAAAAATTAACGACGGAGCCAGGAATCGAACCTGGAATCTAGCGATGCTTTACCGGAGACTTACTCCACTAGACCACCTAGCCGCCCTGACTCTGTTGTCTTTAATTTCTCTCATAACCAGTGAGTTCAAATTTGTTTTCATGTGCCCGATTTGTATGAGTAAGAATTTCTTCTCTGCATGCACGATGTAAGGAGACTGTAGTGTGTAGATGTTTATGTTTACCCTTTTGCAAACGAAAGCAAAGGATTGAAAAGGGTAAACATAAACATCTACACACTACAGTCTCCTTACATCGTGCATGCAGAGAAGAAATTCTTACTCATGTACGTTTGTTGTTAACAGCAAATAAAATATTTTCTCCGTGTAACTGTGAGTAGGAAAATGTATTCAGATGTTTAAATAGGTAGACGTTGTTTGTCTAATCGTTTCTAATCCCTGCGGCGTTGAGAAGAGAACCGACACGTGGATATGAAATTATTTTTACAGATATACGGTTGTATACCCGTTATACACGAATCGTGATGTGAGACCGCATCTGCAAGTGAGAAGCAATTTGAAAAACGGGATATCGGAAGAGAGAGAGACAGAGAGAGAGAGAGGAGGAAATTTGTGGCAAAGAGAATTACCACGAGATTGTGATGACGATCATGATGGTGAGTGACGAGACGAGTTATGCATGCAATACGATACTCATGGCATTTATCATGACAGTAGACTTAAATAATTAGCTGCAGGTGAGTGAGCCTTAATACCAACGTTGTTGCAACTACTAACGCGTGTGGTTGAGTGTCAGGTGTATCATTTATACAATTTACATGTATACATAGGTATAATAAGCCGAGTATTTTGTTATGTGGTTTATTCTTGCACGTCGAAAGAGATTCGATACAAAACATTCGTTATTAAATTTTTGTAATACAAATAATACAATGCATCGAAAAAGGAGAAGAAGAAGAAGAGATGAAAAATGTTTGGAGAATAAATGTAAAGTTTGTAATTAATAAGGAGAAAAAAAAAATGCGAATGAAGGAAAACCGCGAACGACGATTGAATTGCATTGCAATTAAGAGTGTACTGTATTAGTCAGTCTTTGCCATAGTTTTCATAGTCATAGTTTTCCAATTTTCTAATTAGAACTCATTTGCTTTTTAATACCTTTATTTTGTTAGTTGGAAACAAATGAAACACGACTTCAGTGGCAGCTGTGGGTGATAGAAACATATTCCTAAGTCGTTAAAACTTCGATGTAAAAACAATTCCGTAGAAATTTGATGATCGATTACCGACTTTTAACCGAATACGAAAAAGTATAGGTATCTAAACAACAACCCGCGAATGCAACGCTGTGATTGACAAAACTTGTCATAATTACCTGTATATAACATACGCTAACCAGTAATGACATAATTTTTCTCTGCGATGCAACGAGTAATTTATACCTCGAGTTATAATCTCTGCACGACCATGCTACAGCTAATGAGTTATACAAACGTGACTGTATAACTTGATGTAATATATACAGATATATATATATATATATATATAAGTGTAAATATACAGGCACATGCCGTAGCAGAGATGTTACAATATAGGTATAACGAGGAAGGCAACTAGGTAAAGATACAAGCAATGCGGAAGTTGAACTCTCAAGTCAAGGATAAGTATTAGCCGCTATGTTCCGCAGATCTCTGCAATGGTACAGAGAAGAAGATCTCTTGCAATATAATATGCATGATGATAAGTTTAAAGTCGGTTTGAACTCATCTTACTCAGTCATGCCCGAGTGTTTTTCTTTTCATATCATTGCTGCAGAAAACTTGTGAATTTTCTTTTCTCAATACGTACAAACACACGTATACATGGATTGCATAACCGAAATTTTTATGTACATCGTTTAATGTAAAATACTTCGATCACGTCTATGAAACGTGAAAATATAACAGAATATTGAGTTGGAGTCAACGACACGATAAATCGATGCAGTAATATCGATTCGATACGCCCGAGGTGCGATAATCATTCACGCTATGGATAATATAATGATAATAATAGTCACTAACGTCCACGAAAAAATCATTCTAATCGATAGCTTTGAAACATATCGCGTATACCAATGCATTTAAAGATTACGAAATTCGTGCATTCTGAATACAATTTGAGCATAGAAAAAATGCGGTTAGTCCTTACGGTCGATTATAATATTAGATTAGGTATATTCAGAGAGTATAATATTGTTAATAAGAATAATATATAATCATATATGGATATTACTAATATTGTGTTTGTGCTGGTATTGTACATATGTGTAATTTCGTACCTACATACTGCAACCCAGAAATTATCGCGCATGCACCACATCCGCATTATTATATGTATACCTACCAAAAGCTTCGATAAAAGATTAATAACAATATAAAAAAAAAAAACCGCGAAATTATTATAGCATACGAAGTATAAATTGCATTTATCCCTTCCACCTCAGATTGTTAATACACGTATTTTTTTCAACGTGGGTTTCATCATTTAGGCACATACATATTTACTCACAAAAATAAAAATCCTCCCGGCGAACAACCAGACGTGTCCGGATGATCTCTTAAATAAGCTGTAAAAACAAATTCAGCAATTTTTCTTCATTTTCTTTCTTCCCAACAATATTTCCCACCCTCTTTCCACCATCTCATTTATCATTGATCTACACTGTACGTACATTATTATTGTTATTATAATTATGATCGCGAATTTCCGACTTCGAAAAATTTATCGCCTCTTCTTTACACAAAATTGTAATATCATCTGTAAAGTAGAAACGTTGAATGCTCAATGAAAATTAGCCATAATCTGTAAAATTTGATTAAGAAATTAAAGACTTTCGAAACAAGCCCCGACATTGTGGTATTTACTCGTTGGAATCTCAAGGCATTGTTTGAAAAGTATTCTTGCAAATCGATTTGATAATAAACAAATGTGGGACCTAACTCATACGGTATATTATAATCATTAGAAAACCAAGTCAACTGTAGATGCGGTACAACAAATAAATATAAATGATAAACGTGTTTGGTATTTCGTCACACGTTTGTGGTGACCTCGCGTAGGTATACCAGTAATTGGATTAGCCTCTATTCAGAGTGTGTAAAAAGCTCCACGTATGCGTACAGGGGGTATGCAAGAATTGGATTATTAGTTTCGGAAGATATCAACGCGTCGTTTTATCCGTACGCGCGTCATTGGGAACGCGGCTGATTGGCATTACAATTGAAGCCGTTTTTCGTCCCGAATATCAAACAGGAGATGAAAAAGTTGTACGAGATTCCATTCGACGATCGATCTCGACTCTGAACTCCCTCCACGAGAATGAGAATCTTCGTTTCTACGTACCGTGAGTATTACGGCGTGCGATTATGGTCAGTTTTATCGTTTTCGAGTAACGATAATAGTTACAAGAATATACCTACGTATATGTAGGTACAGAAAGGGTCGAAAAAAAAGACGCCTGATTCGGACAAAAGAACGTCTACGTAAGACCGAGATGCATCGCGTGCGAGGTTCATGCATGACTATCACAATTTAACGCACGTGAACAAACGGCGTTGACTATCTTGTAATATTGCAGGTGCGGTGCATTATACGCACGCACAAGTTGTAGCATGAGAAAATTGAAAAGGGTTTCGGGGGGAGGAAAGACTCACCTTTTCTTACGCAGCTAAATATCTTGTAAAAATCAATAGAATCGGCGGTAGACATTATAAAACTTGACTGCAATCACACCTAAACACAACGGTGTATGAACCAGCACGCGCACATGTCACTTTAGGATTTACCAGGATTTAGTATTCAATTGTGAATTCTGATGCACAAACCGTCTCACGCGTCGTCGTTGATAACCGAACGGTAGATTATATGTACATGTATGCGTCGCGGTGCATCAATCTCACAGAATCCCGTACACTAAACCACACCTCCGCTTCTCAATGTTCTTTACTCACTGCCTACACGGCTACACCACCACCACCTGTCTCTGTGTCATTCGAATATTCAATAGCTCGGAACAAGGACGGAACATGCGTCGTGACGTCAGCCAACCTCTCGGCAACCGGCAACGGCGACTGAAGATATACGACTGTCGTTTGTTACAGTGCGACATTAGCGGCCGAATTTTAAACTATGTGTTCGATTTTGCGACGGTGGCCAGTTTTCGACCGAAACTGGCGCTCTCTGGCGCGAACGAGGTTGTCGGAACTAATATTGGCGGTAGTGTAGTGTCGGTACCGTCGGTAACCACGGTAATCGACTCCTATTTCCATCAAGAAGACAGTGTGAACAGTGAAGAGCGAATTGAGGATTGGAAATTACTGATCAGCGAATGACTATGGCCTTTGAAGCGTTTGCTGAAGATACATATCCTCAGTCAACGGTTGAAGTTTGCTGATGTTTGCCACTTGTTCATTCTCAAACCTCAACTCCTACTATAATAATTCGCCGTTTTAATGCGCTCTGCATTATACGCTGCTTTCATTATGGCAAATGCGGGTCGGTCTCGAGCCGAAGATTTCCAACATGCGCTTACGATCGAGGACAATCGAAAATCAGTCCTAAATATTGTAAAAATCTATATGGCGGCAGATAGCGCTAATACTAAAGAAACACGGAAAATATACAAGTTTTCTGTCCGTCCTTTCGTCTCTAATTTTTTCGATGACACTGGTGGCACTAGTAATGGTGGCGCCAGCTCCAGGAGTCTTGTTTTACTGTTGAATTCGTGAATTGTTATTAAAATGGCGGACACTGACCACAAGGGTAAAGATAGTTCGAGCGCGAAAGAATCGGGGGTAAAGCCGGAAAATCGTGAGAACAATTCAACGAACGGTGGTAAAGGATCTGGTGATGACGCGGATAGTCTCGAGGAGCAGCCCTTGGACATCGGGGAACACTACTTGGTCCGTAGGTCGGATGATTCATGGCGTGAGTATTTCAGATTGTGAAGTAGGTTATAACAGGAGGACTATAACGCGTCTTCGGACTATGCTCCGGACGCCAGACGTACGATCAGCACATATCAGACAACATGCATCTACGTGTGTCCGGACTTTTGGCATATTTTGTTCTAGCTATAGTTGCGAAAAGTTGAATTTCACTTTCCGGCATTCAAATAGTGTTTACTTACATTGGTAAACAAAAGCTACAATCGTCACGTTTCATTCAACACTAACGGCGCAATTACAGATCCGGCGGAAATCATTCAAACGAGATATAATGAGGGGGAAGGCCATTATGAATACTACGTGCACTATGAAGGATATAATAGAAGATTGGACGAGTGGGTACCTAGAGACAGGATAATGTCTAGCAGATTTGACATGAGCGATCAGAGCTGGAAGAATAGCGACAGGAATCCAGCTAGTGATTTGTTAGCAGATTCATCGGACAGGAAAATAACGCGAAATCAGAAGAGGCGACACGACGAAATAAATCATATACAGAAAGTGGGTATAGCTGTTAATTTCATTTATTTAGCACAGAATGAACTATTTAGTGGAAGATATTATCGGCTCTGTAATGCCCATGTATATAATAGACCTACGCAGAAATGGATCCAACTACTGCTGCCTTGGAGAAAGAACATGAGGCCATAACGAAAGTGAAATATATTGACAGGATACAAATAGGTCAGCTTTAAATATTACTTTACAAAATATTTGTAGATTTTTGTAAATTATTCGTAAAACGATAGAAAACTTAACATTTCATAAAGTCTCCTCAGCTTATGTTTATAAGTACTTTAATGGAATTTTTTTTTGTGCCTTACCTCTATTGTTATGCTGAAACTCATTTTTTCAGGGCGATATGAAATAGACACGTGGTACTTCAGCCCATACCCTGAAGAATATGGTAAACAGCCAAAGTTATGGATATGTGAATACTGTCTGAAATATATGAGGCTCGAGAAAACTTACAGATACCACATGGTAATTAATCTAATTTAGTTGAAATTCATTGAAAATGTATGCACACAACGTTGAAACTTCTAAAGTCAATGTGAGAAAGTGCTTTTCAAAAAATGCCTCTATTGTCAGTTTATAATTCTCTGAAATACAATCAGCCATCGATCATAATGTCAGTCATACTAATTTTACAACTCTCTTGAAAACTACCTGATTCTAAATTTACCAAACACTGTTTTAAAAATATACTTTGTTACGCTAACGTTACCACGTTCAACGTTGCGTGCACAGTTTGCATATTTACATGTTAATTGATTTTCAGAGCGAATGTACTCACAGGCAGCCTGTTGGCAAAGAAATATATCGCAAAGGTACTCTGAGTATCTGGGAGGTTGATGGAAGAGAGCACAAGATATACTGCCAGAATCTCTGTTTGTTGGCCAAATTATTTCTGGATCACAAAACATTGTATTTCGATGTCGAGCCTTTTCTATTCTATATTCTCTGCGAAGTGGATAAACATGGAGCTCATTTAGTTGGTTACTTTTCGAAGGTATTAATTCTCAAACAAAAATATTATTTTTACCACAGTGAAGTCAGCTTCGCTTGTCCTCTTGCAATAAAACAAAAACTTTCATTCAGGAAAAAGAATCGCCGGATGGAAATAATGTTGCTTGCATTCTAACTCTGCCCCCGTTTCAACGACAAGGATATGGGAAGCTGCTCATCGCATTCAGTTATGAATTGAGCAGGATCGAGCAAACTGTTGGAAGCCCCGAAAAGCCTCTCAGTGATTTAGGAAAGCTTTCGTACAGGAGCTACTGGAGTTGGATTCTCCTGGAGATATTAAGAGATTTCAGAGGAACACTCAGCATCAAAGATTTAAGGTATAAAATTTACATTTTATATTTTATTAGTTGATGTTGATTTGCTTAATACTTGAAATCTAAGTGTAACTTATAGTGAATGAAACACAATATTGTTACAGTCAAATGACTAGCATCTCACAGACTGACATTATCTCAACACTCCAAAGCATGAATATGGTGAAGTACTGGAAAGGACAGCACGTAATTTGCGTGACCCCAAAATTGGTTGAAGAACATATCAAAAGCAGCCAGTTTAAGCGACCTCGTTTGACAGTTGACTCGAGCTCCCTACGATGGGGGGCACCACCGCGTAAAAATATAAAACCAGGAAAGAAATGAATACAGTTGACGGCGAATTACGATAGTCGAACTAAAATTAACAATAGCACTATCATCCTGGTACATAAATTATTTTGTTCCGTATCATGAGAGTCTTACAGCATTTGAGAATGATTCAATTTATCAGCTGTAATTTATCAACAAACAAAATCTATGTGTATCAACGAACATTACATTTATTATTTATGTAATAGTTGATATATCCATTAGTTTGCTACGGAATTATGTCGACTTTGTGCAGTTGAGTCAGATCACTGAAAATCGGCAAGATAGTTCAAATTGCTACCTCTAAATTACATACTGAAGCGTTGAGAGAGTATGAATGACGAATGTACGAGAGTAAAAAGGGAAACATGTAATTTACTATATGAATATATTACGATACATTTTGTGCGATTTGATTGTATCAGTGTTATCGCTGTACGTTAAAGAATTTCCTAATTATTTTATGCCCGTAGTTTGTTGCGTGAAAACTTCGTTACTGTGTATTAAAAAATTGTGGTAAAGTGCAGTTTATGTGAAGAAATTTACAGATCTTAATGGAAAAAATGCAACAAATTTCAAGTAAGGAAAATTCATTTCCTGTATCGTTGTAATATTATATTTTACCCATGAACTCTATGTGTATAATTTTAAGTTATATCTAGTTTTTGTATTTAGATCATAGACATGAAGGAAAAACAATTTACCATCGTATACGCTTATTATTGTTAAACATACATAGTACACACTTTAGAGTTAGGGTTGAGAATGACATTCGAAAAAGCCACATAGTATTGTGTGATTCTTATATATTTTTTGTAGAACAATTATTATTAAAATTAACAATGAACCGACACTAATTCTACTTCATAAAATCCTGTCCAGTGTTATTTATTGAAGCATACAATTTAGAGCTTTGACGAAGATATTTGAAATTCCTTTGCCCAATGAACAGCATATTTAGCTGTACCCGGTGCAGTGCACACACCGTACCCTCCATGACCATAGTTATGAACCACCTGAACAGTTCATATTGAAATATTTAATAATTTCACAACTCGTAATTGGGATCCAAGATAAGTACGGGACTGAGCGATATATGGCTTTCAAAATCAGAAATTCGGCATATTATGGGAACACCGAGGCGTAGAACGAAGTACTTCACGCCAGCTATTATTGGTTTTTGGTTTAGTGTGTAAAGTAAACCGCACTACAAAAAAGTGTAATGATTTTCTACGTGTGGCAGATCGAGTCACTTAATATATTGGATTCCAATTCCTGAATTTCCGAATTTATTTATGATTTCGTTACTTCAAAAAGAAATACGTTTGTTACTGGGTACCCACTTTCATTTTCCCGTAACTCGGACTTTGTTCTGGTTCCACACGCACGGTTTCCCGGTGCGGTCTAATTCCAGTCAAATGTTTGATGGTTTCCCCTTTTGCAAGCGAGGGAACCAACTTGTTACACCTTTCGCGAATCGCTGCATATTCATGTGGACAAATCACGTTGCTCTCGGATTCAAAGCTTCGCACACCACCAAGAGTGCAAATTCCATTGAATCCCGGAATAATATACGTATCCAATTCGCCGTAGAAACATGTTTTAATCCAAGGTGCTTTTACCTAGAGTTTATTTTTTACGATGATTTGATCGAAAGAGCGAAAAATCATTACCGTTATAGATTGCATTTTCCCCCCCTTTTATACCTTTGCCACCTGTCCTCGGATAGGAACTAAACGTCGGTCGTTACACAAATACCGGGCACCCATACCCGTGCAATTAATAACCAAATCGAAGCTGGGTGATAATTCATTGATGCTATTTATTTTTTTCTCGATCAGCTTTACACCGGTTTCTTGGAGCCTGAATTTTAACAGCATATTAAATTTAAAAACTGTTCATTTTATCTGATGTAATAAATTATGTCGCATTATGCTACTAACTTCAACGTTGTCCACGGTAAGTGCAGCGTACATTCGGTAAGTAATGTAGTAAAGAATGTTCCGTAATTCCATTCGCCGCCAACCAATTCGAATTCATCTATCTTTGCCTTTCGGTACACAGGAACCAAGCCAGGTAACCAGCGATTCTATTCCCGTATGTAACACGAAAATAGTAAAGTATATTGCACAGCATATCGCTTCAGAATTGTAAAAATGTATTTATTTGTAATATATTACCTCGACTAAATTAGGATTGCTTTTAGCAAAAATGTACCCAGAAACTTCGGTAATACCGGCAATAGCTGCTTCGGAGCTTTTACGTATATTGTCGTAATATTCGTACGCATCCTTAACCCATTTTCTAAAAGATTCAAACTCTAAAAAACGTGGAATATTGACTCGGTGAAGGGTCAGGAAAGATTTCAAATTTTTGGAAATATATTCAATTTTTGAACCCTAAATTTATCATCGTTTTTATCGCAGATTTTTATGATTACGAATCTCGTCTTGCGTAACGGATACGGAATTTATACAGTATACAAGTATTTTCAGGCAATCAATACTCGCGTGTATAACAACCTGGTTACATCTTCGGTGGGTCCAGAAAACGCGTTACCAACGCGAAATAATCCGGCAGCTACGTGGCTTGTGGTATCGTTAAAGCTGGAAGCAAAGATAGTGATGTCGGCGTTTCGAAATTCTGATTGTCTAAGTTCAAGGGAAGTGGTCAATCCGACGATACCACCTCCGATTACCGCGATTTTCATTATCACTCAATTAACAATGTCGAAGTTATTTATCGACTTCTTTTATAAACATAATCCGCCAGAGAACGGATGACCGTGTCGATGTTACTGTAACTATTAATAGCTTGACTTTGTTTATGTTGAACTGAAGCCAACGGTACGAATCACAACTTTTTTTACGTTAGCATCAGTAACGATACGATGCGGTTGACACGATTAATGAAACCAGACTGCGGACATTTCATCGTGCGCTGACCATATGTATTAAGGCTCTCAAATGGAATAAACCATTATCGTTGGCTGCTATCTTTTCAGATTCCTGCTACTGTGTATACATCACACTCGTCAAACAACGTGTGTTTCCTCTGGTGTTTCACACTAATTCGTTTAGTCGTAATACGATCATGCGTACAAGGACGCGCAGAGCGCAGAGCACGGAGGCAAAAGAGAGATCAGTGCTGCTCGGATGTTGAAAATATTCCTCAAGCGTATTTTTCGTCATAGATTTCTTACACTTATTTGTATGTTTATCAGCCCTGTTTTCATTAAAATACTTATGATATCATTCAAGCGTATCTGACCGAATTTATATTGTATTTAAACGCATTCAATTTAAAAATCACATCGTTCTTAAATTTTTGCAGTCACCGTGTTTGATTATTTCTAAAGTAATAATTGAAATGGACGTTAAAAAAAGTCATGTAATTCCACTTGAGTACTCACTGGAGTGTAAAAAAATGTATAAATTCGTTGATAAATAGCGTAATAAATTGCGTAAGATAATGACGCCTGACTGTAAACGACCGAACATCCAAGTATCTGTGCTGAATTGATTGCAATAAGGCACTCCTTTGAGTATCTTCATTTCATCTCATTTATATTGTTATCGAAATGACTTCACATGCAGGAGACAACCATCCACTTATAGTGTGAGACTGTGTTTACACTGAGGCAGCTTTGAGTTGTAATTTTACATGAATTTTATTGTTTTCTGTGTTACTGACGATTTACTGTACATATCGTTCTTGACGCATGTATTTTACGTTATTAATTACATTTTTAGCTTGTATCATGTAGAAGAGATGTTTAAAAATACCTTGCGATCAAGGAAGTTCAGACAATGTATCAATGTGGCTGCGTTACACTGAAAATAGAATTCACTTATAAAAATGAAATCTTTTCATGAAAGAGAAACGTCTGCTTTATACTTACCGTGGCGTTGAGCGAAGAACCGTATTGTCCAGCCAGTACCTCTGTTATGTAATGACGTATGATATTCCACTTGTACCGTGTCCGTGCGTGCTGTATACGTACTAGGTGGGCGCTGTAACCATTAGCAGAATCCCCCCCCAAAAAAAAATCGTTATTAATATAGAGAATAAAATTGAATCACATTAGCATTACTAATCTAATACGTGAAATACTGACAGGTCCGCAAAATTTGCTTGAAGATAATGTATCTTCATAATTTTCAACAACTTGTAAAAAGTCGGTGTGGCAAGTTTGTTCTGATCCTGTGTTGAAATTTTCAAAGTCTAACACGACAACATTACCGGCTGGTACGCTCACTTCCCAAGTACATGTGCTCGCATTTCGATAATGTTGTGGGTATAATGGGGATGTAAATCGACCTGAATAATTATAAAGTTTTCCTCCGCAGCCTCTTCCTGTAACATGTATAGTGAACAAAAATTGATGAACAACCAATGATGCAACTAAGGCAAGCATGAAATGCAGAAAAGTGTTTCACTGTTTAAGCAACGAGCATTTATGAACTTCTACTATTTTCCATAAAGAATGAGTACAAAGAAAATAAGCTGTCTGTATGAGGTTACTAGTAAATCGTAGAGCTTTTTTTAATCCTGTTCACCTTTTTTGGTCGTTGTATAAGTTATATCATAGCTACTAGAGCCGTAATAATTGCTAGACCATGAATGCAAACTTAGCTGGTTTCCAGAACTGAAGATAGGACTTGGCAGTTCTACTCCACATATTTGGTCTAACACGCTAGCACTGAAATTCCCATCGCGTATCTGAAAGTAGATTGATCCACTTATGTTTCTTCTTTTTTACCACTATAATAGTCCTACTGGTATTGAATAAAAGTGAAGAATAGACAAAGATCATTGGATACATTATTATCACCTAATACAAACGTTATACCTGTAACGTTGAAAATAAAAAATCTTGAGTACGCATGTATAGAATATTTTTTACCTGCAAAGCATTATTGGTGCAAGCCCGGCTGTCATATAAATTAAAGCTCGTAAAGTAGAGCGAAATTGTATATCCGACTGCAGCAGTGATTGTGAACCAGCAATCCGTTAAACCTTCATGACTAATGCGACCCTGTTCACCAGTGAAATTGCGATTGCAGAGACTCGTACTGTACCCCAGCTTGAATCCAGTGTGCCTTGATTTTGGATTTTGAGAGGATATGAATTTAATTTCAACGGCTATCCCAGTGCTGCAAAGAATTGATCACTTTTTTTTACGTTGCAAGTATAAGTCCCAATATCACTGTCATTTGAAGAAAAGATATTAGTAATTGTATTAGAATTATTGTCAAAAATATTGTCATCATGTATACACATGTACCTGTAAAAGTCGTGTGGTGTTCTATTTCCACAATACGAATAAATTCTTTCTGCTCCATTGTCGCCCTACAAATTAGGTTGATATTATACAAACATGATTCACAAGATCAAATTGACACCAACAATCAAACTGCACTGAAATATATCTTACTGTCCAAGCAGGCGTTGCATGATGCTCTTCTATTCCATAATACACAACGTCATCACCAAAGCCCTCACTGATGTAGCCACTGGGCTGGAGAATAATGTTTTATCGCGGTAATGTAACTGAATTATAGTAAAATCACTACATGCATATAAATGCGAATTGGGAAAGTCGATACAAACGGATCCGCTAATTCTAATTAAATATAGAATAAGACTAACGTTCTTATCGATGATCATCAACTTTTCGTCATTACAATTCTTAGAACTTTCCAAGTCAAAATGGTCGAAGTGAATAGTAAGCCCTAGTATGTTGTCTGTTGGCGTTGACAGAATCCAATTACACCTTAATCCAGGCTCGTACGTAGAACCAAATCCTGGTGAAGTTAATGTCTTGGTCTGATTTCCAACTGTTAAGATCGGATTGCCACAGGGTGCTACAATCGGAAAAAAAAATTTGCTTTTAGAAATGATGTACAGAAGTATTGTATCGCCTGCAATCCTCAAGAAGACTAATTACAAATCGTCTGAACAAGGTCAACAGCAATTTACTATATTGATTCTTTATGCAAGTATCAGTTTATATAAGTGAGAATTTAAAAAAGTAACAGGTACACAAGAGCTTACAAGGGAGGCTTTCCAATGTAGCAGTCACTCCATTGCCATTCAGCGAGCCGTCAGTCACCAGTCTGATCCACATTCTATTTGACGACGATACAATGAATGTGGAAGGCACAATATTTCCGCAATAATAGTCTATCAGTTCAGAATATTGACTGTCACCATCATGAATCTTGCGCAGAAACAAAAAAAACAAAGTTAACTATATGATGCATTCTACACTTGATAGCTATTTTTAGTACCCATCAATGATAAGATTAGTGATCGTTTCGTACCTCTAAGTAATCACCGGAACATTTTTTTTCATTTCCACTTGTGAAGTTGGAATATTTTAAATCAATGCTGGTTATTGTTAGTTTAATAATACTGTTGCTTGATGCCTTTACAAGCCAATGGCAGTCCTCAAATGCTTCATAAGTTGTACCCCTCTGGGTTCTAAATGTTTGTGGTTGAGAATTCAGGGTGATGTGGCCGCCACATCCAGCTGCTATACTAGTACTGAAAAAAATCTGCAAAAAGAATAATATCGAATACATATACTATACTAAACTTTATATTCATACTCATGCATACAAGTACAGAATCCGTAATTATGATAAAGCATATGCTCAGACAGAATCACAGATAATAACTATTATTAACTCTTTGGCACTTTTTGTCCAAATGTACCTTAGCACGAAATCCTTTGTGGTGGACGCTGTAGTCTGTAATGAAATTAATAATCATTGAGCCGGTGTCTGATCTCGTGAATAGTGGAACATCACTCATGGTACCACAAAATACGTCTGGCTTGCTATGTTCGTCAATGGTTGATGTGTTGTATATAGCTACATAGTCATAGCGACACCTGAAATTGGTTAATAGTAAGTTACATCTTCTATAAAATTTTTCGCTTAAACGTAGGTATGATCATTGCTGTCAGACTTGCAAGAAAATACATAATTACTCAAATATTTTCACTAATTACTCTGATCAATCATACAATTAGGGTTCTTTGTAATTCAATACTCACAGTCTGGAACTTTCGAGGTCGAAAGACTCGAATCGAACAAGAACAGCTTTTCCAGGTGGTGCTTTTACTGTCCAAGTACAGTTGATTCCACCATGGTAATCACCACTTTCGTCCAGCGACGGTGATCTTATATCACTAGGTTCAGTAATCTCACCACCACATTCTATAAAATTAACGAATGACTAGATTATGAAGATTAAAATGTGACAATATAATGGTGCTGAGAGTATGAAAGTGATGTTCAGATTACTGGCAACTCTAAAAACTACAGTATTAATGGACTCACCGTCAATATAATATTTCAATTCGAATCCCCGTTTTCGTGTAGTTTCGTCTGTCTTGAAACTTAGTTCTGAATGTGAATAAATTCTTTGTTTAGTTGGAATTTCGTTACCGCACCAAATGGACGGATCCCGGTAATCAGAATAACTTATAGTCACATTATCGTACCGACAAGTTAAACCTGAAAAAAATCATTACGTTTTTTTTTCCTTCCGTCAAAGTACGCAATCAAGCAAATATTGAAAAATACAGAATACAGCCTGCCGCTTGTACTAGACATCGAAGAACATCGGGGCTACATGGTTTTGTTCATACTCAAATTATGATCTTCAATAATTTCAACTTACCACGTTCCAATTCAAAGGATGTAAACTCAATAATGAAGTACTTCTCAGGTGCTAAGAACGTGTACTCGCAAGAAAGATTGTTTTCGTAGAGAACAGGCCATCCAGGTGACGTGAGGTATTGTATTCTCTTAGAGACTAACAAAGTGCCACCACAGTTCACATTCCAACGAGCATGGAATCCGTCACCTTGAAGTACATCATTTGACCTGAACAAAACCTTCATTCTATTTGAAGTTGAATTGAACGGTGACGGGCGAGATCGTCCACATACTTTGCCTAGATCTGACCAATAAGCGGTAGCAGTAGTCACATTCTCTTTCCACTCAAACATCTAGTACAAAATATTGTTAATATTAGTAATTTAATTACAGTTTATTTATGGAAAAAATAGTCCAATGTCTTCGTAAGGAAGCGAACAAACAGAAATGAGACATTGCCAATTTATGCGTATCATGAAGATACCTGAATAAAATCGTTTGCGCAATTTGTACTCTCTTCAAGATGGAAACGATCCACAAACACCAATCCAATATTATAGCCATTTTCCACTTCTATGAACCACGTGCACTCTGCATTGTTTGGATACTTTTGCGGGAAGCTGAAGAAATTATTATGATACGAATAAATATTACAGTAACTCTTAGCACCAGATTACTAGTTGGGAATGAAACTATTAATAATATCTATAAATAATTCATACTTGGGACTAGAAATGTATGAGCTTCTTCCATGCATCATTCCGCCACAACCATTTACAATCGTGTTCAACTGAATTTCAAAGTCATTGCTCGAGGCGCTACTATGGTATTCGATCCATAACTCATTTGATACTGATGTTATGTTTCCCGGTATCATGTATCCGCAATACTTTGTTTTATCTAATGGTGACAATGGGCCACCATACCTGTCGAAAGATTTGAATTTAGTGAAAATTAGATGTTCATGTTGTACAAATATCACTTGGTATATCAATTTCGAATACGACTCGGCTTGAATATTATGTGGCACCTATGTTACCTTTATATAAGTTAGCATTGTTCTAATGATTCAGTACAATTATTTTACACGTTATAGGAGATATAATTGATAGCAATAACCTAGCAAATAAGCTCATTACCTTATGAGAATATAGCCGCTATCACATGACATATTCAATTTTATAAAACTCAATGCAATAGTCTCTCCATTATCTGGGAACTTTGCATACCAGGCGCATTCAACAGGATGCGTTTGACGTCTAGGTGCAGAAATAGTATGTGAAGGGCCGCTTAGAATTCCACCACATTGATGCCAGTGATAATTAATGGTGAAGTTTACATTCGGCGAACCCCAAGATCTTTTCAAACTCTATTAATGATTTCAAAAATTTTGACAAGATAACAAATCTGTTCTAATTTTTCGAGCGTACGTTTCATAAGCATTGAAAATTATCAGAACAATAAGTGAACGTATCACAAGGTTTACTCACGGTAATTTTATTGACTGGCATGGGACTACGAACGACAATATCCTGGGTGAAATTTCCAGAGATACAGGATATTATTTGATTTTCACCTACAATTCACAAGAAATACCGGACGATTTTAGACCAAAATATATAAAACATTCGGCCGGTAAAATTGATTTCTTTGTACATGAGTGTTTTAAACAATCCATTCCGATAAACAGATTGTTCATCGGAAACGTAATCAAGGCACAAACAGATGTCATTACCAGAGCACATATAATATTGGAAATGTATAAAAAAGTTGGGAATGTAAAAATATCCATGTTTTCAAATAAAATAAAAGGAAATTGATCAAGAGATCGGTAACTCACCACTTATTAGGATGTAAGATGGCATATTTTCGCAATTACTAATTGTTGTTTGTATATTAGTTTTACCAACAACTCCAGATATGGTCAATGCAAGTGTTTGATCGGTTACATTGACAGTAGGTGAAGAAACTTTCCAATTACACGAAAAGGTCCTCATGTCGTAGACAGGATTCTGATTAGAGATCAAGACACCTTGATCATTTGTCGTTGCACTTCCACATACTAACAAATAATTAATCAATGTTTCAGGTCGTATAATTAATCACCGTTCGGAAATGTTATGAAATGAAAACACATGTCAGCATACTCACAAGCTGGCGCGATACTGCTGTAGCGAGCTTTGAAACCTTTGTGGGCAACAGAAGCTGACCAGTAAAAAATCGTCATTGTGTTACTAGTGCTATACGCTTCCCTCTCTGTAGAGTCAGCCAGAATTACTTTAGAACGAGACATTTTATCCAAGTCATTAGAAAACTGTGAGAATTAAACAAAAGTTATTGAGTGCATTAATTGATGTACGGGTCAATAATTACTATCTGTGCTTCACTCCGTTCAAGAAATCCGATAGATTTTATAGATCACGATTAGCTATTAAAGAATATCATAGATTAGGTTTCACAAGCACTACATAAAGTGATCTTAGGTGTAGGGTATTTCTGAATCCCGTTCTATAATATTTTATCAGAATATTTCATGTCCCCTTAAAGTTTTCCAGTGCAGAGTGCTCATTTAAGTTATACATACTGCAATCTGTGATGTGGACCAGTATGATCTTGAATTTCGAGTACCGAAACCCATATCCAAGATATCTACTTTAACGCGATACCCTTCAGGCAGTATTATTTTCCATACACATCCCCTGCAATAATAGTATACATAAATTGGAAAACTTGCACCATCAATAATTGTAAACCTAGATTAATTTCAATAAGCATACATAAGAATAATTTACCTGTATTTGGGTACCCCCCGATTAGGATATCCAGGTGATTGGAATTCACCTGATGAACCAGTAAGAAAACCTCCACAAGCTACAAAATTCAATTATTGTTCAGTATCCCATATAAGTAGCATTGAAATGAAAAACAGTAAATTGATAGATAATTAAAAGGATTATTATTCGATTAATGCACTGATAAGTTATGACTGGGAAATTATATTGCAAAGAGTTTACTAATCACCTTCTAAAGAACTTGATATATTCATACTGAATCCTCTGAACCCAGTGTAACGGTAACCCATGCTTGTGAAGTTGATCAATACATTGTTTTCTGGTGTTTCAATTATCCCAGGATTTTGGTTGCCACAATATTGTCCTAATTGCAGTACTGCCAAAAGGTAATGAAACTATTATTAATTTGTATTAATTGCTCGAAACAGTATTTACGTTGGTATATTTTGGTAGATTTTGATTTTTGGTGGTTTTGATACAATTAGACTGCAAAAATTTCGGTCGTGTGACAACAGTAATTGAGCAATGTAACAATGATATTGATGATATCACATTCAAATTGCATTGCCTAAATAGAAGTACCAACGATGACTCAGTACCGATAATACTGATGTTTAATTTTTATTCTCTTAGCATGTATATTCTAAATACTATTTTTTATCAAGAATAAAAGTAATTTATTATCGGATTGAAAATATATAGCTCTGCAATGCGAATGACCTTTTATGCAATTTGCTAGCTTTATGCAATTAAAAATACTGAACTGCAAACAGATAAGCATATCATTACAAGGGAGATATCACCTGCCAAGATATGTTTGATATACTACCGCTGCAATAATTATACTATATGTTTCTGGAGTAAAAGTTACAGATTCTCAAGAAGTCAACGATAAAGACTGCGTTTGATAAAATTATAGCTACTGATCATTAGGATGTAAAAATCTATATCTCGACATAATCCGGTTTTTATTTAAATTTTCATATTGGTCAACAAACGGTGATAATATATGTAATCAGTCCTGACTTTCAGACTGCAGCTCAAAAGCAGACTTCCAGCAGTTTTTTTTCCAAGTTATAAATCAGTCTTAATAATACTATTATGAATGATTGCCAGTACAATTGAACAGCATAGATTTTATTAAGGGGAAATTCTGATTCGTGTATGGCTGGAATTCACATTACTTAATTTCCAAATTCGTAGAATATGAAGTACATGAAAATAACTTCAATGGAAAGATATGACATTACAGTTCAGCATATGCTCCGTCTACTGACGTAAATAGAATTAATATTCATAGGGTAATTTACGTCGCATACACATATTGCGTATTCTTACAGGTATGTGTTAGTCCAGACATAGCATTAGTATCAGAATATCACAAATTGTCATACAGGTTGGTGTACAAATATTGTAGACATGCATGCCTCGCCAATAGACTCTCTGGTACTCGTGATACAAAGCGGTGAAAGACACTTCGTGCATTTGGGTTTTGCATATTACACCTACAATACACAATCTTATGCACCTTGACGAAATCATTATAATATGCATAAATAATCAACTGTAGTTGGGTATTTTACTTGGGACTCGATTTTACTTATCTTGGTTTTGTTACATACGACCTTTACATTCCAAGTCTAACGTTCTGATTGTATCAACATCGCTCATTGTGGTGAGGAAAGAAAAAACAGCATGACGTTTACCCAAAGATCACCAGCTTTTAGCTCAGTATAAAGGGCAACACTCAGCACATAACATCACAGAGTATTACGTGAGTTGTTCATAAACAAGCCGATATGGTAATCTGACAATTTAATATACTCAAAACGAAAGTTTAGTACTAAATTGTTTACACCTCAACACCTCACACAAATCTTCAAATATGCGGTGAGTTCCAGTAATTTTCAACTACAGAGATATTCAATAACTATAACATCCAAACACTGGATTCGTATAAACACTACCCAGACAACAACATGCGAGCAAATTTTGCAGCAAAAAGACAGCAATGGTTGCAAAGCATTGCTAGTAATATTAGAACAAGGTGTATCCTCGTTTGGTATCAAAATTAAAGCAAACTATTCTAAGCAAAAGTTGTCAGCAAAATATCTGCTAAATGTAATCATGTCTTGCTGTACATCATAATAATAAACAACTATTGCTAGCAATTGCCCACTAAAATTATTCCACGTAAATTTTCGGTAAGAATGCAACAGTAATCGCGGCAAGCTAAGCAGATTTTTTGCACAGATACGCTTCGTTATCAGGGTAGCTGTAATTTTTTAATTATCAGCAGTTAGTTAATTGTACAGATTTAGAGTATTTGATTTTAATGAATTCACTTTTACAGATTGTGGTTTAGCATCACGACACTGTTAATACTGGTATGTATTATACTAGAGTCTGCGGCAGTGAAATCAAAAAGAGATTCTGGTGATGCATCAAAATATCGCCATAAATCATCAAATCCAGCAGAAGACCATTATTCTATGTAAGTTGATTATTAGGTTGAATAATATACCTATATGCTCAAAATTTTTTATATATGATAAAATAAATAAGGGAGAATGTAATCTTCAATAATCTTGTTTTGGAAAAAATTGTTGATTATGAGTATTAATGAACTGGAAGAAGTTTTAAGGACTTGAAATCTTAGATCCTTTTCGCTAATAATACCACAAAATTGAAGATAACTTGTAATACTTTTTTTAGCAACAAATTAAACCATAAAAAAAAAATTCATAACGAAGAACGAAAAATGCTTAAAAAAAAGGGGCAACATCGAAATGCAGAAGTAAATGAGAAGATTGAATCCAGTGAATTTCAAAAGGAAGAATCAAATGAACGCAATGGAAAAGTATATTATGGAGAAAAAAGAGAAAAGATGAGCCAGAACAAAGTTAGTAAAAGTAAAGAAAATGTTAAGTACGATAGGCATGCTGATAAACCTAGATCTAAGAAAATTAAGAGATCTACCAAGCTCGAAGTACCAAACGAAACGTTGGACAATGATGCCGGCCACCTGGATGGCTTTACGAAGAACTTGCACTCCAATTTTGATTCAGCGTCGAAAAAAGAGAAATCTAAGAATAAAGTCACGGAAAAATCTGGATGTGGTATTGGTAAATCAGAGGACAGTGAACTTAAAGATGAGTTTACTGTGAATGCCGATCAAGTACCGGACATACAGCCACCTAAAGAGACTGCATCTGCATTAGATTATAATGATAAGAGAGGAAAAGCAAAAGAATTCGAAAAACAGAATGTGAATTCAGAGAAAATTAAAAAACAAAAACACAATAATAAGAGTAATGATCTATGTAAGGGAAATATCGACTTGAAAAGGACTGAATTGCCTAAGGAGAAGAATCACAAAATTACAAAACCTGTTCAATCAAATGGTCAGAAAATTAAATATCCGAATAATTTACCAGAAAATAGTTACTACTTGAACGAGGATGGGTTGATAAAAAAAAAAAGAGCTAAGAATGTAAACGTGAAACAAAAATTGTCGGAAAAAACCTCTGAAGGTGAATTGGAATGTAAACCTCGAACGAATGACTGCAAATTACCAGTTTTAGATGCACCGATACACGAAACAGACAAGCCAGAAGAATACGAGTCTGGTACTTGTAATCTGGAAGATGATTATTCAACTGAGCAAAGCAAAATTTGCTATGGGAAATCTAAATATAATGCGAACGAAGTCGCAAAACATAGTATAACAGGTACTAAACAAGATGACGCTGAGGCTTCGAACTCAGTAAATATGGAGCAAATATCAGCGAAACAAAATACAGTCGGAGACAATAGTGCCGAAGAGGAAAAGTCGAATGGAGAAGAATCAATAAGAGAAAATGCTGTGCAAGAGGACAGTGACGCAGAGTCACAGTCAAATTTGCAAATAAAAATAAGTAGTTCAAATAATTTTCCAACCGGATAAAGGGTTAAAAACTATATTGCATAGGTATTATAATAATTAACAATTAAAATATTCGAACCGATCTTTTAAAAAAAGGTGTAAATATATAAATATATTATTGTATATATACCTATATGTGTATTGCTTTATTGTATGCATGCTGAATATCGTTCACCGTGAAAGGTATGCAATAACTTACCGTTACTGCGGTTGTTCCCTACTTGCGCTGAGATATCGACGTGGTCAGTGGAATTGCATCTATATCGACGAGGTAGATTGATGTCTTGGAATTGCAGCTTCATTGTATGACCAGGTGGTCCCAAAACACGCCAAGTACAAGTAGTTTGATCGGGATATGGCGAAGGGTAATTAGGTGATTGTATTCTGTTATTTCTCCCTCTTAGAGTTCCACCACAAATATCTTCAAATCAAATAGTTCAATTAGATTTCCTGAGGAAATCTGCTACAGTATGGAATTATTCAGGCCTGAATTTACTAGCTTACTTTCAATGCTCACAGTAGCGTTGAATCCCTGCTTGGGACTGTCAACATCAGTATAAAAATGGAGGTACATAAAATTCCCAGTCGTAATCATACTACTGGGTATTTCAGCGCTACAAAACAGTCCCATAAGTGACGATGAATCAGTTCCGCCATCTCTAACTTCCAAATATTCTTTGGCGCAACTGCAACAATAATTCATTATATAATCGTAATCTCGCATTGGATGGATTGCTACAATATATTGAATTTAACTCATATTGACGATAGCTATAGCTATTGTTCTACAATTATCAGAACTATAAAACTTACTTCAAATCACTTGTTAGGTCAAAAGACTCGAAATCGATCGTGATTGATTGTCCACTTGGAGCCATAATTGTCCAAGAACATTCTGTATATGGGTGTGGAATGTTTGGAAAGTTTGGTGTTTTTATTTGGATACTTTTCAGTGCATCTGTTAAACGGTATGAACTACCACAATTGCTTCCCACTTCCCTACAAAAAATTTATTGCAATAGCGCCAAACAAAATTAGTGTTTGATGTGGTGAGACAGTTAAAATATATCCATGGATTAGTGATGGGGGATCATCATATGATTAAATCAAGGAAAAAGAAGGCTCATGTTTTCATATTTGAACCAGCACAAGGTGCAAGCATATTGTCTTAGCATTAAGTATTCGCGAATCATTATAAGACTGCTTCAAGGAAAATTAATATTGCACCACCAAAGTACTGCAGTACTGAAGTTTATCTCGAGTAATATTTTCACTAGTTCTGAAGTACTCGAATACTTGAGGCTCACTTTTGTAACAATCGGACTCCGGTAATTCGGACTGTTAGAGATCACTACTTTACTACTGGAGACGATGATTTGTACTAACTTGATAAGGTATGATGATGGTGTTAAATGCAATACAATTCATATGGGAAAGTTGAGAATATTTTTACCGATATGATAATTTGAACTGAGTCCCGGACTTTGTCCCCACCACATAGACATATAGTTGGTTTCCAGTTGTAGTTAGCAGACCTGGAATATTCTGGCCGCAATATTTGCCATTGCCGAGAAGAGGAGAAGCACTTGAGCCACCATTTTTCAACTATAACCACCAGTGAAATGATAACTTTGTTAATACGAGAAGGATTTATACTATATCACGGATGAAATTTTTTAGCTGGAACACTGCTTCCTGAATCCTTCAGGTCGATATAAGTATGAGATTGACAAAATGTACTATATTCTGCATATTGTTAAATATAAGAAATCCACCGAATTGCACTAATGTAATTAATATAACAAACATAATAGTGAGAATGTATAAAATTTTATTTTACCATAAGGAAGTTATTACTGCATGCTGAGTTATCAGTGCCAGTTTCTATGTTCAAGTCAATAATAGTCACTTCTATCTTTCTCCCAGGTCTTACTGTAACGTTCCATTGACATGCTACTGACCAAACTTGCCGCCCCATTGGAGATGTGGAATTAACTTCTATTACTCCATTTGGACCATTTAACTCACCGCCACAAACTGAAAACATGAATATTGAGTAGGTATTTGAGTATGTCAATATCAGAAAAATAGTAGACTCTGAAATATATATTGATAATCTTGCACTTCGATGAATTTTGAAACATACCCTTATAAACACGCGCTGAGAATCCAGTTTTATTAATCCATGAATCACTGTGGAATTCCACCTTCATTAAATTGGAAGTTTGTATAAGCGTGTATGTCATGTTAGGGTGACAATAGCTTCCAATGTAAGACCATTCACGTTGCGTGGCCAAAGAAGTTCCTGAATAAATTTTGACTTGATCTGAGAGGCAAGTCGCATCTTCTTCGAGATCTAAGGTATGGAACGCCAAAGCAAGATGTGTTCCGGGAGATGATTCAAATATCCAATTGCAGTTAAGGTTGTTGTCGTAACCCTCAGGCCATCCAGGCGAATGAAATACATAAGTGCTATTCGACGAATTTGACAGCGATATGATTTCCTCGCATTCTACACAGTTTAATCAGAGCAATTTATAATAGCAGTAGATTAACACATTGACATTATGTCGTATTATTACAAGTACCGGAATGATTGCCTGAAATGTATTTACCGTTCGTATCAAATGAAGATTCATCTGTATCCCTAGGAACTTCTAACCAGCTTAGGTGGAACCAACTGCCGCTTCTGAATACTGTGGTGGAAAACACAATGTAAACTACATTACCAGAGGATTTTACCGACTCTGGTAATATCAGGCCACAGTTTTCGGTCAGCTTAGGTGCATATGCGTCGTATCCGTCATAAATCTAAAAACGTCATTTTCAAATGAAATGAATAAAATCTAAACTGGCTGGTGTGTACTCTGTAGAAGTAAGTAAACAAAATCTTGAATACTCACAGTCAGCAAATTGTTACAATCATCTGTATATGTCTCAAGGTGGAAATCTTCAAAAGTAATTTGTATTGACTGTGTAAAGCGAACTGTAATACGATATGAATAATCTCCTTCAAGCATGCATGGTCGTGGGTACAGTGGTGAGGTAACTTTGCCAGTGGGTCCAGTTAAATCGTTGTTATGCAATAAGTGGTACTCGGCCCTGAACCCTTTCTCAGTTGTTATATTTGAAGTCTCAAATTTCATCCACAGAGTTTTATTTGAAATTATGTTACTTTTACTCGAGCCACAATAAATGCCTTCTAGATTGCCAATGGCGTTGTCTTCTCGCACTTCTAAATAATCTGAATTACAGTTGGGATTTTGCGTAATGGCGAAGTCAGTGAAGGATAAACTTATAGAATTCCCCGGAGATACTGGGAGTATCCAAACACACTCGACATTTCGAGGGTAATTATCTGGATATCCTGGCGTGGCAATAGTACCGTGTTCTGATGTATAATTTCCTCCACATGCTGTAATAATTTTTATCGTTAGCAATTATTGGTAAAGTAATGAAATTCATATACTGGAGTGGTACATCCATATTATCGGATACCACAACTATATCTAAATTTTTTCATTAACAATCTCTTACAAGCGTTGTTGCAAAACAAACCTGAATTGAGTGTAGAATACATGGCTGTAAAACTTGAGAGCTGCATATTAAAAGACGACAATTGGACAGTGAAAGCATTTCCTTGACTTGTGAGTGGTGGAGGTACTGTAGTCGAGCACAATCTCTTCAGCAGAGGTCCATCTGTCCCTTCTCCTTCGTAAATCTGTAGAGAACTTTCCTCACAATTGTCAAGCCAAGATTGTTTACTAAGTTGCAAATGTGTCAGTGTTATCGTAACATGATCCGCTGCAACGTGGAATTCACACAATAGACAGAATATGAATTAATAAGCACAAATTGTAAATTTACAAACGAAAACATCTTAAATTGATTTAAATGCGAAACGAATCACATTAACAAATATTCAATTTGAGCAGTGGTCATACAGTTTTTGTATTGAGCTGTGCTATTAAGACAATGAAACTTACCAAGGTCTGGTGCTACAATAATCCAGGTGCAGTTATATACATCCGTATGCAATCCAAGTGGAGAATTTATGGAAATAAATCCTGGGGGATCAGCAGCAATGCGTCCGCCACATGCCATATTATAGGTAGCACTGAAACCTTTCGATGTAACGTAACTATCGGATCTGAGAACTACCAAGAGCTCGTTGTCATACGAAATTTGAGTTGGAGGGTTGCTGTTGCCACAGTAAGAACCCAGTATAGGTGCATCTCGTGTGGAACCGTCATAAATCTGTGAAATACATTATAATTGAACATCACACTAATATAAGCCTTATACAAGCAAATCTTGCACAGTACACATTTTTGGATTCGTGCAACCTACTCTAACATAATCGTCGGTACAATTTCCTGTGTGCTCAACATCAAATTCGGTGAATGTAAGGTTTACATGATGATTGGGAGGCATTTGTATAAGCCATTCGCAGTTCCGATTGCGTGGATAATTGTTTGGGTAGTTAGGTGAACTTATGACACCTGTTGGCGTTGTGAACCTTCCACCACACTGAATGTTCACGCTTCGGTACGTTATTTTAAAGCCTGTGCCTTGATAATTATGATCTGCTTTGAAGTTGATCAACATCTTGTTGTTTGAACTTGTGAAGATATTTGAATGCGAACTATTCATTCCACACGTATCTATTAATATAGGTGCTTCAGTGCTGGCTCCACCGTAAATGGTGAGTCTATCATGCTGACAATCCTGCACTGTTTCTAGCTGCACATCGATGAAAGTAACTTCTATGCTGTGAGTATAGTCCACCTCAATCGTCCACTTGCATTCAATATTTGCAGGATAGGGTTCAGGGTATCCCGGAGACGTGATTGTTCCTACTGCTTTATTCAGGACACCACCACAACCTATGAATTGAGAAGTACTGTGGTAATATTCATATATAATATATGATCATCACTAGCTATGCTAGCTTACAAACAATGTTAGTGTTGAATATTTGAAAAAATCTGAACATTTGACCCACCATTGACAACCCATTCAAGTCGAAAGCCATTGTAAGGTACACTACCATCCGAAATAAATTGTAGAAAAACCTGGGATTCGGTAGATACAATTTTTGATGGTGGGTGTCTCAAGCCACAATACGTTCCGATAACTCTATTCGGTGTGTTATCTACCCCTTCCTTTATCGTCAAATAATCATACGAGCAAGATTCATCGAAATGACTCTGTTCCAAATCAAAGTGAGAAAAGGTGATGTTTAGCTTGTTACCCATAGGTGCCTCAATTAACCAGCTACAATTTTCGTAATTAGGATAATTATTTGGGAAATTGGGTGATTCAATAACTCCACGGAAATCATCAAGCTTTCTATGACACACTGAAAGCAATTAAGATCATGGTGGTGAGAAAGTTAAATCAAGTTCTGACTGAACTCTCATATATTCATTATATCTATTAAAAATTACGTTTTTGCCAAATTTACTTACCAGCCCTGTAATTGATATGGAAGCCTCGACCGCTGCCGCTGAAATCACTGCGAAAACGTATGGTTGCTATATTGGTCGTAGTATTTATGGTCAGAGGATTATTTGAATTGCAGTATCTTCCTAATTTTTTATCACGCCAGCTATAGGGTCCTTCAAAAATCTCTATATAATCAGAATAACAATTGGATTGTTCTTCAAGTTCAATGTCAATTATCACAAATTGAATAAGACTGCCAGCGGCGACTTTAATGCTCCAGGTGCAAACAGCATTATGACTATAGGGCTGAGGATAATTCGGAGAAGAGATGGTTCCTGCAACATTGCTTAAAGTACCGCCACAACCTGAAAAAATTCATCAAATGACCATAATGTATAAATCGTAGTGTATCATCGGGCTTTGAACATACATTCCATTTTTTTTACTAATTACAAGAAGCTGCCACTGAATTTCAACGTTCGATAATGTTACAGAGTTGAATAATTAATTTTGTTGGTAATAGTTTGCTGCAAATAAGTGATAGTATTCAACAGGTAATATAAGGCAGAGTTAATTGTTATTTAAATATATTTACAAACCCACGGTATTGCTGTCCCATTCTATTCTGAACCCAGAAAGACTAACCGACTGATCTGTGACAAACTTCAGATACATTTTATTACTAAAGCTCTGAATGGTTTGATTTGCAATCTCCGTTCCACAATATTTCCCAATCAAAGGGGATGTTGGGAGACCACCATTTCTGAAAAAAATGTAAAAGCTAGTTTCAAGATTTCTAGCAATAAGAGGCACACATACATGTTAATCCCTCTAGTCCCACCTTCCCCTACGTCCGAATAGCTGCAAATTAAGTACAAAATCAAAGCAAAGATCTGTACCCGGTTAGAGATATTTTTTACCTAATTTCAAGGTAGTCAAATGAACAAGACCTAAATCTTTCCAACTCGAACGCTGTAACCTTTAATAAAACTTGGTGTCTATTAGGGGCAATGATGGTCCATTCGCAAGTCCTTCTTTCCGGGTATCTATTGGGGTAATTAGGTGATGTAATGACACCAGTCAACGAGTAATAGTTTCCACCGCAAAACTTGGAGCCGTCAATAAATATATATGAAGCCATAAAACCATCTCTAGTGATAGATTCATCAGTATAATATCGAATTGTCATCATTCGTGATTGGGTCATCATTGTAAGTGGTACGGTTGAGCCGCAGTAGCTAAAACATGACAAATTATAACAGGATGTCACATGTTTAGTAATATGATACCGTTCTATAGGTTTAATTATCTTGCTGACTCTTTTAATTTATTTTGTATAATACTTATATTTACATAAACTCGAAAGATTCTAAATGATATGACTTACGTTCCCATATCCACTTGTGAGGTGCTTGATAAATTCTGAGATATTTTGACATAGTCAAAACGACAGTCACTGCTGTCTTCCAGATCAAATGTATGCCAATCCAGTTTTACAATCTGTCCTGGTGGTGCCTGAATTATCCACGTACAGTCTTGCGTACGACCATACCAATTTGTGGTGGATGGTGAGTGAATTACTCCCGAAGGTGCTTTTAAGATACCTCCACACCCTAGTTGGTATAAACGACACGTACATTTTACATCATAATAACCAAGAGTGAGCCTTGTTTCGGGAAAATCAAAAGTGTATTATTTATATTACAGATTTGATATTTGCATTGCAATTACTCTGTAGGTGGAGAAAATACCTATAGCTGGTTTATGCGGATATTTCGTGTGTTCTATATACATCGTTTTAGTCTGCAGATGAATTAAGTAAAACTGAACTCATACTCACTGACATCTAGAGTAGTATATGTAGCCAAGAATCCCGCATTACGGCCAGAGTAATCTGACACAAACTTGATCCACAAATAATTATGGGTCGACATGATCGGAGATTCAGGAATTGACGAGTTGGTGCCACAATAAGTGCCGATTAGTGTTGAATTTTCATTATCACCATCGTGAATTTTCAGGTAGTCAAAACGACACCAGTTGTAATGAAGGTCCTCGATATCCATTGACTGGATCGTGAGTCTTATGGCTTTGCCAAGTGGTTGTATTATCTCGTAGATACACGTCTTTGAAGCAGGATAAGGATTCGGATAATACGGTGATTTTATGACACCTGTTGGCTCCGTAAATTCTCCGCCACACCAGACTTCGTATCGTAAGTGAAAACCTTTTCCGTTCAAAGACCAGTCAGATACAAATCTGATCAATACAATATTTGAAGAAGATAGTTTGTCTGGAGGAAGTGCACCAGCATTACGACCACAGAATTTTCCCAATGACGGAGCTTCTCTGTTATCTCCGTCAAATAGCTGTTCACCAAAAATAACGCTATTGAATTTGTTCTAACTATGCACAATATCTGCATTTCTTGTATTATGTATTGTTTAAATTCATCATTAATTGTGGTATTCGCTCAACCGTAAATTGCTATGGGGGATATGTCGAAAATTACCTCAACATAGTCGTAACGACAATTCTCGGAATTTTCGACGTCTAGAGTAACCCATGTTATTTTGATTCGTTCTCCATTAGCTACTTGGATCTTCCACTCGCATTCTTGATTTGCTTCATACCTTTCAAGGAAACGGGGTGAAGTAATGTAACCTGACGGATCTGTATGAACTCCCCCGCAACCATCCGCACCTGTGAAATAATATATTAGGAGAATTTTAATTAACTATAAATTCTGGATAAAATGCTAGGTAATCTATTACAAATAATTCATTACTTATGCAAGGTGATTCTGATGATTCTCTAATAAATGCATGGTAAAGAATTTTTATTCCTCGATCAAACGAAGACACCTGTATACTTTACACGTTGGTTCAAGTAACCATTATCGTGTTCGGAGCATCGTACCTTTAAGTGCTAATCACTATATGCATGTGTGTACTATTCAATTACCTGCTATGCTCGAAAAAGTAATTTGGAAACCATTATCCTGAACAGCGCCGTCAGAATGAAAATGAAGCCATGCCTCATTTCCGGGTGTAATCAGTGGCGGAGGTTGAGTGTGATTGCAGTAAAGTCCTAATTGCTGGCTGTCTTCCTCGGGTCCACCTCTTATCTGTGATACAAAGAAGTTGATCATTTATTCTGCGTATCACAAACTCTCTTATTAGGTGTTCAGGCAGAAAGAGAGAGAGAGAGGGAGAGAGAACTCATGATATGATAATTATAAGTAACAGAATACCTAGTGTACAACAAAACATGTATACCGTTAGATTATCGTGGTCGCAGTTCGGGTGCTGCTCCAGCGCCATAGAGTAAAAGTGGAATTGAATTTTTTTCCCTGGAGAAGTTTCCACGTGCCAATCACAGTCCCTGTTCGGAGGATATTTTCCTGGCGATCCAGGTGAACGTATTGTTCCATGTTCGCCAATTATTTCACCCCCACACAACGGTGTTATCGAATTCCATTGCAAGGTAAATCCATCGTCCGAAATACTGTGATCCGAATGGAACCACAAGTACAGTGTGTGTCGGGATGATATTATGGTTCCTGTACCATTGGGCAAATGGTCCCCACAGTATCTTCCAATCATGTGATCACCGGCTGATCCGCCATCGTGAATCTACGAATCATTTCGCTATGTATAGAACGTACGTAATTATAATATCCAAGGAGTGGTGTTTTCATAAATTTCATGTTTTTTTTTGTCCAGTGCCTTTCCCATCTTCGTAATAATACGCCAGTACCATTAAAACATATGTACCTGTATGTCACACATGCTGTGTAAAGTAGGTGCGATGATAAATCAGTTTCGACAATCCTCAGGCAGAGAATTGTCTTTAAGCAGCTTTAAACTCACCTGGACAAAGTCGTTCTGGCAATCATTCGAATTTTCCAACTTGAAAGCGATGAATGTGACATTGAGGACAAGAGAGGTATTGGTCGTTAAAGCCCAGGCGCAGCTCAAACCGTTTTGATATACATTGCCAGAGCTAGGGAATTGCAGCGTACCCGCAGGATCTGTTAGGGTACCTCCGCAGCTCTGCCGTGCCGTTGAGCATCGGGGCCCGGAGAATTGCGAAGTGCATCTGCATATGGCCCTGCTTCCATCTGCAGAGACCCTGCAAGTTCCTTCGTTCCTACACGGATTAGGGTCGCAAGGATTGTTCCGGATATTACAATTTATTCCTGAGAAATATACACGATAATTAGAAAAGCGGACCCTCCATCGGAAACCACGTAAGCCTCTGACCTAGAACCGCCTCACCTTTATATCCTGCTTGGCAATTGCACCTGTAGTCGTTCGTTCCGATCGGCACACAACTTCCATGGCTGCACGGATTGCTCGAGCATGCAGAGGGCCCGAAATTACCCCCGTTCGCTATCCAGCAACCATGGGGTCCCATTCCGTCGCCCATGTATCCAGGTGGACAACGGCACTGCACCGTTCCTTGGACCATGCCCGGGGTGTGAAGGCAAGTAGCGAGCGGATGGCACCCGCCGTTACCTATCATGCAAACTCCGACGTATACGCAAATCTCTCCGTTCCCAGAATAGCCGGAGGGACACGCGCCGCATTCTCTTGAACCCTGTGAGTAATAGAATTGTCAAATTGATTGATGGGAGAGCCGACCAGGTTTGCAAGCGAGCTTCGTTCTCGCCTCAACAAATAGATACCCTACATGCTCGCCAGGGTGGTCCTGAAAAAGGTCATTTTTGAATTTCGACAGGCTCGCTCCTCAAACTGGCTCCACATGATTAAAGAATAATACCCTAATTTTTTCAGATTTTTTTCTCAATTCCAACCCGTACCTCATTCAACCCTTTCAGAGGCACATCAAATTTATGGAACCGATTTAGATGAAATTTGATATAGGGGTTTATTGAGGTCGCTGATTACGAATCTGTACTCAACATTTGAAAATTCAACACAGCGGATCCAATATGATCGATCAAAACCCCAAAAGTCACTTGATATTGCCATATCGGTTCCACCATTGAAAATTTTCAAATATTGAGTTCGGATTCGTAATCAACGGTCCAAGAAACCCCCCTATACCAAATTTCACCCCTGAAAGGATTGAATGGAGTCCACCCTCTCTGCGGCACGGGTTAGAGTTGAGGTGAAAATCTGCAAAAACTTAGAATGCGAGACGGTCGAAATTAAAAAATCATCTTTTCAAGGACCACCCTAAATAGCTCACCCTTGTGTTGACGCATTCAACGCGAGGAGAGATGCTGCATCCCCCGTTGTTGACGGCGCATTCGTTGATATCGACACACCGGTATCCGTTACCGGTATACCCCGCAGGACATCCGCCGCAGCTATAAGATCCGGGCAAATTGACGCAGGTCACCAATGGGTCGACCGAACACGCCGGGTGTTTGCCAGAACACTCATCGATGTCTTTAACGCAGGCTGGATTTCCTTGGTCAGCACGTTCCCAGCCCTGCGATATTGACGAACGAGACATCAGCGTCGATAATAGCGTGATGTGTGTCAATGGCGAGGGCAAGATTCGCGATGCTTACCTGATCGCAAATGCAGGTGTACCGGAGAACCCCCGTCGTGGTAGGAACGCAGACACCGTGACCGCAGAGATCTCGGGATCCTTCGATGTTGCAAGCCATCGACTGTTTGGTGCAGTGAATACCGTACCAATCTCCCTTGCACCTACATCTGTTGTTTGAACAAAGACAAGCGTCAGTCGGATCTGATTTTCGAATGGTTCGTCCCTACGAGATCGCGTTATCGAAGAGAAAATAAACCTACTCGTAGGTCCCAGGCAGATTCGTACACTCAGCTCCGTTCTGACATCCGAGATCGGTTCCTGCGTATATGGCGCATTCGTTGACGTCGACGTTGCACTGCGGTCCCTGAAATGTGAATGAAAATTTGTGGAGCGATTTATCCTTAATATGAATATTAAAGATTTACCCAAAGTTATTTAAAAAGATTCTATTCTAACGCAATAATTTATACCTCCCAGCCTTCCCTGCAACGGCATTTATACCCGTCGATCATATCCTCACAGGTGCCGCCATTCTGGCAAGGATTACTCGCGCACTCGTCAGCCACCAATCTGCTCAAGATGCTTGCCACTCGCATCTTTAGCAGATTCACCTACGGAACGAAATCAAAATCGTCAGTCGCATGAATAAAATTGAATAACAATTGCAAAGTATTTTATTTACCTCCGTGGAGAGTTGCTGGAATTGATCCGAGGTGGCACCGTCAGCCGCCTGTGATTCCAACATTTTTTATATTTTCAAATACCGCAACGGATAATGTACCGTAAAATTTTTTTATAATGTAGATTGACTGACTTACGGGCGTACGACGAGTCGGTCCCAATTCTGTGTTTACAATATTCTCGTAATTTTCGGTGAGCTGTTTTACCGTATTTTGCAAATCCGCAAGAGCCCCGTATTTCCATCTTTCGACCAACTGGGCAGCTTCCTTGGCCTGAGTATGTAATAAAAGCAGATTTTTATCAATCCAAAAAATAAATCAGTCTTTGATTGTTGCTTCGTCGAAATTTTCAAGTGTAGATATTTTGTTTCGATCCAGCTCACCGATCTCGCAGCTTGCATCAGATCAATTCCATTAACAGTAACGTAGCTCGTCCCGACAGTTTCTAGCGTGATATTCCGGTCCTTGGCACTAGTAACGAAGAGGTTTCCATTCCGCACATCGAGGACTGGTCTGAAATTTTTTTAAAAAACAAGTGCGAGTCGCGTGTCTTTGTGTTAAGGCGAAGAGAAGCTCACCTGTCATCCAGCCACGCGAAGGAAATACGCGACAAGTGAAAAAGGATGGCTGCGGCGAGCCATCGACTCGTGCCTAGGATCATGTCGTGTAAAAATGATCTCTATAGGTTTATTTATACGAAAGTATACATTAAACGTGCAACATATTATTACTGGTTTAGAACAGATACTCTCGTAGCCACTGTTTCCAGCGAACTGAATAGCGAGAGGCGTAGTAATTCGGTTGTGCACTGATAACGGATGCTCAATCAGGGGGCGTTTTCAATAACACCCAATATTGAGTTACACTGAAACTGAGAGATCTCCGAATCGTTGAATTCACTTTTATTTCTTTCTAACAAAATAGTAAATGCTATAATCAACAGATCAGGATATTAGGAGACTGTCGTTATAAGAGTGCATGCGATCAAATTTATTTTATAATGGAAATCGATACTTCAGATTATTATTACAGGTGAGATCAAGTATTACACCGGGCTTAGGTAACCACTCAAAACTTTATTAATTTAATAATATTAAAACACTAAAACTATATTAACTGGACAATAGTTTTATTATACAATGTGGTTTTTTTTTTTTTTTTTGGCTTGTTAATGTACATTTGCATATTGTATGAGTGGTTTTAAGACATGGAGATCAGGACGAGTTAAAATTCACGATTAGCAAGAATCAAGATTCAGTCTTTTTACTGTAGTGCATATCTTTCCTTGAAATATGTAATTTCTCAAACTCACGCGTGAAGAATATTTTATTCCTTTGAGTGTTAATGATCATCGGTATTAATTATACTTATTAGCGAGGCTAACATTTTGTTCAATTGCTGATTTTATTCGAAGGGCAAAACATGGAATTGTTCTGAAAATAATTTCAAGGTAACTGAATCTTCAACTTCTTAAACTGTCAAAGTTAACTGATCTCTAACGATCTCCATAATTTCTGTAACAATTTAGTATATATATATAGACGGTTCCGACTTTCATGTTGCATATATAATATTTTAAATATTTCCCTGATCCACAGATCGAAGATTATACATATTTGACTTCAAGCATTTATTCCAAATTTTTTTTTCTATTACTCGTATAATATTTATTTACACTATATCAGCATATATAATTTAGAATTGTTCGTACAATAATTGTGTACGATAGTTCGTATGTCATTCTCAACAGCAATAACTCTTTGTACCTATTATATGAACAGATACGTGTAGAATCTCCAACGCCTGGACGATTTATGTACAAATCTCCATAAAAATGTTGCGTCTTTTTTTTCACCAGAAACGAACGAACGCACGCCTGCATCTTTCGTAGTCATATGGAATAGGTCAAAACTATCAGTGTCGTGACATGAAACATATTAGGATAGAGATTCAATAAAATATAACATTAAAGTTTTCAATGGGCACTTTCACCGAATTCCTCGGTATAAGAGGTTTAAGATTTGTCGTTCAAGCCCGAGGGAGGAGAGAATAAAAAGAAAGGCAAATTCCAGGTCGCTGGACATCCTGGATTGTCCCGGACGTCGATAACACTGTACAACGAATCTCCTTCTGCTTCGGCTACATATGATAACTAACCATAATACTATATTTATGTAATTGCGATTTTCTTGCGAAAATTCATTTGTTGATATGTCTAACGAGTTGAGACGAGAGGATAGCTGGTCTGCAGGATGTTATTCTTCAGAATAATAAAACTGCAATTAATGCAATATCAATTTTTTAGGTGCAACGAATTTCAGTATACATATATATTATGTATTATACCGTAAATGAAATAGCAGTGCAGAAAAAACCTAAAATACAGATATAGCCGCAAGGAGTAAGTAAGTGATAATATATTTTGATATTATGCGTGTGAGTTTTTATCACGGGTAATACGTTCAACGTTATAATTGTAATATGCAATTTTTTATGTTGCAACTGCACACGCAAAGATTCTTCGGTATATAACTTTGATATACGAATTATAAGTATATATATTGCTTAATTATATAATATTCGTGATTAAACAATTTCTATACACGTAAAAACGACGGAACGTTTTAATAAATAATTTTTGTCTATTATTGCTCTGTATATACGTATAGAAATGCACGCGATTGGTGTCTGCCGAATTATAAGAATTCGAAGTATATTATTATTATACACATTTGCGTGGATATGTAGCATACATCGACTTTTCAATACTCTAATGATTGACGGTAAAATTCGGAGAAGGTTGACGGTGTAGCCGAAATTTAATTATTCAATGACATCGAATTATTCATTTGTTTTGTAATTAAATGTACTTCGAATTGTATATATATATATTATACACATTTGTTATAATTAATATGTGTGATTATATTGAACCAAATATACGTGATAAATTTAACAGCAAGCGTAACTCAACTCTTCTTAAAGCAAATAAATTCATTTTCAATTCTATCGATCAATTCCATCATTGTATTGCTCTAAGTGACATCTAATAAATATTATTTCCTCTACGGAGTGTTGATTTTGTTTTTAAATATAACTCATTTCGCTTTACGTCATTTCGAATCCTTGTATTATCACATTAAATGTTATTTTATCAATTTATATAATACTTTGTTTTCAGCTACCTAACAGTTTACTATACTAATTCATTATTACGTCTTTGGTATCTCTATAATATTCCACTTGTTAATTTTTTTTTTTCTTTATCATCGCGTATTAATTATGCACCGTTCGGAAAAAAATTGCACAATGCCAACTAAAAATTATCTTACAGGCTCAATGCAGCAAAATTTCTTTTTTATCGTCAAGCCTTTATCTAAAACTTTACTTGTTATCATAATTCTGTGATAACAACTTATATCCTCGACATTCTGCATATGAACTTTTCCCTTAAATATATCCTTAAAGATTCAAGCATAAGTGGATTCTCCGACCTATTCAAAATGCCACCCAAATATTTTCTCGAGACAACTTTCGTAGATTTGGCATTTCAGTCAATCTTAATGATTAATATGATGTAAAAGCTGTGGCAAGTGTAATAAAATAACGACGCGAAATTTGAAAAGATTATTATTCGGGATCGATAATTCGCTTGCACGAAAACTTCAGCGCGTTACAATTTATGCCTATAAGATTCTCTGAACCTAAGTAAAAAAAAAAAAATTAGATTTGTTGTGTTTGACCATCCTTATTTAAAAATTTTTTTAAATAAAAATTATGTAAAATTTGATCATATAATACTAGAGGTATATCAGGGGTATAACAATTATAATAATGATATAATTATTTCTCCTTTGGACTGAGATTCGCAGTCATATACTTACGCTGTACATGAGAATGTAATTTATCGGTGAGATGATACTATTGTTTGATCGAAAAAGTAACGAAGGCTTTGGCGACTAAAACACCGAGAATCAGGGATGCCGGTGAGTTTGCAAGAGGTGTTGTTGCCGCGTTGCAGAGATCGGTTGTACACGAGCAAAACGTTGTGTGAACGTCGTGCGTGCCGCTTCTTCCCACGCAATCTTTGTCGTCTCTAGGATCCTTTATGAAGCCGCAACCTCGTACGACCCGTATTTTTCCGTATACTATTAAAGGAAACACATGGATAGATGGATAGATAGATAGATACACCGAGAGAAATTTTTAATTTCGGTTACCGTTCAGTCCTGATACCAAACAGATATTCGATACCAAAATACGTTCGTTATATTGTAAGAAATTATTTAATGTGTTTTTCGACTTTGATAGATAACACAACAATTCGCAAATTATTATGAGAATACTTTGTATTGGATTTTTCACACCTGCAACTGATTGAAAGAAAGTCAAGTATAAAAATTTTGGTCGTCAGTTACATAATTTTTTTCTTTATCTTGTACCTTTCAGTACTCAAATTAAATTATAATGTTTATACATAATCATATGTAGTCGATAAAACCAACGACGAGAAATCATCTGCAAATAAATCTCCGAAGCAAATGTGACTGAATATTTCACATTTATCGATTATTTTCTGCAACGTTCGTCAGATTTTCATATTTTCCAAACAACCAAAAACATTATACAAGTATTAGGACTGTAGAATGAAAAGTGCATGATAGATAACGCTGCAAATTTGTATCCATGTAAATACAACTACATATATATAAATATACTTTCGCATAATTGCTAAACTATGAGTGGATACGTAAAAAATGTCATTACAGAGCGTTTCAACTTTCTCCCCAGTCTTCCCCAAATTGTTAAGTTTCTCTTTTAGCCATGCGATAACGCTGTTTTGCTGTACATAAAGCAATTTAAATGACTTCAGACGGGACTTTGTCCTTTTTCTATTTTCTTCATATACACGTAATTATATTCACTGCAAAATCCTTTAGCGAATAATCGAAACGAGCGATCATCAATATACTCTAATCTTCGTGTCTCCAGTATCAAACGTTATCCCGGTACGAAAACGGCGAAAAGTCATAAAAATACAACTCGACATCGACGATTGCTGTTAAAGGAAGAAAAACCGCACTGCAGACGTGCCTAGCCGTCGTTTCCGTGCCAACTATCACGAGGAACTGTCAATTGCTGACGAACTAGAAACTTACCGGTACATTATATGCAAAACTGTTATACATCGTAGCCGATATCCATTGGGACTCTGAACTCTTTATACGTATTACGTACATGTGTACACCCATCCACCCATTCATCCATTCGTCGATAGACAAATCAATTACCCGCAGACTAGACATCCGCAGTCTGCATCTGCAGTCTACTGGTACACTATACCTGGTGTATAAATGCGCCTTTATATCTCGCCGTTGAACTAGTGCAGTGCGATTAATCGATTAATCAGCAGCTTCGATTGAACGTTTTGCCGATTAATCGATAAATCGAGTTTTTCGATCAATTAATCGATTATTCAACGATTTCGGTTAGTCGTTTTTGCAATTAATCGATTAATCGAGGGTTTCAATTAATCGCGTTTTCGATTATTCGACTAATCGAAAAAACGATTACTCGAACATCTCAATTGATCGACTAATCGAAAAACCAATTAATAGAAACGGCCGATTCATCGCTTAATCGCACAACATTGCTCTGGACATGATACGCAAATCAAATCTCAAGCCACTCGTATTTGCTCAGTTTTACTCACTTCTTTGCGAGGTCTTTCTGCACAGAGTCGGATCGGCGTTCCCAAGGTGTTCGAGCCGCGGTTGAAAACTGCAGTTTACTGTGCCCAGGCTGTACGGATCAAAGGGATCGCCGCATCTAGGATCGTACTCGCTGTTGCACTGGTAGCAGACAATCGCATCCCCTGGAATTTTCGTAATTTAAAGATAATTATATACGGCGATGAAAAATCGATAAGGTACCTAAAAAAAAGGAACGGTTGCGAGGTCGATGAAATCATGTAATGCGGTCTTTAAAATTTCTGTAATGCAAAAGTAGCAAATTTTTTTCTCCCAACTAATTCGCATCGTTTTGATTCCGGAGCGGACCTGCAGAAAATATTTCACTATTTTTACTATTTTTGTACAAAAAATTATCCGTTTGTCCAAGAACAGAGGGAAAGTTGAACGGTGCGGATTCTACCAACATTGAAAGGGGTTGAATAAGAATTTCATGTTAATATGCCTGAACGCCGTTTTCGGAGTAGTTGGAGAATTAGTATGTGTAAAACAATATGCGTGTAGGTTTCCAGATACTTAATTGCAACTAGTGTATTTTAACTTTTAACGAAGTTGTACCTAAGCAATTGAATATAATCATTTGATAAGTACTCAATCAAAGTTATTTCACAATAAAATGGATATAAAGTACGGGTTTTTGGCCAACCAGCCTCCTCAAGGAAGTAGAGAAAACACTTTTAACAGGAGAACATATTAGATAGACTAATAAAGGGTTATTAATCAGGGAAACTTCCGTTTTTGTTAATTGTTCTCTCATCTGAAATTTATAATCTTCGCAAACCAAATCATTCGCAACGATGTATCAGCCCGTCATCTCGTGTACGTACACAGTATACACTATACAAATATTAGTTGAAAAACAATAATTTGCGATTTTCCACCACGCAACCCCTAAACAGTTTGCTTCGATTAAAATAAAGGTTCTGTCAAAATATGAGCGTTTCATGTTATGTGAAAGATCGCGCTCGGTTGATTTTTCACTTTTATGCATCTTTTTTAAACTTACAAAGTATCGCTAGTAAAAATATTTTTTTATAGCTTACATCAATCATATCATCGATTTACGTGACAAACAACACCCACACTTTATGACGTGTTTAGTTGATGTTTGAGGACTGTATCTGACGATTTTTTCATTATTAATTCAGTTTCATAAGATAGTTATAATTTAATATGAACTTTTAATTTAGGAGAATAAGATTCCCGGATGATATATCGATGCGTTATGGATCGTTATCTTTGGGTGAACATAAATCCCAGGAAAGAAATAATAATTGAAGTGCTACAACGTTTTTCTTCACAAATTCAAAAAAATGCGAAAAGAAAGTGAAAAATCAAACGAGCACGATCTTTCATGTAACGTAAAACGCTCATATTTTCACAGAATCTTTCTTTTAACCTGAACAAACTTTACAGGGGGTGCCACGGTGGAAAATCGTTAATTATTTATTTCTAAAACACCCTAGTACGCATGCAAGGATTGCAGGCTGCAAAGTGGGTCGGTATACCCTCCACTACACGCTTCGATAGTCAGTCGCACGTGTATAAAATATACGAATGTCATGCTTATCGACATCATAAGCGTATAACTGTAAAGGAAGGAATTCCTTACACACAACAATCAAGTCACTGCATACATAATCACCAGGTAATAAAAATTCGCTGTGCGAATATAAATATGTTCGTTATCGATAGATACTAGAATAATTAACGTTGAATTTCGTAAAAGTCTGATATTGATTATAATATGCGTAGTTTTGTACATCAACAGCCCTTTTTCCGGGTGAATTATCCCTAGTTTTATACCGTTTTACAACCCACGCTCAATACTGTGCAAGCATCAAACAGCGGTCACGATGCACGATATGTAGGATACACGCGTGTGACATACAGACTACAGTAGGTTACACAGTTATTCGCGAATCTATGTTACGCACATGCATATATGAGTAAACACATATGTATATCTATACACAAATATGGTTAGTTACGTGACCTATCGAAACGATACATCGCGATATTTGTCTTACTTTGCGATTTTACAGTTTGAGCTGATTACTAATTCGTGTGCCGCGTACATATTTTTTTTTTTTTTTCAACACACATGGCGACTAAACACTCTCGCGTCTCTTGATATTTAAAAATATGCGTACGGCACAACCGCTATTACGGATTCTTTTACACACGACGTGTGCGTTACACATTTTTTATTTAACATTACTTTATTTTCAATTTATTGCACGAAATTTCTCCTTTCAAATAATTTGCACGATCGTAAAGATTGTTTAATGCACATTTCTACTGATATCAATGTCAACATTTTTTTTATTAGTTACGTATTCGCAGATAACACGTTGTATATTTGGAATTTCATGTTGTTACGTACAAAATTTCGCGCAACGTGTTGAAAAATCCACCATTCCTTTCGCACATACTTATAATACGGTCCGTTTATCATGCTTTCGCGTAAAATTTGCATCGACTGGTATTCGTAACACAGTTTGCGTGAATTTGTAATTTTTTTTCAAATCTTTGCGCGGTTTTGGAACAATCTCATGTATAATTTTCATGAAAGAAAGATTATCGACTTGAATCTTCAAGATCTTAGGCTGTAAAAATATTCAACAGTGTTTGCAGAGTAGGATCTTGAAAATTGGAAAGAAAATAATTTACGTTTCCTTTTACTTCACGGCTTTGATATAATTCTGTATAAATCGCTGTATTGCACGAAATTGTAAGAGACATTTTGTCAGTTTGACAAAAATGTGTTCCGATAAATGATTCGCCAGAGAGATGTAAAGTTACATAATTGTATAGAAAAATAAAAGCCGCAGCACGATTTAAAGATGCCGATGTAACCAGTTGACATTTCCCAGCGACATTTGAACGCACCTAAAACAAGACCTTCGATCCTGCATCGGGAGACTAGCTGTGAGAAATGAAATCGGTTCGTTTATCGTAAGGTTTTGGTCCCAGATCCAAACTGCCGTACTAACCAAAGAAATTATTGTACGTGACATCAAAGAAGTATAATAGTTGAATAGAACTGCTCGAATGAATAGATATATAATAAAATAATATATAATTACATTTTCTCAGATAAACAATTACCGGGTATTTTATTATTTTTATTATATTAGTATTATATATATGATGATTCTATGGTTATAAAATTAAATAAAACGCATAAATGTGTATTTTTACCGATTATTCACTCTTGAAGTAGCACCGACGGAACTTATAATTGTTTGGTAATTTTGACAGATGATTTTTTACAATTTTCACACAGTTTTAACAACAATATACGGTCGAACGAAGGCAAAGTCATGCAGTTGGCGTAAGATATTCACTCACGAGCTATTTCGTGCAACATGCAGCAATTGATTTAAACCGTGTACAACATGAATTTTTCTATAAACGATGTACTTTACGTGCATAAATTTTTAAGTTCATTGCTCGTAAGGCATTACCAACATTACGAAAGGATTGGTCAGTCATACGTTGAATATAGATCGTCACATTTTCCCAGTTGAGTTCAGACCAGACGTTGCTTGCGTATAACATATGGATGTGTCTACACGTAATATATGTGCTTAAAAACGTCTTTGGCTTCTTTACTTTTGTCATTTTTTATTCTATCTCTTCTTCCGCGCTTCTAGAAATAGCTTTACGTCCTTACGGAGGTTGCTTCACCAGCAATCGATACTTTTTACTAATTTTATCACGAGGTTAGTTACAACTTTTGTATTTGTCAAGTTATTATATTCGTAAGCTACCAAATTTCTGTAAAAATAAAACAATAGAAAATACTGGAATTATGAACGAAATGAAATTCAGATTTCGATACACAATTTTCAATCGTTCCAAAATAGTTGAAAATCTGATAAATCTATTCGGTTTCAGACTACAATTGATCATTTTACTGAGAAGACTATTTTCTACAAAGTCATTGGAATAGATTTATTTTTTTCGATAGTAAATTAAACATTGATAACAACGCCAACATGAAAAAATGTTTCAGTGAAATTTTAAAATTTTCCGTCTAGATTCTTAACCATTGCAAAACGATTTGAAATTAAACATCGATATTGAAATTTTTGTTTGTAATTTCATTCATACATTTGAATTTTGCATTTTTAAATTATTCTTCGTAGCTTACGAACATTATGTAATTCAATAACTATTCCGTAATAAAATTCTTTAAAAAATTAACGATTTTTGGCTAATAAATCTCCTTTAACGTCGTTATAAGTTTTCGCGTTTGCCGACTACGTAACAAAGGGCCGATTGTAAGAATTGTCACACGTAACACGACTTTCGGCTCGGTTAGCTGGCCCACTTTGTTCCTTTCGCACTTACGTAGGTGCAATACTTATTTTTATTGGACAGTTGTCCCTCCCTTGTTAGCGAGGATTTTGGAACACATCATTTTTCGCCCAGTGAACCGACCGACGATGTCTCCCCCTCGTTATAGATACGTGAAATTAACTTGTTCAGCATTGCGTGAAAATGACAACGTTATGAAATATTGGTCAAATATTTTTTTTTTTGACCCGCGCTTTGTTTCGAGTCACGACACATTTTTACGATCTGAGAACGGAACGTATTATACATTAAGATAAATCTCTGTGAATAGTTTTCACGCACCTGTGGCGCATATTGAATAAGGCGAAGATAATAATATAGTACAACAATATATATTGGACAGATTTTGTGTTTAATAATAATTATGCAACGTGGAACGAGTATAAGCACATACACAGCCGTTGAGAAACGATGTATAACATACGTACGTACATCCATAAATTCCGTGTATCTATGTGTCGACTGCATCGTATTTGGGCATATGAACGCGGTGAGAATGTAAATTCGCTAATTCAACTTATACAGCATGTAAGAATTCATCAAGGTTGAGCCTTGTTGCGTATTCACTCAAGAGTTTGAGGAGAGAGATCGGTTATATGGGTAAATCCAAAACTTTTAGCTTCTAGCGAAGCACGAAGAAATTAAGAATATTTCTTAAGATAGCGTTGATACATACTTGTAGATTTTTTTTTTTTTTTTGTTTTGTCAGTTCTACGTAGTATCGGAAACGTATTTGCATAATTAAATCTAGCAGAATATATGTGTTATATATGTATATATATTATGTATTTAGTAAAGTTATAGAAAACTTTGCAAGAGAAGAAATTGTCGAAATCGTAGGCGAGAATTAAAAAAAATATTTTTCAACCTTTATTGATATTCTACGATCGCTCTTCCAGTTTTTATTTAAATATAATATGTTTGTCTTGCTCGTCCATGTGCCAAAACAATAACCCACTTTTCCTCGCGTGTGTTAATTTGAATGAAAAAAAAATATATAAATTATTCAGCTACAGGAATGCGAGTATGGATTTTAGAAAGTTTTTCATTTTCGTAAAGTTATTCATTTAACACGTACGCCTTCTGATGTATCGATAAGTGATAAATGCTGTCATAATATTGTTGGTTGGAAGATGGATTTTTCGCGAGTTAACTGTCCCGTCAATAGTGTTCACGTGGTAACAACGCAAAAATTATTATAAGAAGCGTAAGCTGTGTATGAAAATCAGCTTTAACAACGGCAGATGAAAAATTTACATTTTCGGTATTGTAAACTAGAGTATTTCGTATGTATCGAGTGAATAAAATAGGGGCGCCACAAATCTACGTACGTATCAAATATAGATCATGATCTTGTTAGCAATATTGTTATATTTCAATTAATGCAATACGAACATATTCTAATAGCATTTACGGTATCTTATTTCATTTTGGTGAACGATTCGTGTATTATCGCGAACTATAATATATTACTATTGATATAAACAAATTGATTGAAAAATAAAACCATGAGAGAAAATCACGTTAAGCAAATCTGTGCAACTATATGTAACAAAAAAAAGAGAAACAATTAACACTACGAAGAAACTTTGGCTCTCAAATTTCAAAAAGTGTCAATTGATACACGTTGAATATAATGCATTCCACCGAATTACAGTCAAGATACGGGTACAATATTTATCATCTGTGACAGTAGTCGGTATCGTACGTCGTGCATGCATCGATGTGCTGATTGCGAGACAAGATGATAAACACGAGCTTGATTCGACACGATTCCCTGGCATTCGCATGGAATAAGGGTGAATCCGCATCGCGAATTGTGGCAAGACCATCACGGAAAATGAAGAAACTGATATCGGGGAGTACAAGAAGTCGTTATTATCATAAGGAGAAACACCTCCTCGCAAATGTTGAAAGTGCCTTCCCTGCAGGGGGAAAAGTGGGTCGCTCGATATCCCCGACGGGGAAAGACCATGGAGCTTGCAGCCACCGGGAGGCTGCCGACTAACTGTACATATAGGGAAAATTTGGAAATTCGAGAACCGGAAAATCGCCTGACGAGCCCGCTTTCGATTCGGTCTCCCCGAGTTTTCGCTTTCGCTTGCCCGACGAACATCGAGCGAAACTTCCCCAGACAAACGCCGTGTGCGTAACGTGAAGAAGCGCGGAGAGAATTATGGAAACAATGATTAGAGTTGTGAGATTGAAGTTAGTAATATTATTGCAATGACGTGTTGTGAAATCGTAGTTTTCGCGATATTACAAGAATTGCCTCAAATTCAGCGAACGATAATAAGGTAAAATTTCATACTCGTACTTCAAAAACTTGACTCGTTCAAAGTAATTCTGAAATTGCAAAACAGTGATTTTTTTTTTTTATAATGCTTCGTTTATACCTCAACGTCACCATTTTTAACATGGTGATATTCACTGTTGAAAATGATTGTTGATCTACTAGACATTTACTGTACAAAAGATGGTCAATTTACGAAATCAGATTATAGATTTGTAATTCGGTGTAGCGACGTAAATAAGATTTTGGATTTTACTAAAATTTATAGGAGAAACACAAGGCGGTAATTTGAATAAACAGTAAATGTACGGTGAATTTACTGTTCCGTATCCGAATAAAGCTTTCAATACAGCGTAGGGAGTTCCATGTGAGAATTTTTAACAGTGATGTTCTGTTGTTGAAAAAATACATTCCATTTGGTGAAAATGAATATTAATTTTTGCATTGACCTTTGAAAAACGATAACATGATTTTTCATCTTATCTTCGCTACCGCGTACTTTTTCAATCATCACCGCCCTGAGAACGAGCCACAATACAAATCGTATCGACAATTTGTGTAAAAGCAATTTCTTTTTCCTTGTAAAAATTAAATCGACTTGTGCTAAATTCCTCATATCTATTTTAGAACTGATTTAGCAGCTATACATCGAATAGTTGCTAACCTCCGCTCTCTCCTCCTCATGTAACCGAAGCCCTACCTCGGCCTACGGTACGGTGGATTTTCTACGACTTCCCGAGAGCTGCTTAGAGATATCTGCTTCCAAGCTCTGCATCCTACCCCTAATCCCCTTTCCCATTCCCCATTCCCCACCCCATTTGCACCCTAGTTATCGCGACCCGCGCTTTCACCCACATTCCAACCGTACGTCCGTCTCATCCTTGTCGTGCTTAATTCACTTTAAAGTGCACTTTGTCAATTCAACAATTGCAAAATAATGCTCGACCGTATAAATGAAAACAAGATTCTGCCCGCATTCGTTTGGAATCGCATTTTCTTCATTAGGTCAAAAACAAAATAATAATAATAATTTTGCCACGAAATACTTGTACGAAAGTGATTGAATTTACATCGATCAATTATCGACAGTCAATCGCAGTATTCGGGCAAACAAAAAAAAAAAAAAAAAGTATGTTATCTCGTCGTTCAGGATTGCACGACAAACAATTTATTATGAATAAACGAGGGAATCGGAGAAGGACGATAATCACTTTCGTGCACTTACCGTGTTGAAAGAGGCTAAAAAAGAGGATGCAGGCGATAACGGCGGTGGTTGGCAAGAGTCTGCGAAGAGTGATCATCATGATCGAATCACCGGACCATGTGCTTGGCGAAACGTCAAGTCGATCAGGGATTCGACTTTATACCCTTGGCGTCAGAACGATCACAATTAATGTTTACACGACGGTTATATTTTGTTTATTTTATTATTCCGATAGATTTAGTGCAGATATGTGTAAGTCGGTATACGTATACGGCAAATGCGGATTACTTCTAGGTTTCTTTTTTGAAACAGCGAACAGGTGACAAGTTTGTCAACTCAATAACGATCCGAGGGGTGAACGGGCCGCGAGATCACGGACACAATTTAATTGATGACCTGCACTCCGAGACTCTGTAAACGAGGGTGAGCCGTGGGACCGGGATCTGCACGCCTCAATCAACGTACCACCCGGCAGAGCTACCCTGACCCTTCGCCGTTTCGTTCCGTTCTGTCCTGTCTTTACGGAATTATTGCCGTAGCGGGTATCCTTCACGCCGGCGTCGCGACGCCCGGGGAAGAGGCGTTGGGAGGGGAAGGGTGGGTGAGGGTATGGGGGGGGGGGGGCGAGGTGAAAGGGGACGAAGAGGCACCGTCATCCCTTAACGGGCGCCACGTTATCGCAGAGCGTATTTTCAGTTATTTGCTGTTTGTTGAAAAAACTGTCTCCGTATATCCGGGATTTGATTGGCTGAGAAATCGTTGGAGAAGATGTTAGTTTGGAATGAAAAAGATAAGGAAAAAAACAACAAAACAAAAGTGTTCTTATAGTTTAATATATAGATATTGATGTAGCGATGTGATATTGTTACTTCAGTTCTAATGTTCTTTTTTTCTCACTTTCTTTTAATCGAATATTCATTCGATTGACAGATACGTAACGAGCCTTTAACAATTTAAAGTTGTTAAACATATTTCGACATTCTCAAACGTATAAACTGTGAAAATTTGACAATTTCAGAGATATTTGTAATTTGAAAACAATTTACATATTTCAAGCTATGGATGTGACGTTTAAAAATGGAGAACATAAATAAATAAGTGGGAAAAATTTAGTAGCCTGCAAGAACCTGTCTTCAGTTTTCCTTGCAGTTGCGTACTTATAATTCAGTTACTCGTAGGTCAATAAATAATCAAACTTGTTCAAACAAATATTTGTATTTTCACAAATAACTCAACAAGTGGTTTACCGATTAAAAAAAAGAATGATTTTTGCTCAAATCTGACTTTGTCGATTTATCGAACATATTGATCGTATAGCGTAGTTCTGATCAAATTTTAACACCTTCCTAATCACAGTATAATTAATATTTAACGCTATATTATAGGACGCATCGTTATCAATCAAACAGATGATGATCAGACCTCCTAATCGTTCATCTATTTTTTTACCCCGACATGTCAATGGTGTAAAAATAGGTCGAACTACAATCTCACGATCAGAGACCGAGGTTGCTATTAGCAACGTTATTATAACGAAAAACATTGGAGAAAAAATCACACCTTTATTAATTTTACAATCATTTTGAAAGAACTGACATTTCGAAATACGAGTGTGTTTTGTTTTATTACGTTTTACTGAATTTCAAACAATTCAAGACCCGCGAAATAACGGTTTTTCCTCAACATGAATCGTTACGATAACGTTATTAGCGGTAATACGGCAATCGGAGCATAATCAAGCGTAAAGTCCGATGCTTACAGTATTATTAGGGTGGTTAATATTTAAACTTTGTTCTTTTAAGTTGTCACTCGACAAATTTGTGATAAATACTGAAAAAAACTGTCGAAAAACCTGGAGGAGGTAGGAAAATGTATGGAAGTCGCAACCAATTACTGAAGTATTGTTTTATTTTTTTCACGGTTACACCTTACGGACTTATATATGTATATAAGTCAGTAATTGGTAGCGACCTCCATACATTTTCCCATATATATATATATATCGGTTTATTTTTTCTTGTATTTTGGTGCAATTAATCCTTCATCAATCAACAGCAAACTGCGCCTATCAATTCCGCAGTTGGCTCTTCTCGTCTTTTATCCGAAAGATTAATCGTTTCGGAGAAGTTTGAATAAGAGTTTTTGTTACCGAAAGAGGAGTATTACATCATCTTAATGTCCCTGTTTCGTTTTCAGTACTGATTTTTATGAACATTGATTAATTGTAGCGCAATACGAAATAAATAAACTGTGACATATGTACATATATGTATAAGTCCGTATGGAGTACACATAGAAATAAATAAAAAATATCTCAATAATTGGTAGCGAACTCTAAATATTTTCCTACCACCTCCAGGTTTCACGACAATTTTTCTTCCGCTATTCGTAACAAATTTTTCGAGGAACACCTTAAAAAAAAAGAGAGTTTTAAAATGAACCACCTTGAGCATTATATTGAGAATTTCGAATTACTCAAAATGCTTTACGAGCGGTTCAATTAACGTAAGAATAAACCGAATAAACAAACTCATACTCACTCAAGTCTCATCGCCAAAAAATTGTTTTCTTTAGTCGGCAAATAGACTGGAAAACTAATATGGAAAGCGCAACGTTCGACGTTGATTGCGGTCATTTTCAACCACGTGGGAGGGGCGAGATACGGCCGTTCAGCAATATTCGTCAGAGAATTGAAGGGTTGCGCGATACCGATAAGAATTCGCCGATCCGCGGTGTTCGACACTCGTCTGCGGAATGAAACGCACATGGCAGCAGCCAGGTTTAAAATTCCAGCTGTAAGACGCGATAGCTCGAAGCGCGTCGATCGTCGAGCGTCGACTGCTGTCAAAGTGGTCGAGCGAACCTAACCTAAAATTTGAAGTTTAGTAGACCCGTTGCGCTCGCTGGTTTATAGCACCTCTCAATTGTCGTTAACAGTCTCTGTGAGTGGAGAAAAGCAAGTGGATAAGCGTCGCAGACTCGGAATAAGATGAATTTACCTCGCGTGCTTATCGCCAGCACGGCAAGCGGAAAGGCCGATGAAATAGCCAGAGGTACGTGTACAGCCTTCCCAGCTTTGGTAAACAACGATTCGGGGGATGAGCAGCTACTTGTAAGCAATTACTCGGTAATATCATCAACGGTATATTCCGCAGATATCGGGGCTAAGGAACTCGACACCGAGGATGACGCTGTCAACTACTACCTCTGGGACATCGAGAACAAATATTACAAGGCGCAGGTTATGCTCTGCACCACCGACAACCCTCTTGTCAAAATTGACTCCGAATCTGTCGAGGCGTTAATCATTTACTACGACGGTCGACTTGTAAGTCGTACTTATACGAGAGCTTTTTTTTTTAAATTCTTACGTGTCGCTGATGCTGACTGTACTCGCGTTTAACAATGATCTAAAGTGTTCCTTTCAACTTTCTTGCATTATTTGCATCAGGAGAACGGAACAAATGCGCTGGACGAATGGGCTCCGCTGATCAGTTCACTTTCCGAGGCTGAAGTACAAATACTCGCTTGGGATTCGACGATCCAAAGAGGAAATGTTGAACGAGGTAAGTTTGGCAACTTGAGAGTTGTCTGAAAATGATGAATTGAAAAGTACTCATAGTTTGAAAACTTCATTTATTCAGTCTTTTTGGAAGTGAAAAATAAATTCAATTTTCATTACGTCATCGTTACTAACTTCCATCTTGTAAGTTTGTAGCGACAAATTGATCCCTGAGTTAATCATGTTATTCTACCAGTCCTGGAGTGGTGCGCACAGTACAAATTTGAACTCGTCGACTTCAATCGCCCGGAGGCAGTGGAAAATCAAGATGATTCGGAAGATGAAAACGAGAAGCACGGCATTGACAGAATCGTCGAAGCTCTTCATGCTCATACTTGGCCCAACATGGATCTCAAAGGTATAACTGCTGTATCAACGATGTTTTTTCTCATACGTTGAGTCGTTGAAAAAAATCAGTTTTGTACAAAGTATGCGATCCACCCGTGAACTATCTTTAAAGAAAAAAAAGCATGCTGCACTTGTTTAATAATAGAGACGGTATTTTTGACAGGCTGTTCAACGCTACCAGAAAGCGGATGCATCGATATAGCGGAAGTTGACGAACAGTTACAGGGTGTTCATTTGAACGGGATTCACAGTATGTCCCAGGGTTTGCAGTTAGAGCACATGCTGGGTGAGAATAATTGACCTAAGATGAAGAGTTCGCTGTCTTATAAGTGAGAGTAAATATCGAGCAACGAATTTAAATAAACGACATGCCTATTTGAACAAAACTTGCAGAGGGTATGATGGGAGGCGAGAACGCAGATTTCGGCGAACTGTTTGGTCAGTTACTCGCGATGAAGGAGCACGCGGCTACTTTGCCGGAGAATCAGAGGCGGGCAGCGGCGGAGGAACTGGTAACAGCATTCTGGAAAGCGATGGGCGGAGATCCGGAGGAGATAGACGGTCTGGACCAGTGAAGAAGGTATCATTATGTAAACGAAGACGCGTTGTACATGTATTATGTATATGTTGAATATGGTAAATAAATATATAAGCATAGTCATATTTTTGTGTTCTAAATCAAATCTCTCCTATGCCAACGCGGCCGCACATCAGGATCCGCAGTATTATCCCCACACCATGTACCGGATGTGAAGCTGTAGTTGAATTCCTCGGCGTCGATTGCTCATCCGTTAACCTTGAACGTGAACTCGAACTGGGCTTCGCCGCAACACTTGATACTCGACGAATTCGGATTTGTCAGAGACGAGTGTTGTTTTTTTTTTTTTATTTTTTTCTTTTTTGTTCTAACTGACTTCCAAGTTTAGTCTTCTCTCGTCCTATATCGTACATTAATTTTAATATTGTACACGGTTTCCGATAGCAACAGAGCCGTTTGAAGAATTTAATTTGATTATTCGATGACCCGTGTTTACCGATTACACGTATATAGCTGTAATAAATACCGATGCTCGGTTTTGTGCCTTTTTTACCGTTATGAAAACATTAACGCTAATCAGTGACGCAGTGCTGATTTACCAAAATTATTCAATCGAAGCTGTCCGCTAAGGTGATAATTATTCAACTTTACGTATGATATTGAACTGCATTCCCCTAAAAACGAACCATTAGATATTATTTAATTAGAAGTGTGAACTCCCACTGAGTAAATTTATCTCCAGAATAATCAAAAAATGTGACGCAATTGCTATCGATTTGGAAGGTCAGGAGAGATCATAATCTTTTCGACGTTTTCGTACCTTCTCTTATCTGGTTAGGACAGAATTTATTTGAAGACATTTTCAACTGTGCATAATTTTCGGCTAAAGTGCTAGTAGTAGAGTTGGTCGAATGTGGCAAACGAGTCGAGGCAATGAAATTAATGAGTTTTTGCTTTATTTTACCTTACGACGATCTTTCTAGGAATATCCTATTACGAAACCGATAACGTAACAACATCTTTTTTCCTGTAGGATTTGAAATAAATTTAAAATTGAGACGTAGATCGTGAGACATGCGCGTCTACACGCAAATCAGTTTCGTTATAAGCTTATTGTCAGTCGTTTTTGCGGGACATCATCAGAGATGATATCACATCTAACAATAAGCTATTCTCGTCGTTATTCTAATCGGCTTTATACAGTATTCGATGACTGGTTAGTCCTGTAAATGATCTTAGATTTGAAATAAAATCCCAAGTATTCCCAATCGTGGCCATATTAATTTTACATCGGCGTAAAGCGATTCAAAACGTAAAATATTTTAAAAACATATTTTTTTAATAACTCTTACGGCTAAGTTTTGAGCTCAACATTTTACCTTTTACTCACAGTTTCAAATATCACGCTACCTACATCAATTTACAATTTCGGAGAGACTTTATATTGCTTTTTGCAAAAGAGATTACAAGTATTCGAGGTGTGTATATTAATTATACGCGATTGTATGGCATTTAAGCTTGAAATCATTATACGCGTCACCGCGTTCCAAAAATGTTTAACATTACTTTCCCCTCTGTATGCGACGAGATGAGAAAAATAAAGAGTTTCTCTTTTGCGGATCTTTCCAGCATCGGTCTCAGGTGTAGGTACGATAAGTTAATGGGTGCGCTTTTTGTGCGGACAGTCTTATTTATTGTAATACCCATAGAAAAAAATCCCCTATTTTGAATAAAGCGATAAACGATTTTCCCCGTGAACGTAGATAGAATTTATCGAACGTCAATGATTACGACGACATTTTTCCACACCTTGAGCATTATTTCTATGTGTCGTAACATCGCATTGAGCGAGCGTGCGTTATAGCCATCACCTGCTGCCGGCTTGCAGACGAAAGTCGTTATTTTATCGCGCTCGTAAAATTAGGATTCATCGCGTGAACCACGGCTATTTTCGTAAATTTTATTTATTCTGCTACAATAAGAAATCTTGAAACTATAGTGGGTTTGACGAAGAGACTCCGCAGTTTCCGCTTCTCGCAGAAATACGCCATTACGATTTAGAGAGTTAAGGTACGTGTACCGGTTATTGACCTCTTTTTGTTCCATCTGTTTGATCCTTAGTTCTTGAATAAAAAAAAAAAATTATTTCTAGCGTCTAACTCTCTAGCAATTGGTTTTAATCCTCGAGAAATTCACAATTTGTGCCGTAAATTTGTAATTTTGAAAAATACAAGGGTCAACAATTGGTTCTAAACGTCTCGTTAATTGGTACACTTACCACACCCGATCCGGGTAAATAAATCGAGGGGCCTTGAAAATTGGTAAAATCTCGAACCAACTCGAGGCAAAAATCGCAATTTCTTGGACTTTAAGATTCCGAGCGGTGTTCGAGAGTTGCGGTCGTCGTATTAAAATCCGTGGAACTGGACACTGATGTCCAGTAAAATCCCGCCCAGAGGAGAGAGACAGGTTCGGTGATCGTAGGCGTGCGTTGGTTGAATACCGATATGTTTGCTTAGCTTGAAAATTCCTTGAAAGAAACCTTGCGCCAAGAATTCGAAAGGAAGATCTTGTCTCGTGTATTATACCTCTTGCCTGCCCGAGTGAAGTCTCGCATGATTATATGTAAAAACGCTGGACACGCGGCAAGCAGCTTCCGCGGATGATGATTCAGCCCCTTCTAATTCTCTCTCTTTTTCTCTCTCGTATAAATTTTCTCTTTATCCGTGGTATGTCAGCTGGGTAAATGACACGCGGAAACATAAGTACGTATACGTGCACAGACCTCATGGTTTACTCGTACCTGTAGCAAGTGTAGGTATGTAGGTATGTAGGTGCTTACCTAATAGAAAAACAGGAGTCTTCGGAAAGAAGAAATTTCCGGGCGTTTGTTGTAGCAGAAAAATTATGCTTGGTACCATCTTGTTACTCGTGATCGATGAAAAGCAACGGATTTATTGTATACAGATTAGAAACACGCGGGATAAAATAATCGCAGACTGTTATCGACATTTTTACCGCGAGGAATAAAAGTACATATTATACGATGTATATCATAATCGTGAAATTTTTAGGAAAAAAGATACCTATTGTTTTGCACTGTATGTGAAAATAACAGTCTATGTACATAATAACACGGATACACCGTCCACAATTGGTAATTTTTTCAACACCCCGTATATGCCACTTGTGCAGGCTTTTACTCCGCGACGAGAGATATGAGAACATGTCCTCCTTTTCTTTCAACTGTATGAAAGAGATATCCTTATAGTTTTTTTTTTTTTTTATCCAGGATTAACGAGTTATTTCTTTAATCATCAATTTATTCGAGCATGAGCAGGAATGAACCCTTTGTGGCACAGCGTCTCATAGATGAAAGATCTTTTCTGAATCGGTTATTCAAGGTTCATATTCAATTTTTGAGATATCGCTGTAATTTTGTTTTTTTACGTAATTGGAATGATAAGATGTCGATGTTGATGTTTTAGGAAGGATTTTGATGATTCCGCGATTATAGTTTAGCGCTATAAGTGTGAACAAAGTGTTGCAAGCACCTATTTTTACAGAATAAATGTAATCTTGGGAATGTTATGGTGACTAGAAAAGCGGAATTCGGTAATCTTGGATTTTTGGAGTCGTTAAAACCAAATCCAACGTCAAATATTCAAGATTCAAAATAGCGGATCGAATATGGCGAATTTGAAATCATAAAAATAGATCTTACGAGCTCATTTAACATCCGTATTTTTCAATTTTGCAAATTTCGCACATCTGATCCTATTTTCGAAATCAGCGACCTCGAGAATCTTTATATACCCAGTTTCAAGGAATTTGACTGCAAGGAATAATATTTTATATACCTACTATAATTTATTTACATACACGGCATAGCGGCAAAATTCCTTTCTTCCGCATTCTCCAAAATCGATTATAACCATATATTTTTTTTCCAAATCTTCCCGCGTTCGTCGCGTACGATCGTTCAGAAATTCGGGATCGACGAACCCGTTATCGCGCGTTTGTTATGCGTCGTTTATTAGGTATGCCATAAGCCGTTGCTCCGAAGCGTGTATTATAGCCGAGTATAATATATACTCTGTTTGAAACGATTTGTATATTAAAAAATCAAACTACCTGATGTATTATATAGGTGTAGGTACCTATAAGACGCGCAGGAAATACGGGGCGATGCTCGTAGACACGGTTCTCGAACTCGCGTGTGGGTACAAAACGGTGTGTCTGCTGCAAGTCGACTTGCGATCCTCGCCTTTTATCATTCTTATCTCATCTTTCGCTCTTTTTCAATTAGCCAACGTAATACGGTACTGTAACGGGTGTCTCGAATGTCTGAAAGATGCGCTCACCGATCTAAGATGTACAATTTAATGGCACGGCGTACACCAGAATTATACCGCGGATATCATCGAATGAATAAACGTGATGAACATAATTTTTCTTCTTTCGTTACACATCAATTTTGACAAACCGAAGGATACGAAAGAAACAAACTCCAATGAAATAGAGGAATAATTAGAAAAATTTCGTTATACATTATGGGTAATCAACTATACCTACACAATGTCAAATTGTTATCAAATAATTCATAATATGTTAAATGAATCTAAATAAATATGAAAATCAAAATGTAGGTATAATACAAGTTGTTATAGAGTACAATGAAAATGGAATTCCAGTGTCACGATATCTTAGTGCGAAAAAACAATGTCTGCTTTCACTAACAAGCGAGATTTAGTCGTTTGTTACTATATTCAAATTGCATAATATACATGTATACATATCTATATATATACATTGCAGCGTTATAAAAACTGTCGACAAGCCCAAGTATAGTTACGTATCTCAGACATATGCGTGTCGTATACACACACATATACATATATACATAAATATATAAGTTCGTGAAATTCGTTTTCTATAATACATGCATTTTACACCGAATTTGTGACGTAAAACTTCTGCAATATAGCCGTGTATAAAGTATATAACGCGACGTATGTAATCACAGAGATGTGGGTAATTAATGTTACACTAATTTCAATAAATTAATATGGAATACCGAAGGTAATAAAAACGCATTACGCAACCCTCATCTCGTTTTGCACCTCGTCAATCTCTCGAGCTTTATTATAACACCTACATCATGATCGAAATCTTCAATGAAATTTTACTCGGTTCTTTTATTCGTTCCCCCATCTTTCTCTCTCTTTCTCCCTCTCTCTCCTCTTAATACTATTGTAGATGTATACTATCTGGAGTAGGTACAGCTCCGCGCTAGGTACCGTAAGAATCAACTGACCAAGTCAACAGTTAACTATAATACACTTTAGACTCCTCTTTATAGACTAGATGCGGGTATAGGAAAATCGCCCGTCATGTAAACTCGTTAATCTCTTATCATCTCTGTTCAATCGATTATTATGCGACGTAGATGGTAACGAGGTAAAAATTGGATCATTATTTGTTCAAATGTAAATTTTCGTTTTCCACAAACGAATCGTTACAGTCTACGCAATTCTTACACCTATAACACATAATACAAAAATTTTATACAGAAATGTCTGTCCTCAAGTATACCCCCCTTTATCATTGGTTTAAATCTTTCCCAAATTATCCCGCCTCGCGTCGCAAGTCCCAATACTGTTAAAAATCCAAGGTATGGGTCTACCTAAATTGAAACCGCACGATTCCGAAGAGTCGACGGAGTCTCGGGCCCTCGAAGAAGAGGTTCACCATGCCCGGCGAGCTCGGAGAGGGGCCTGCAGGAGGTCCCATAATGCCGGATAGTGCCTCGAGTGCCTCTCGAGCCTTCGGGGGGAGGCGAGAGCCGGGTCGTGGAACGAACGAACGAACGAACACCTTTCTCCGTTGGCCAGGACTCGACAGTCCCCGGCGAGACACCAGCTCGAAAATAACAACTCTCCGCATATCGTTGTCGGAGCGCGTTGCACGTTGTCTTGCACACATATTTATACGATACGAAAGAAAGATACATGTCGGGAGTACAACGATTGCAACGATATAGAAATTAATTGACGAATTGAATCTGAAAAAACAAACAAAAAAACAAAAAAAACAAACAAATCGCGTCGGTTACGAGACGTGTTTCACGCGTGATAAATAAATTTTACAAATCTAAGGATATCAATAATCGGATACCGAGGAGGACCGGAACATTCGAGCTTAAAAAAACTCGCTGTAATTTGGTAAACCGAGCGAAGCTGGTTAAGGATTTTTGTTAAAACACGCGGCGACGAGGCGCCTCGAGAAACGACGATTATGTAGGGGGTGTGAACGGTGTCAATTTTTTTTTTTTTTTAATAGAAAAAAGTTTAAAAGTAAAATTATATACGCGTAGAGGTAACAGAGTGTTTTTTTTTACCCTGTATAAAATTACTGTCAACTGAAAATCGGACAATCGTTACGTAAAGTGTCGTTATAAAATTGCACCGAGAATCATCGTATATAATATAACAACCGGAAGGGAGGATCGGGAGGTTCGAAGTATCGAGCAGATATCAATATGGGAGAGGATACGCGGCGGTCGAGGTTCACCAAGCTTCTTCCGGCGTTCTTCTTCTTCTTCTTGGCGGTGCTCGTCGTTCAAGCTCGCACCCTTCAAGGTGAGTCAAAGCCTCTCTCGGCGCTACCGTTTACAGCGACTGCATCCGCGTTTTTCCGGTCCCGGAAGTTGTAAAATTTATCAATTTCAACCGCAATGACGCGACGATTTTTTGAAGTAAAAAAAAAAAAAACAAAGTAACGAGCTTTAGCAGCGTCGTTGAACTTCGAGGGGTGCAATTACCCGTAAATTTGCAATTATGTATGGGATTAATCTGCATACTGTGCAACCAGCACCGGCTATAATACCTAAGTAACGTCATCATCGTCGTCGTCTTCGTCATCGTCATCGTCATCGTCATCGGCTGTCCATACAACGCCCTCGAAATAAATGCCCTGACGGCCTTGCAGCCGCGATACCTTCACTCGGGCTGTTATATCGAGATAATCAGGCACGAGCCAACGTGACGACTTTACGCTCCAAAGACTCTGACAAAGACACTGTATCTCTACGATTGTAACAGCGTTGTAACGTACAAGCTCGACTCTGCATCCGCTTTATTATCGCGACAATGGGCGAATCCATCTGGAGTAAACGAGATTTTCCTAATCATTTGTAACACTTGTCGATTACGGTTTAAAAATGATTTCGGATCACCAAAAACTGTCCTTACATTTGTTTACCCTATACATATATTCGCAGTGAATCAGCGACTCGATATCTCAGGTTTCGTAATCGTCAAGACTATTCGCTTATTGCATTCGCAAACCACTTTATGCCAAGCGATACCTAAGAAATCCCTTGAAAATCATTTGAAATCGTTCGGAAACCAAGCACAAATAAAAATATCTTTGAAAATAAAATCATACGAAATCGGAACAAGTTATTGGGAATCGCGTGAAATCATTGAAGTCTTGCAAACGCTTGTCACGTAATCTGTAAGTTAATATAGCCCCTCGTTTTATAGTTCGACACACCAGGATGTGAGATGATACGATAATCGATTTGAAACGATTAATGGATCGATTGATATACCTGTTCCATTGTGGTTCGAGACACGGTTTTAATTCCATCGATTTAATTGAAACGAACACTCAAGTGCCTTTCAAACGAACCGGGCATGTAAAAAGTTTTTAATTAATTATCTATGCTCGTACAATTACGTCAACGTCCGTAGATCGAGTGGAGAAAGAGATTCGCGCAGCTTCTGATGCGGCCGTTCAAATCTCCGGCGTCGGGTAAAGTATACGATCTCGTATATATATATATATATATATATATATATATATATATATATATATATATATATATATATATATATATATATATATATATATATATATATATATATATATATATATATATATATATATATATATATATATATATATATATATATATATATATATATGCGCGATTGTAAGGTATATTTGTAGGCTAAATATCGTGTGTTCAGGATTTATACAATAAGAATTATATTTAATGGTTATTCAGCTGCGAATCACCTCTTCCTTATACCATACTTCATATCGTATACCCATCATTTATTCATCAACTTTTACCTTATTATTAAGTACCAATGAGTGAAGAAAAAAATCGTGGCTATAATTTTTTTTTTTTTTTTCATACCTTTACGCGGAGTACGTGTATTAATAATAGCCAGAAATAGGCGTGACATGATGTGTCTGCAGTACATAATATCGCGTAAACAGCGCGCTATATAACAGATTTATTATTATAATTAACTTTTCTGCGTGTAATGCGTGAGTTATTTCGATTGAAGTAATTAATTATACGATAAAAAATTTTTACTTCTAAAAATTAAATTAAAATAATCGTTATATACGCGGTTATTAGAAAATCTTAACAAAGTGGATACATCGTTGCAATTATGGTTTCAAATATTGCTCGTATTATAGGAAAATGTCTTGAAAATAACGATTTTACTTAATTATAGGTGTCAATAATTTATTTTCTGGTAACTGAAACACTCATCTTATAAATCTGCTCGTTAAGCAAGAATGACCGCAATAAAGAATAATAATAACGAATACATACCAGGCTTTTTGGTTACAGATGCAAAATTCATTTTCACTTTTTACCGAGAGCTATGTTATTTTGTCCTGGTAAAAAATGAAAATAGTTGAGGACTGTGTACGCGACATAGTACGAGTCACATTTAGAAATCTCTCTGGGTGTAACCCGTAGATATGTGAATTAGAATATAAAACAAGATTCGATTTTTACGACAGAAGTAAATGCAGTTTACGAACATAAAGTTATAGTTTGAACCGATCTGCAGGGCAAGAAGTAAGTTTTCACCAAAGAAACTAGCAAGATACGATAAAATTTATATCTTACATAACTTCTGTCCACTTCGTCGAGTGGAGCAGTGAGAAAAAAAAAAAAAAATCTCCTTTTAATCAAACTCCAGTTCCGTATAATCGTAATTTCAGTTCAGAATTCTAAAATGAAGCCAAGGTGAATGACGAGGAGACAGGTTCGAATACCTGAATTAGAATAAATCTCACAAAACGGTTTGCCGCTGACCGACATTGAATGCTCGAACGAATCAAATGACTCTCTGATAATCGCCTGCTTACACGTACGTACGTACGTGCATAGAAACTAACAAATCATTCGTCTGTAACGAATAGTTATAATTCCATCGATTCACGAGAGTGTAAAGTTAGATCCCGACTGTGAGTGGGATAGATCCGCGCATGGTTGAATACCTGGATATCTCCAATAACACCTCACAAATATCACACACTCGCATTCATGTATTTATTAACGTGCGTACATACCTTGGGGCATATATCGGAACCCCGCGGTCGCGATTCAGCGGGTAGAAATATGTATATAGAGGTAACTTTCTCCGTTGATCTCTCCGCGTTCAGCTTCTCTCTAGGAGTAAACGGAGGTCCATGGCACAGCTGGTCGGGTTTCCTGAGAAAATATCTCTTCCCGTATTCCGCTGGCAGAGAATCGGGCAAATCCAGGGGTCGGTTTTGTACTATTCGTCCCATTTGCAAACGTACGATTGTGAAAAAGGGATTGAAAAAAATAAACAAAATAAAAATAGCAATAATAATTAAAAATTCGCGTGCAACGACGACGACGACGACGACGACGAAGGCACTCCGGGGAGTCCGATACACTTTACCGGTGTAATTGAAAGTTTAAGGTTCGTTGGCAATGCCTCGGAGGTGTTCAAAGTGAAACCGGACAGCGAAATATCACGTAGTTCACAAGCTGGTTCGTTACATGCCCGCTGTTTTCACCGAATAATCACACCGCGCTGCCGTTTGCGACACCCGTCGACACCCGCATGTCTTATACATATTCACAACGTGCCCACGTTGTATGGATAAATCCGTAACCCGATGGCTGTGAGATCAATCGGTAATTAGCGCGCCTCGTGGAAGGGGTGCTCGAGTTTGGTGAATTTTTTTGCATCAGAAAATCACCAAGCGTAATCAATCAATCGATCGAATACTGATCGCGGACGCATTCTTGTTTCGAAACAGTTTCTGCTTACCTCGTTTCTTATTATTATACGAGAGAGTTCGCCAACGCGTTATAACTTTTCGTACGCACGTATTGAAAAAATTCGCGAAAATTCGTTCGAATTAACAGCACGTGGATATATTTTGATGTTTGTAGTTAGTATATATATACACATATATATATTAAATATATATATATATACGCTCACGTGGGAGTTCGAAACCGTAATTTTCCACCTCCGCACTTATAAACTGTGGCCGTGATTCGCAAATTTTATTCCTCGGAGAGTTAATTGAGTCTGTGGCAAATCTTGTCGATGAATCACGCCAAAATCTTCTATATGGGTTAGAAATTTTCAAGCACTTGAGCTACGATGAGCAGAATTGAAAGTTCGGTAGAGTGAAACAAAACTATTCAAAAGTCTGCAGAGTTGCGATTTGTACCAGTGATAAGTGGAAACGAATTCGAATAACACAAGCCAATTGCGAGAGATAACAACTTTGAGAATGTTTACCAAGTAGATAAAATTTACAAACAGTTTTCTTCACAGAGCGTGAAAATAGATTAGTGCAAGCATGTTTCAGCAGATGTTCCTGAGGAATTACATTTGCCCGTTGTAACGCTATATGCCGTTTTTCAACATTCCTAAAATGTTTATCAGACGATTTGTGGAATCTGGTCGGCGAGCAAAATGAGCCGAAAACATATGAATCGGGTCAAAACCACCAGAGTTCGCTCATCTTAAACGTTACAATAAAATCTTTTCTCAAATTGTTAATATCTTAGCTTATGTTAATTGTATTCGCCCAGACCACAAATCAATAAACCCTGATTGGTCACTTGGGGTCGATATCACGTCAAACATTTTACAAAATCCTACAATCATTATTACTTCACTCGCTTTAATTCTTAATGTGAAATAAAGGACTTTTTTCGACAATTTTGGCACATTCAATCTTTACAATAAATATACTTTTCTGAAGGACATTATAATAAATTTTTTATTAATAGATAATATTTCAGGAATGGACTTTCATAGGTTTTTTACTCGAAATCAATTCTTTAAACAAAAAACACACACACGCACAATTTTCTCCTTAAAAAATACGTTTCTTGCGTTACTTCAACTTTGCCGATGTATTACAATATAACAATCGATTTTAGTTAAGAAAACTGAGATTGCTTTTTCTGCGATCCTTAAACAACACCTAGATATTTTTTGTAGATTTTTAGAACACATTGTTGAAGTAGGATATCACTTTTTTGGAGAATGCGATTCTACCGAAACGTGACCAATTAGGGTCAAGAATGTCGTCCCATTTGCGTTCACCACAATTCACTCATAAATACCATATTTGTATATCGTTTAAACGCTCTTTTCTCAATTCCAAACTCTTAATTCTCGCTTTTCAACCGCAGTTCCGTCCTTAACCCTGATGGGTCAGTGGTGTAAATTTGACCCCGAACATTTTTCAAACTCCTCGTAGAGTTCCCTAACAGTGGAAATGTGCCTCTTGGTGCCATTCTTCGTGCAAACTAAAGACCTTTTATTCAACAACATTGGCACTTTTTTAAACTTCCCCAAAGTTTTAAAATACTTGAACGATAAATTTCGCTCAAGTAAACAGAGAGACCTTTTTCCGCGATCCTTAAACAATACCTAGAAATTTTTATTTAAATTTCACTCGTGTCTCTTTTTCCTCCGATTGCCCGAAGTTCCATCACCCTTGACGCAATAACAGACACTCGCGTATCGTGTGTCGGAGATATAACGACAATCGAGGACGACGACGACGAGTTCATTGGGCAAGGATCGCGTCGACGTCGCGGTGCAGAGGTAGAGGTAGAGGTAGAGGTAGGTACGACACAGTCTGACGATGCGATGATCGCGGGGAACGGGGTCAGTGAGTCGCGCACCTCGAGATTTCAGAATTCGAACCACGCTTCCAGATCCGTTACCCGTCTTCCCACGTTCGGTCGTCCAGGTGCCCCAGGGCACGGCCGCCGGAACACACACGTTATATGTATACTTACTCTTATGGTTACCCGTGTTGCTTTACGCGAACTTTTCTCAACCATCTCGGTACGTTGCACGAGACGCCGTGCTTCGACTCCCGTCTTTTAATTTCTCTACATACGGTCGGATTTACTTATACTTCCTCAAGTTTCCTCGTCTCAATTCAAGTCGGCCGTTGGAACGGTAAATTTGCCAATTTCAACATGATCAACCGGCCTCGTTAGAGTTTTATACATTCGTAAAATCGGATCCAGCTTCTGTTGCAATGATACCGAGAGCTCCTCTGCCAGAGGATCTCTTACTCACCATCGTTATTGATTGATCAGCAGTAAATTGTACCGGCAAAATATGTCGGGAACTTGACGAATTACCTGCTGGCGCTACTGTAATCGGCTCGGATCAAAATCTGTAGGTATCGATATTTGGAGTGGGCGATATATCGAAATTGCAAGCTCGCAAAAGATGAATTGTTCGAAATCCTGATTGTTGAAAGTGTCCCTGATTAATAGTAATTCTAGTTTCAAATTTCTACATTATATCGACCGTTCCAAATATTGATCCTTCCAAGTTTTGACCCTCAAAATTGCACTTCACATTTCGTGACCCTATCTTTTTCGTCATTTTTCTTACGATCTTCTCAACCTCCTTCGACCAATCGATTCGAGCGAATGGATCTTCGCTACGCTTCTTCGACATCCATTACCCCATGCAACGTGATCAGGAATTCGGGGAAAGGCGAGTGGAGCCTGTTTCTGTGTACCCACGTACCGAAGGTACACACAGCCGATAGTTTTCTCCTCAATGATTTCCCGCGTATCTTAAGCTTTAAGGCGCGCGTAATGCGGATATATGTATATGTATGTACATGCATTATTTACATAAACTTATACTTATACGCAGTGCGCATACACGTACAGTGTGCATGTGCGTATCTACGCGTATGCCAGATTCTCGGGACACGGAAATAACTCACTTGCCTAGACTTTTGCCCTCGAGCTGTAGGCTAAAGGTGCTTGACGCGTTTATAGGTAGGCTGCATATTTATTTCCCGATGGGATGTTGCAGGAAGAACAAACGTGAATGTCCTTTATCGTGACGTTGCAAGAGGCGTATGCGAGTGAACGGGTATGCACTGCGTACTATCACTCGGTATTATAATGAGCTTAATTCAGGTTTACGGACATAGCTCAGGAGGAACGAGAATTGCAAAATAGAAACCGAAAAAAAAACACACACACGCGCATAGAAGGAAAATATTCATGCATGCAGACTATGAAATGCGTCGAATTTGCCCAAACGAGGAATTATTTGTTTCCTGTGAAGGTTTTTCAGAAAGAAAATGATGCTTTCTACAAATCGATTTCGATTATCTAAGAAATGAAAGTCCGCGATAGAAATAACTCATCGAAGAAACTCGGTTTAATGCTGCTTCTCCGACTAGCCTCCGTAATCCCAAGCTATTCCATTGAATGAACTACCAAGGAATTTTAAGACATCGCTTGTTAGACGAAGATCATCGGCTATAAAATTATGTGAATTCAGAATTTGACATGATTTTGGTAGAAATTTTCGAATATCCTATATTCGTTCCCAAGCTCTCGAATGTTGTCATACAGATTTTCGACTCTTTTGGATAAGTTAAAATTCTGCAATTCCGTAATGATTGCACAATGTTCATAAGCAACTCATTATAAATAACGGATCTCGAATACACTTGACGGATGCATGAAACTAGGTAAACACTACGTAGCAATGGAAAAAATTATACAACAATAAAAACCGTAGTATTGCACTGCAAAGAATTGTTTTTCAATAACTCACCTATTGCACAAATAAGTGAGAAAGGAAACCCTTTACGACACACGTTAAATTTATCACATTCCTATAGTACAGATACATGTACATCCGTACATACATATACATAAACACAAACGACAAACGAATGTTGAAATCCACGAGAAAAGTTGTGTCATAAATAATGAAGCTCATATATATTCAAGACCAGAAAAAAAAGTTTAAACCTTAGCAAAGTTTGATTCGGTTTTATTATTTATGGGTCAATCCGATGTCCCATAAATGTAAATTTTCCCGATTATCTTGCGCAAATTTTTAATTAACACATTTTGCGAGACAGTATGTATGTTCAATCGTTAAAGGCATAGAGACGTAATTTCCTGGGTGTTGTAAATTTCCACGTCTTCGTTTCATCGTATCTCTGTTAAATTTTTTCCCCGCATCCACTAAACTCGCGTTTCTTTGACAGTGACAGCTTTTTTGAACCTTGCATTTATTTCGAAACACCCTCAGGTCGTCGAACAACGCTGCGCAAGTAAGCACAAGCAACGTTTGCGCATCGGGTTGTCACGTATGAGCGACGAGTGTCTATTCGCGGTCGGGTCAAGTCAGGTCGGGTCGAGGTCGACAAGTTCCTGACATAAAGTGGTCGTCAGCGTCGGTAAGTCGCGTAATATTTGCAGTCCTCGGGGATCCGGTTTCCGGTGGCGGCTGCAGCGGAGGAGTTTTCACGATGGTAATGGTCATTGCTGTGTTTCCTCACCTTGAGAACGCCTCTCACTTCACTTCAGGTTATACGAGTGATTACACACCTCCGGACTGCTGCTGCAACAATGGCTGGATTCCGTGACAGCGGGAAAACAATTGGTACCGCTATGCCGTAGGTACATGCATTATTGATATCTGCACGGTGTGGCGAAAGAAGGCGCGCGCTATTAAAATATGCAAGGGATAATTTAGAAAAAAAAAAAAAAAGTAAAAATCGGTTCCATACAGCATACGCAGGAATGCCGGCGGTTCGCGAGCGCGGAATGAAGTCACGTTGTAACGGCACTCGAAGGACGCAATCACATTATCTCCAGTGAGAGCTCAAGCTGCCGCTTAATGCACCTGCATCAGCATCACCGACTCGCCAACATTTACCGTACAACACGGTAGACGCAATTGCGACAATCGGAATGAAGACGGCGAAAATTGTCCAATTTTTTTATATATTGGGGAAAAAACGTCCGCGCGGAGGTACAAAACTAGAATTTTCAATTGATAGAAGGACCAGAATATCGATTTTTTATAGACGAAAAAATCTTATTCGTAAAATTTAACTATGTGGAAAGTCCGAGTATAGAAAATTGTAAATATAGAAAGTCGAAGTACAGAAAGGACAAAACATAGAATGGCAAAATCGAAAATCTGTATACGATTGGATATTATCCAGAGGAACTATGACGATTTTACAGTTTGGCATTCTATGATCTGACCTTTCTGTTCTTTTACCTCTCCATCCTTCTACTTACAAAATTTATAAATTCTATGAACTAAGTTTTCGCTTCTATAAAAATTCGATATTGAGGCCCTTTAATTTTGTGATCCTTCTACATTTTAACCCCATCCAAAACATTCTTGTCGCTCTAACGCGATCGTTTTTCTTACTTCATTTTCTGAGGTCATTGAAACCTTCCAAAAAAGTGGCATCATTCCAAAAGATCGTGATTTCTCATCGATCGAGGCGTTCAAAGTTTTTCCCAAAAGCTTCGATGATGCCACTGCAGAGGTTCGTTTTTCAAAAAGCAAGAAACTGTAACTGTAATAAAAATGAGGATAAAAGTGCAACGGACCCGTAGTTCCAATCGAATGAACATCCTGCGTCGAGTAGTTTTTTTTTTTTCCCCCCTTCAGTTTTGTAAGTTCATTGGACGATGCTGCAAATGCGACTGGGGACTTTGCCGAAGCGGAAGTAGGTGTCTCCAAGAATGCAATGCAGGTTTTCTAGACACCGGGGAAAGTTTGCTGTATTACATGATTAATAATTCGCGTTATAGCTCATACGCGGGTCAACGACAGCAAGGAGTCCCAAAGAATCCCCCTCGAGGATATCGCTGATTCTCACCCTCAAAATCAAGCAAAAGATCGAGACTGGATTTGCAAAATTGCGCATCACGGTTTTTATAAATATGTAGGATGACGTTACGGCGTGAATAATTATCGAGAGATCGATGGCGGTCACTGGGTCTTTACGACACGTGCGTACGGCGTTCTCGGTTTTTTCATTTTTTTTTTTTTTTCTTCTTCTCTTCCTTCTCTCCTTTGCTGCGGTAAGTGTAGATGATCGTCGGCGTTTCTCTTGCGCATATATAACCCATGACAATGGCGGTAGGACGTGCACGAGCTCGATGCAACGCCGCGGTAAACGGCTAGTGCGTAATGCTAGGGATGTAACTGTAAGCCGAGCGTGCCTCTTATTGCGCGCACCTAATTACCGGTTCGATATCGAACGAATACCTGCCCGTCTGCCATTGCCCGCCGCTCTGCAACCGAGAGAGTAGGCCGCGCATGATCGTACAACTAACTCCTCTGCACGAGCCAGAGATGGACGCACGCTGTTGTACAGTTACCCCGACCTCCCCGGTCGCCGCGTCCTTACCCGATACACCTTGCGACGCGTTTTCCGCAATTGCGACAGCCTCTCCACAGCCACGCTTCCGCAAACATTCCGCGACACGGTTTGGCGCCGGGAATAAGGGCGGAATCGGTGACGCGAACATTGAAAAAATACCTCGTGGAAGCAGACGTCGATTTTTATGGAATTCTTGCGATATATCAACATGTTTGAGAGTAATTTACTTCATTTCATTGTGTTGCAATTCAAGTTTACGCGGGTTGATAGGAATGCCGGGACAGGGGAAGAACGATGGAATATTGATATGCAACAAAAGAGGAATCTGAAACGGATGGGGAAAAATGGAATAGGGTCGGAATACATGGAACAGGGAAGAATAATGAAATAGGGTAGAAATATGTACATAGATGGAAGAAAAGAGGAATCTGGAACGGTAGAGGAACGATTAAGCAGGGTCGGAATACACAAAACAAGAGAGGATCGTGGAACAGGGGAAAAACGATGGAAAGGCTAATAGCGTTTTCAACGGTTTACAAAATGTACAGCGGATTTAGACTGAATTCTTCAATTATATCAGAAAAACATGGTGCAAACAAAGTAACACAGCATGTAAGTACAAGTACAGTAAACGACTTCGGTCTACATCCGGTGTGCACCGGTGTAACCAGTTGAAAACGCTACAAGATTAAAAAGATGGATGGTGTAAGGACGCGACATCCCTGTAACTAAACTTTTTAATGGATTTTGTTTAGATGAGGCAAAAAAGAAAATTCTGATCCAATTAAATAATCATTCTAAGGCTGGATTATAAATTATCTAATTCGTACCGCACGAATTCAATTATCATACTGTGACCGAATTCGGAGTGTTTTCCCTCCACTCTCCCTCGTCGTTTTCGAAACAAATTCAAATTCAAATTCAAATTCTGGAACGTATCATTGATTCGATGTATGTTTAAAGCATGCCGAGCTTAAATTATACGCACACGTATATCGCGCAATCGTTAGAACAAGGAGCGCGCCTCTTTATTAGGATCCAGCATTGCGATGCGGGACTTATACGCGCATTTACAATCGCGTTGACGTACAAGTGTGTAAGTCAGTATCCGCGCGACTGTCCAACGCGCATTCACGCGTCTGAGACCGCAATCTGGGACGGGATCTTTCACTCCTAGAACCGTGTACACAATACACTCGTACAACTGCACTTACGAGTTTTACGCACACACACCATCAAGCTCCAGTGATCGAGGCTGCTGTAACTACTACCCATATTGAAATAATGACAATGGGACATGCGGTGGACGATATTATGCAATGATAATTTTACATTCATCAGGGTTGGAATTCTCATTAAATTTTCAAGATTCTGCATTATACATTTTTACATATATGTACGCATAGTTTAAAATCTTGGTGAAATTATATACCGAAGAAACTACGCAGGGAAGAATTTTTTCTAAAATTTCATCTTTCTTCTTCGTCTGTCTTCCATACGACGAGAAAACAGTCGACACAAATTTTCTAGCAACATGACTCGAGATATTTTGCTGATTCCCGTATTCTTCTGCGCCTATGCAATATGTTCTATACGATGATATGTCTAATAGGAAACCAAAAAAATTCTAGCCAGCATAAATTCCGCATCTCCTTGAAGTTTGTACACCTGTACGTATCGAACATAAATTAGTGCATGTGCTGAAAACTAAATGATCGATATATTACAGCGTAAGAAAAAAAATTGGAATTAAATCTGTAACAATTTTTTATACTCACCGGATATATATCACGTGTAAACTACAAAATAAATAGGTATGCTAGGCTGCAGTGTGCACATATTATATATATATATATATATATATATATATATATATATATATATACCTATATATTCGCGTAGAGATCATAAGTATAAAATACCCGCGAGCAGTGGAGCGGGACTCTATTATACATGTATAAAGAGCTATCGTGTTGCCTACCGGATCTCATATACGCATATTTTTTCGCCCACGGTATAGGCCCGAACTTTAGTCGAACGCGTTACGCATTCGCGCGTACCTCGGCCAAACATTATTGGGTATGAGAGAGCCTGATTTCGATGTACCGTTTAAAAAATCATCCCAAAGTTAGTCCATTTCTTTGATATTGCACGAGTTTCCATCGCGCGTGAATCGTTTATAGCCGAGTACTGGCTTAGAGTCGTCAGGATTTTTAACAATTAATTGAATAATATTTATAACTAACTTTTACACCGCACATCAGGGTCAACACCACGCCACGTTCACCGTAAATTCCATAGTTATGAAAAACATCAAAAATAATATGATTTGATGTAAGATAAATAATGAATTATGGTAAAAATCGTTAATTCATTCTTTTTCCAAAAATTCAACCTCGCTCACTCCAAAATACCTTTTTTTCGTAAATTTTCAGTACAAGATATTAAAAATTCAGCGAGTCATGATTTTTTTGAGTAAGATGATCAATTTTCCTGTATTTTTTCTTTCAAATTCAAAACTTTATTTTGCTAAAGATATCTAATTTTCCTTGTCATACAATAGTTAAAGAGTATCCCAGAATTTTTTCGATATCGATATCTCCGTTCCTATGCAATAATTTTTAATTTCATGTCTCCGGGAACTCCGACGTGACGCAGTGTAATAGTTAATTCAATTTCCCATGCGTTTAATTAAATTTTACCTGTTGGTTAGTGTTACCACGAATTGTATGTAACACCTATCCGAATGACTGATTTTTAACAATTCCAGCACTGCTCAGTAATTGCACAAGAAAAACAATATGAATTTTCGTTACGTGCAGTCGCAACCGTCTCACCGAATCGTCGAGGCTAAAATTTTCCGCATACGGCTTATTACGAAGACGTCTCATCGTGCGAAAATATCTGGTATTGCTCAACGTGTGTGGATTCTCTCCGCGGGACTCGGCGTAAATTACGTCGGCATAATCCGCGAGCTTTCCACTAATTATATCCATCATCTCGATCGCGAGAATCTTGCTAAAACAGGTAGAATAATCCCATGTGTGTGACTACAGGTACAGAGCGAAGTGTTCGGAGAGACAAACCGGCGAGTTACGCGACGATGAAGCGATGATGTGACGACGTTCAATGGGAACCTGGTGTATATATAGTCATGTATATGGTGTATATGTTTGCACGTATGTACCTACACGCGTTATACAATCGTCAACGACTTTAACGCGACGGTTTTGTAACAGGTTGTTGCCACGGCTTTATATTATATTATATATATACATACATGTATATACCTGCTACTCTACAGCAACTGGAACTATAAAACTAGTCTCTGGATAACGAAAGAAAGAAAGTTTCGACTGGCACTACATACACTTTCGGTCCCACAATTTTAAACGCGTGCTGCTGCGGCGATGATGCGAACGCTACTAATTACTGACGGATTATGTTTACTCGTCGCCTAGATATAGCTAGGCCTAGAAGTATAACGCAAGCTGTCTCAATTTCTCAATTTTGATACACTCCCGCAATGCGGGTTTCCTTTCACCGTCAAGCTGCGGAAGAAGCCACCAAAAACAAGGCAATTAAACGACAGAAATTTGGCTATGCAATTTTATACATAAAATTTATTCCCGAAGTTGTACAAGTAAAAGAAATGGCCAAATTTGAAAAAATTTATGACGAAAAATCGTTTCAGGAGAAACAGCAAAGTAGGAATGCAAGGCAAAGACGGGCGGTAAAATTTGCATCCTGATTATAAAAACATCGCATTTGTGAAATCGTCGAGATGGTTCGATTAATTCGTTTCTGGCATTCAATCCCAAATGCATATTCGAAAGTTTTAAATTCGTATAGAGCTGTAGATCACGCGGAATTGTAAATGAAAAAAAAAAGAAAAAGTAACGTTCAGTTCGGTAACAAGTAACAGACGCAATACCGGCGCAGTCCTTGAGTCGGCGATCTTTTTTCCTTCTTCCTTTCTGTCGCAGAAAAAGTCTCAAATTGTCGCGCCACGATCGTTGACAATTTTTTATTCGTATATACACAGAAAGTGTGCGAATAATAAAGAAATGAAACAATGAAGAAATAAACGGTATTTTGGAAATATCGCTAAATATACAAATATTATTAAAGTACGGTTAGAAAGTTTACGACGGCGGGACTTTAATGACAAATTTACGCTTTAAAGAAAATCCGAGACTCGTTATTTCGCCCGTCCTGCACCTATTATTTCATTAATATTGATGCGCTCGTGTACAACTTTACACACGTAACGCGGATGGCTGATTATCGCGTGTCGTGAATAAGGCTGGAAACGCCCTCGTCGATGCTTAGATGTATAGCAAAGTCCGCGAGCATGAACAGGATGATAAGATCGCGTTCAACGTCCCGAAGAATAATCGCATGCGAGCGTTTCTCGTTCTTCGAACCGCGTAATAGCGAAGTCAAACGTTTTGCGGCGCTTCGCCGCTTCTTATTCCTACCGAAGCACGACTTGTACTTTTATTCGTACGCCCATCGCGTTACGCTATGTCCATATAGGGAACTTAACAGACGCACGAACATTCGTTACCTTGGCATCATCCGCCTTTTTCTTAGTCAACCGCGAAAACTTTTTTCAAAGAAACTGTGCCGTCGTGTTCGAAAATCATCGGGACTTGGGTCCAGTTTTTCTGTCAATATCTTGCCATAAGCATATTTCTGGAAAATCTGTTTTCATTAATTTTCACGAAATATCAGGATGGCCTGTAAAAGAAGGCTGGAAAAAATGTCCCAGTTGACAAGAAAGCTTCCGAAGCATGTGACGTTACTTAAACCACCTTCGGGCAAATTGACGCGCCCCGATTTTCCCCGATTTCGCTTCTCCGGTCGTTCTCTCTTTTTAAATACACCTTTCATGTACACACGTGCAGAGCTCGGTTTATATATATATTAGGTATGTAACGTACTTTTACCGTACGCATAGAAAAGGCCCTTGTTTGGCGATAAAACCGAGTGCAGAAAATAAGGCGATGGCCGATCGAACTGTCCCGAGAAATTAAAATTCTCACCGCTTTCTACATCGCGATCCAGCTTCCCTCGGAGAAATGCAGAGCTGCGATACTTTTCTCGGCTATCCACGGCCAGAGAATCACGCTTCTGTGGTTTACGCTTGCGTCATCCTGCGGCAGGACGATTCTCCTCGGTCACTTTCCGTTTCTAAATACGCGTGCGGTTCGTCCGCCATCATTAAGTTCATCCGTGGAGATCGTTGCAATCTGCGGTATCGGATTTTCGCAATTTTTCCGCATTACGCAAGCTGCTTTAAGCGATGGCCGCTAAGATAAAAATAATCGGTGCATCGACTAATCGAGTAGAAAAAAATAATCGAACAAGACTCGATTGAATCGGTAAAAAGTTAATTGAATAATCGATCGTTTCGTATTTTTTAATATCCATCCTGAATTTCATGAATTTCAGTATATGGTCTTAACAAGGGAAAAGTTTTTTGACAATTTATTGTTTCATTCAAAATATTTTCCAATTTCATGTGAAAATATTCATTTATCTTTCACTTATTACATGAAATAAGTAAGACAATGATAATAATAGATACTTTAATAACATAAATTCATATTCCATTGCATCGTTAATGGGAGTAAAAAATAAAAACCGATTGTGAAGAAAAATAATTGATCAAGTTTGAAATATAATCAATCATACTCGATTAATCGGAAAAAATGATCGATTTAATCGAAAATAGATTATTTTTAGTCATTCTTATAAGTTACTTGCAAGCCGGGGATAAATTTTGGATACCTCATATTTATTCGTTATCTTTCCTCGTTTCCGTTCAATGTCGCAACGTCAAAGTCTCTTCTGGAAAAGCGAAATTGTACGACGCTTAAAAACAGGTTCTTTTAGCCATTGCGGGGTTTTTTTTCTCTCTCTTTTTAACGCGGTGACTAATTCGCGAATGATCTTGAGAATTTATGTAGGTACTCGGCACCGATCAGATTTAGCCGTCACATTTTCAAAGTAGTTTAGCGAAGATATAATATAACTAAAATATAATATTCGTACATAGGCGTGGGTATCATAAGCCTCTGAAACTCGAGTTAGCGGCAATTTATTATAATCACCTTTATTATGGAAATTTTATATACCGATGTACCGCCAGCGGCAGTTTATTATGCGGAATCCGGTATAACTAAATACCTCTGTTGTTTCGTCTACATTAATAGCAAATTAAGACGTCAAATTTCAATTGGTCTTGAATTAAACGGTTTTTTTTAACACATCACCATCACCGCCTCGGAGAATTCAAAGGCAACAAGTGATCACGGGTAAATTAACAAGATATGAAGAATTAACAAGAGGAATGCAGCTTATAGCTATCTGAGGATCTGGCTAATTCATCGTTCGAAATCGAATGGAAAACGAAGAATGTGCGCTTCGTTTCAAAGTCCTTCTTGGGCAACGCATGAGCCAGAGACTTTCTCGTTCTCTCGAATTTTCCCAATTAGGTATTACTCGGTGACATGGTATTTCATCACGCTCGGCATTTGCACTAAATGCTGATTGATACCTTTTTGTATTTCGCATTTTATTGATATTTGTTCAATTTTTTATTCCCATCCGTTTGCTACTTTGAAGAACAGTCACGAGCAGACGTTTTTTCACTTCTTCATGGCCGACTTTAACATTCTTGGTGACTTGTTTCAATCGTCAAACAAGGCCGAGGACTCGAGGTGGTGTCGAGAGTCGAATCAAGAATTCAATCTCTGTCTACTCTGTAGAACGTATCAAGGATATCAAAATTTATCTTCTACAAGTCTGCTGGAAACAATTTCGATAGTAACAAAATATAATATTATTGGCTTAATTCGATCAAGCAACATTTGGACGAAAGTATTTAATACAGTTTACTCAGATATAATTAATTCATTCCTTCGGATGTCGAATTGAGTGGAATACAATTGATTAGCTTCACTAATAACCTATGGATTCTTAAATAAACCGAGTAGATTTAAGAAAACCTAATTTGATCCAAACACAAACCTTAAAACTTTTAAGTTTTCATCCTTCTATGAAATTTTTCTCATGGTTTTAGTGCATATATTCATACGTTAAATAGATCAAATGATCCAAAACCTGTCTCATTTCCGTAATTGGCAAAATGAATCCATCGTTTGGATCGGAAATAAATCATAGACGATACACAAGCATAAGATACGGAATTAAGGTTACTCTTCCATTCACCGGAACGGAAACTAACGGTGGTCTGAAAAAAACGAAAAAAAAAATACATAGTATAATTCGAAATAGCTAAAACTAAAAGAGCGACATGTAATGGGAAAACTGGTTTATCTTGACCCGCGAAATTCGTCATCTCGGAAAGACTGTAACTGAAATTGCACATGTCTTGCACAGTCGTGAATCCGTCTAATGTTAAATTTGCTCAATGGCGACCTTGACATTTACCAACAACGTCCGAGGCGGGCGTGGCAGCGGTTTGAAAGGATCACGTTATTGGGATTGTCAATTTGCAATGCGTCATCTGTTGGAAAAAAATCAAACTAATATAACCAGTCTGACAACTGACCGTTGACCGTTTTTTTTTCTCGTGCGGATGGTTGAACGATACATTATTGATTACGTTTCATTAATATTAATGTATGTGACTTGAGCAATTTTAAAGCCCAAAAAATACGATTTTTCTGCATTAACGTGAAAAACTTAGGTTATGTAGTGATAAAATGGTGCCGAGAACCAGATTCCGACGCCATGAGGAGATTTTCCAGTAACACCGATCAACATAATTTCGTAACAAGGAAGATGTTTACTAATTTTTAAATCCCTATATACTTTCGTTACACAACCATATTTAATCTGATTTGATCAGGTTTAATTTTTGCGTTACAATTACTACCATTAAAATTGAATGATAATGTTTTGACTTACCGTTTTTGATTCGAAGTGTTTTGTTATTTACTATAAATACCAATTAATTAGTTACAATAAATAACAAAACACCCTGAATCAAAAGAGGTAAGTCTAAACGATAAGCATTCCATTTTACTTATAGTAACTATAACGCAAAAACTAGATCCGATCGAATCAAAATAAATATGGTTTTATAACGAGGGTATACAGGTATTTCAAAATTAGTAAACGTCTTCCTTGTTACAAAATTTTCTTGACCAGTGTACTGTAACACCATATATAACCTAATTTTTGTTGTCAAGAAGTGTATTTTTGGCAAAACTAAAGAAAATCATATTCCAATAAAACTATTCGTTTCCAAAATCTTCTAATATCAATTCTATCGTACTAAACCTTGTTCCCGACATAGTCGGTTCAAAGTTTCCATGTTAAAGACAAAAAGTGAATTTTTGTCGAGCAGTCTAATCGCCGCGTGTTCGGGGCGTTGGCCGTCGGCATTTTCTTCCTGGGCGGGTCCAGCAGCAGTTGGCGTTCCCGAGGATCGACACGGGGATCGGATAAGCCTGTTTTCACCTTTCTACGTCCCCTCGGCTGCTTTCTAACGCGTTCTCCGTCGGCGCTTTGAGTTTTAGCAAGTGAAATCACCGGCTCTCGGCCCTTCGCCTCGAGGTCTAATCCTGCGAATAGGTCGACCCACTGGCACAAATTCCTGCCGCGAATTCCGCGCAGGTGCCCCGTGATCAGAGGCAAAAGGTACCGCCGACGCTTTTCGCGGATCATCAGAGGAGTTTGACTCCATCCGCCGAAGAGGGCCGGTCTCCAGGCCCCGTTACCGAGCCTCCGGGCCCGTTTTCGAATTATCAATCGCCGACGTCGATTGTCCGGAAATCGGGTCGCCCTCAGCGCCGGAAGGCAGTCATCGATAACACCGGTCAACGCGAACTCTGAGTCTGGATTCTGGATGTCAAATTTTGATTTCTTCTATGGTACTAAAAAAAAAAATGTTTTTTTCTTGTTGACCTGTGTTATCGTCGGCGAAACAGCTCGGCCCTAATTTCATCCTAATATTATGTTGGTTACGCTGGTGGCGTTATATTAACGAACGAAATAAAGCTGGTTTCAGTAAACTCCGAGAAAATTAAGAGTGTGCGGAATCTGGTTACCGGAAGTGACGAAGCTCGTTCGAATCGGAATTCTCTACTCGCATTGCGATAAGTTCAACGAAGATTTGCGAAAAACCTTACTACAGTAAGAATCGGTTTTTTCACCGGAAGTATAACCGAAACTTTGAAATATTTCACGATCATATTCGCCTGAATTTGTTTCTTTTTATTTTTCGAAGAAAGATTTCTCGTCGCATCAAATTCAAAACAATTATTATAACATATGAGAGAAACATTGAAAGAAATATGCAGTCCGAACTGCTAGAGATTACAATTTAATTTCTATCTAACATTTTCCTTGATTTTAACCCAACAATATTTGCATCGTGAGCCACGTAATGTTTTTGCGCTAATTCCTAGCTCCGCACCGTGCCACCGGTTTTCATCGGCCGGAAGGCCTCCAATTCCGTGTTTACTGTTTACCCGCGAGTAAAGTCGTATTCAGGGATCTCGGGTCTAGATTTGAGAGAGTGTTCAAGGCTTCGGTAAACCGTATACGTGTACAGGAATACGCGATACAGAAGACTTTCGAAGCAAACTGGTTCAGCGGGTTCGCCGATAGGAATTTGCTCCCATTGCGTTTAATTAGCGGAGCCGCGTCGGTCCCTCGTCTCGTATATCCGTGGAAGCGCAGCTTCGATGAATGTGTAACAAGCACCGGGGCCCAGTGACCGAGTATCCGACGGCCGAATAGCCGGCCTGAGTATCGGTCCAAGTACCAACTACAAGTAGGCCAACCCCGAAAGAATTACGACGAACGTCGAACGACTTCTGCTGTGGGATTATTGTAAATTGTTCGTAAATTGACTCAGCGTTTAGCGACACCACCTTCGATGTTTCTGCATGTACCTGAACTCTGCGCTCTAAACGGTTCCGCAATTATACCGAACGAAAGTTACTTGACACGACCTAAGATCGCGCGTTCACACCGGACGATGATTTCTATCTTTTATAGATCTTATTCGTCGTCGTTATTGAGGGCTTGAATGACGATCATTTTTCTTTGGACTGATTGAAATAATTACCCTCACAGTCTGCACTGGGAGTTACTGACTACATCGCAGGCTCTGATTACAACTTTCCATTGTTTCATTCGTTTTAATTGTCATTTTGTTCCTGCACTGCAGAAGTTTTCCAATCCTAGATGATTTTTTTCATAGTCTGTGGATATTTAAAATTCCGCACGAAAGTGAAATAAGATTTGTCATAATAATTTGCGACCAATACAATCGTAATAGAATTCAAAAATCGACGACCGTAAAATGAACAAACCTAGTTTTCCCCCCGTTGTTTTACAAGTCTCAACAAATCCGTATCGTCTGCAATAACCTGAAGTGTACACATCTATACGTGTACCTTCTCAAACCTCCGAATTTCTCAAGCCATCGAATCGACCATTCATCACTACGGCTGAAAGAAAACGGTCGATTCACCGTTGAAAGCGAATTATTTCTCATTACAGTTCAAATCCCAATATATACCTATAACTCTGACGAAAAAACCTGAAAACCGATCAAATGACCGACCGTTTCAGCCGTTGCCGGGTAAACCTCGCGGCGAATAAAACGCGTGTATCACGCTTATACCCTGGCGCAAAGCGACTGTGCAGAGCTAAAAGAGTTGTATACAACATTCAATTCGCTCCTCGATTTTTCACTGCAGCAGCAAGCACAGAACGAACGAACGTCGTCGTCAATCCGTCCGATTGTCCGAGAAAGTAGGTCTCGCGTTCTCGGTTCTTACCCAGAGACTGCAGCCTTGGCTCGTCGAGATCAGCCGTAGGCAGGATATCTCTGGACGTGCGTGTGTGTGTGAATCCACTATCCGTGCCTGTATCAACATCTGTTACACGCGGACAGAACGAAGAATTCTCAACGTCGTGGTACGAGGTATCCATATTCGACATCCACTCGCACTCCCAAACGTATTCAACATCCTACGCGATCATCTTTCGATCCGTCCGGAGTTCGTCGTATGTAACACATAGACGATTGTACGTGTGTGTTCCGCACGAAACAATCAGCGGATATTATCAGACTCGCCGGATCTTCCTGACTGAGTGATCATCACCCGGAGGTAGGAAGGAAAAAGGTCTCGCGTCGTTTGCGGGCCGCTGATGCAGGTCTCTCCTTTCCTCGATCCTCCTCATCTCCTCGAGGCATCGCGTTAGAAAGTGAGAATTCTACTCGCCGCATAGCATAAGCACGGCTCGACTAGCTCTGGGTTCATTTGGGTCAGGCTCCGGCGGTGTAACGAAATGCCAGAGAGCCAGAACCAAGACACATCCGACCCCATGAAGTACAGAGACGCTTCTTACCCACCGTGGAATATTTATTGGTCTTCATTGCCTGTGAGCGTTTATATTCCGCGCTGTTGTTGCCTCTATTCTCATTTAACAGCATCGTTCCATTGTGGGCATCGGCAGGTGGGCATGTTTTTTTCTTCTATACCCCTTCAACGCAGCTTTCGTCCCGCGACAATTTCTCCATTTGTAATTACCTACGTTCAGGTGTGTACATGCATGCCGATATTCCCACGCAGGGATGCCCACGACTCGATACCACCTACCTAATTACGTCTGTATACATTATTTCATCGCGATTCTTTCGTCTGTGGTTGCAGCAATCGCATCCATCATCAGCCGCAGGACAGGTGGAACAAAATTCTTAATTTTCATTATGAAAGCTCGAGTTTTTCGACTTGGCTTTGTTGGAAGTGAATTGTAAACTACGTGTTTGTCAGACATTTACAACGTATCCGGTATCTGTCAAGTCCATTATGCCTACAAAGACCCGATTTTTTGCAAATTCAATTTTAAATAACGAAAAATTGCATTTTTAACTATCTTTTCGACGTAAACGTAAGCTGTGATATAATATACATGTTATTAAGTACTGTCTAAACTCTTCAGCACGTTCCATTGCTGAGTTATATGGTCAGGCAATAATCCGTTGATGACTTTTTATTTTATTCTACTTTCAAACGAACACGAAGCATTTATCATCTTCCTAATTGCGACACACTATAGAAAAAATATACGTGCCAGATACGTTTTATAGATACATAAACGGATTTCGCACTGTAAAATATGTTTGAAATGTTGTCTGATTATTGACAATGAATAAGAAAAAAAAAAGTTTTAAGTATTCAAATTGGGTCGTAAATTCAATTACAAGTACTAAAGGAAAGATCATAAAATTAGTTATCTATCCGTACAACAATTATAAATAGAAAATTAAAATTAACTATCCCGTATTCCGCAAATTTGTCTTAATTTATTTCTTAACGAGAATCGGTTGTGAGTTTAAACAATTTGGTACGAGAAATAAAGGGATTATTTCATTGCTATGATAAAAATAGGTGAGTTTGGCCGCTCGCCGTCGTAAAAATGAATTATTCATCAGGCAGTGGCCGAGTGATAAATATTCATTATTTCCTAACGAATTCGTTGCCCGATGTGTGACCTACGGTATTTTATTCCACATTGAACCGCGCGTCGACACTGATATCGCTTGATTGGCGGCGCGTAGCGCCTTTCTGTATTTGCAGATTCAATATTCGAGTACCCGTTCGTTATTCGTTCACTTAGCACAAATTTTTTAAAAACTTTCTACGCAAATTTAGTGCCGTATCATTATCGTCTGCATTGGATTTGTCCGAAAGGACTGCGAAGCGATGAAATCGATGCCTGCGAGTATTGTGGACTCGAATTTCTTCCTCTGTGTTATTAATCGAGCCGCATATATCGCCTTCGTGCCGTAGAAGACGGATGCTGATTAAGTGGGTATAATTACAACTGTGTTTTCCCATTAGGACATTTCCAACAACGCGGTAAATTTCCAAGTGATGCAACCCTCGGTGGTCAGACTGGACATCGCGGCTTAGCCGCCAGGCGAAGTGAAAATAGTCAAGGTAATAATGCAGGCGAAGCCGTGTCGCGACTTATGCTGCATTTGTCGCGCAAGTAAACGGGTATAAATAAGTACGAATTTTACGGAGAATTTCGACTCGCAAAATATGGAATATATCGGTATTCTCTCTTCGGCACAAAAATACGGAACAAAACAATAATTTCTATACTTTTTAACGCCATCAGCTGTTAAAATAGGAACTAGCAGATTTCATTACTCACGAATCATGATACCACGCATCGTATCGGTACGAGAACAACGACGTGCACAAGCGGGGTGTCCATAAATTTTTAGTAAAAAAATTCCATGACATTTCCAGGTTTTCCAGGACGTAAAACTTAATTGCCCTAAAATTTTCCCAGCTCTATTATACTAAGTTGCTAAAACCTAAATCGTTCAGCTTATCAACTCTACATTCGGTTGAAATTCAACTCGAATTGAAGAAAAATACAACGTACAAAAAAGTCAGTTTAAGCCAATTTGTTTCCTCGACTAGAAAAAGTTAACTTGTTACCTCAAAAAATCATTTCTAATTCCCATTATAGAAAACTGATATTGTTAGTTTTTTTCCACGATCAAATTAAAATTCCTCTGTCAATTCCGGGTTTTTCGTGACCCCTTCTAAATACCCTGATTCGCGCGACCGTTTTGTCTCTGCAATTTATTGTATAGGTTTATGTTTATTAAAGAGGAAGAGAAACGGTTCAGCGTTGCACTTTCCTCGCGTAACGATACAATTTTCACTTTTACCTTTTCCCTCGACGACTCGCGTTATTATATCCCGCGACAAAGCGCAGCACCTACTTCTTAGAGATCGAGACTCTGGTCCAGGCTTCGCGTCTCGCACTTCTGCACCAACGACGCGTTTATAATATGGTACTTTCGCGATGAGTAAAAGTGCGGTTTGGTTGGATAGGTTGAGTGTTAAGTGGTTGAAAATGTTCTTTCATATTTTTAAACGAAAGTTACACACGCGGCATCCGAATTCCTCCTAACTCGCATTCTTCAGCTGAAGAAACGCGGTCGAACAAGTGGAACCACAGTCGTTTCGGTATTGAAAATTAGGAATAAATATATCGCTAAAAATCGAATTTATCCTTTGTCAAAGTAATGTAACGAAAAGTGATGGTGATGTCAAGAATGACGAAAAAACCTGCTTGTCAAACAAAAATTCATGACGATTTGTTGAATGAAAATGCCAAACATCGTCGCAGTTTCTGAAATCTGATTTTATATTCATAATCAGCGACCCTAAAAACCACATAATACTATCTTGTAATAAAAGTTGACTCAGCACAATAATGTATGACTCAAACGATTAATCCGCGCTTCTTTGACAAGTTTGCGACGCAACTGTAATTGGATGGACAATCAGAGCATACCGTTTCATCAATTACACACGATATCTTGAAACAGTACGCTGTAAGTTTAAAAATAAAACGGGACATCGATTCGACACGACGTTGATATCATCGCTGTGAAATACCCAATTGTCATATGAATTCTCGGTAGATATAAAAACAATAGTAACAATTTATAGAACAGGGTCCTGAAAATGGGCTCAGGGTCGCCCTGTGCATAGAATATATGCGACTATTACATCTGATCGTTTTTAACAAACCACCAAACTTAACCAATTGAAGAAAATTTCCTTGGAAGATGTAACGACACCTCGATTCGTTTGGACCAAATTAATAATAAGCAACCATACTCGGGATCGATGGCGTGTATCACACGCGTGCGGGAACCGCAAAGTTATACACGGCGTGCCCCCGTCCCCGTTACCGGTTCCCACGAACCGGCACTTTCTCTTGCGAAACGTTACTACCTCTCCGCGTCAAGTATCGTACTGTACTGCGCCTATGATCTCCTCGTACGAAGCATATTATACTATACCCAATACGGGTGTACAAAATGCCCCGTAGACCAGGACTGGGCTGAACGAACTCCGCGAGGAACAGAGAAAATCCTCGTCGAGACATACAGACTTGTGCAGAGACCGCGAAAGACGCAAAATCCTGCTAATTACTCGGGCAATTACAGCAGTCTTGCAATTAGGTAGTCTTGAAAGAACTGAAATAAAAATTTTTGATTCGTTTCTACCTTCGTCTGCTGCGTCGTTAGTCGGATGCGCGTTCCTTCCTTGCATCCGCTTTCCGAACTGTCGTGATTAACGGGTTGACAAAACGCTGTTCTTTCGATTCATCTGCAACAGAAAAATGACGAGAGTCAATCCTTGGCCGATTCAGCTACGAACGCATTAATTTCTTTGGTATAAAATAGACGTATTTCAACCGTTTTGTCATGGTATCGCAGCATCTTTTAGCTACACTCGTTTCACTTTATTTCAGGCAATTGGCGGTTAGCACTGTAACATATTGCCACTTTCGGCAAGATGACTTTTAACATTCTCTGTAAAAGCGAAGCCCCTAAATCAGGTCGATCTTGCGAAGCAGGAAAATTGATTACAGGAGTCAACTTCAATGAGATTGGAACTCCGATCTGTTTTTGTGAAAAATGTAAAAATTTATTTGTTTCTATAGTGTGAAAAAAGGTACTTTCTTTTCCATATTATCGACAAAACGTCCAATTCGTCCATCTGAATATCCCCCAGATCAACTAAATATAACCTAAAGTTACGTGAGTTGTGCCAACTCATTACGCATTTGTACGGATCAATTCAAAGATTGGTCAAGGCTACACGCAATAATATTCAACAAGGTCAATAACAGTTATTTCACATTATAAATAATTGTACGATATTCTGTAGTTGATTCTCAACAAACGAGTATCACACGGCCTGACTCCTCACGTTATTCCCAAACGTTATATTATTCTTGCCAACTTTTTGTCGCCAGTATGAAAAACAAAAAAATAAAATAAAACAAAATGCTAGTATTTTCAAAAAAACCGCCGGTGAAAATTTTTCATAGATTAAACTGTATCGTTCGGATTGATGTTCCCTCGATAAAATAAAAGCTAAGATATCAGAAGTAGAATTCCACAAGTCGTCGTAAATTCAACACCTCCTTATTTTCTTCCCACATTACGCATACATACCATACACGCTGTCACCTCTCAGGAATTTTAATTGACGCAAATTTTTCACTTCTCGTTAGCGTCCAGCGCGTTATTATACTTGAATACCGAGTTGGGTTCTACGGGTCCATACGAGGGACGGAAGTGTTCGCAGAGGAGCGCGACTCTCACTTTCGCAACTTCTCGCGTGCCAAGCTGCAAGGTGCGTCTTGTAGGCGCGTAGCGTATACAGTATTCTGCGGTGTTGTTGGCTGACGTATCGACGCGTGATCGAGTGACAGAGAATGAAGGGAATACGCAAACGCACAGCGCAAGTCGTAAGGTTTGCGCTTTGCCGTGATCCTTTTCTCCCGGATCCCCGCGAAACCGGATGTTAGGCGTCCTGGGCTCGTTTCAAGCGGCTGACGTTATTTCTGCAGTTGCAGCAGGGGTGCAACGAAACAGGCTTTTAACTCGGGTAACAAGTCGAGGACTGACGCTTCGCACCTTGTACCGTAATTGCCGTCTTTGAGCGGTAAACGCGGCTTCCGGAACGGTTAATCCGAGCTTTAGACGCCGCCGCGTGAAGCTTGAAGAGTGTGTAATGTGTATTCAACAGGTCACCTTGACTCGGAACGAGGGACAACTACAAGGATGCTGGTGTCCTTAATTGTTGCGCTGCAGGTTAAGCAAGGATTATACGTAATGTGTGACGCGCGCGATTATAGATTCACGGATAATCCTGAGCCGGTTGACGTTGAGGAGGAGAAAACAGCGATTGGATTGGCACGCCTGTTTCATGTCTGCTTGTCGGTGGAGAATATCGACTTTCACAAATTATATCCATGAAAATGATCAAATATCATCGTCGGGCTCTCATGTACGTATAATATTAAATTGCTCAGAGCTCAACGAACTTTTAACACGGAATTGTTTTGGCGCCTGCAATCTAACTGTATATTCGTTATAAAGCCGAGAAATTACCGCCGCAGGACTTCCTCAGGAGAGACCGAATCGACCATTGTTTCACACTTTTTTGTATATTAATCACGTTTCGTTGGAAGTTTGCACCGCGTGTTGTTTCCGGCGTACGTTTGTGTTATTTTAAAAGACCAAATACCGGAACGAAATAAGACGAGTTTAGAATAAAAACAAATTCGAATCCCTGTTATTAAACAAACGATCGAATTCAACAAAGTGTTACACAAACTGCAGTATAACAAAAACAAACCCGTTACAAAATGGTATTCCTAATGCGAATGAATAACAGTATAACAAATATGAATAAAAATGTAGGTAAATAGTTTAAGTGTATTCGTTTACAATTTGCCCAACTTGTTGAATAACAAATGTCACGAATATCGAAGAGAATCTCCGAGTTCGATTTTGACTCGATTCGCAGTCAATACGTGACTAGACGACACGTTTTCCCCAAGATTGGGTCACCCTACTTACGGAATGCGTCACGTAGTTTTGCCGGAATTCACGTAGTTTGAATAAACATCGAGCATCATAGAGGTTAGCGCGGAGTCGGATACGAGGTCTTGGCAGCGTCCTCGAGTCTGTTTTATACCGTTACCAAACGTCTGTCTACCGTTTGGAGCGCGACCATCAGCGCCTAGCTCACCTGATCGTCAGAGTTTCCTCACATACGTCGAAACGACCGTCCGCGAAGGTGAAGAAATAAAAATCAGATGAAACTAAGTAGAAGAAAAAAAAGAAGAAAAATGGCGGAAGAAGCATCCAAGATCGAAGAAGAAGGACGAGTATAGGGGTCGAAATGAGAGCAGCTGCTCGGGATGTGGCGAGGAAAAAAGAGGAGCAAGCGGTGGGATCGAACGTCCGTAAATCGGCAGACGAAGAACCTACGGGACCAACCCGGGTCACCACGTCTGCTCCATTGCAGGGCCGGTCGGATGACCGGGAACGGTCAAACGGTCGGGGACTGAATCGCGAAGCGTCCGATTGGCCGAATGAGCTGCAGACACGAGAAGGTAGCAGCACCTCACCTCACCTCACCTCACCTCACCTCACACGTCTAATATCTACGTACATCACGAGAAGGTTACACGAACGAACGGATGATCGCCGTGGATTCTTGCGAGTAAAAGAGTCGGTCAGATAACTGTACGCGCGCCTTGTTACGTACGTTTACTTTACCTACTCCAGTCGGCGGCCGCTGGGTCTTACAATCGGGCCCCAGGCCCAGGGCCTCATTCGCCCAATCCGCGTCTAGCCTCGCTTACAGCTACTCGGTGGGATACATCTGTGACCGGGAACTGTCAACGCGGATATTGTTGGGGCAGGAGGTCTGCCAGGAATCTATCAATCGGTTCGACGAAGCCATTGTTTTTCAAGATATTGAAGTTGGTAACGTTATCGTAACGATTCGTGCTGAGGAAAAATCACGATTTCGCGATTGTGGAATTATCTGAAATTCGGTAAACCGTAATAAAACAAAACGCACTCGAACTTCGAAATCTCAGTACCTTCAAAATCATTGTTATATTAAGAAAATAGTGATTTTATGCCCCCAATGTTTCGTTACGACAACGTTACTAACTTCAACCTCGTCGGTTTTCCGCGATGATGCACACCTGCAATTTCTTTCAGGATTGCAGTATTGAATGTACATACCCAGAACCGAAAATGTTCTATAGAATTTCACGTTATTTTAGTGTCGATTTCAGCACAATTGGGGTCGAGTCACACACCGAACGCTGCGGTGAACTTTTATTGACACTGAAAACTTTCCGGTAGTAGTACACGTCTTGCAAAAGATGATTCGAACGGTCTTATTGCAATTTTTCCGTACTTGCAGCTTGCGCACGTTTGTAATTGTTACACGTTAAGAATTACAGATGCAGTTGCAGTATAGACTCGGATGTAAAGGTTTGCCGGCGCCCGGAGCAGCAGTAATTGCGGTTCGAGTTGCCGCCGAAGGTTTTTTTTTTTTTTCTTTCTTTCTTTTTTCATTGCCTGAATATCTCGACCGCATCAGAATGAGGCTATGTTTTAATATCGCTAAATTACACGCTGAGCGTATTGAGCGAGATCCCTGCAGTAATCCTTTCGTCTCTTTTTTGAGCTAATTTCAAGTTCTGACAAAGATCACTTTGCATATACTGCATTTATGTAATACGCATTGTATATTTAATTTACAGATGAAAGCTTCGCCGAGAGTGATCACCGAGCCAACGCTGCAAGGGTGCAAAGAGACTTGGACGGTAAGTGATAAAGATTCTTCAATTACCTAACCGGTTAAATTTATTAACTTGTGCGGTGCACGTTATGACTAAATTAATTATTATCGTTATCTTTGTGTAGAATAACTGTTTACACGACACTGTAGCACAATCCCACTACTGAATACCAAGATTATTATATACCATCGATTTTTCTTGCAGTCCAAGGTTATCCGATAAATTAACATCGCGCAGGCTCATTGTTAGAGTCGTTAATTTTCATGAATTCATTAAACATTTTTGAGAAATAATTTCGCGATGCATACGCCGTGTCGTGAGAATTTTTGAACAGAAAAAAAAGAATCGTGAGAAAGTTTATTTCCTTTTTCTACCTATCTTCTTCTATCTTTTATTCCATCTACACGTATATGTACATAAGGCATTTATACGTATACATGGATCGTTGAATGGAGGGGGAAACGGAGTCTTCGAGGCACGACTTGACTTTTTTTATTGTATTTTTCGCAATGCCTCGAAGTATGGTGAACAATGGGACTTGACTCGACGTAATTATAGGTCTCATTCTCCAAAATTGTACATATATAAAAATGAAGTTTAAACAACAACTATATCTTTTCTTGCTCTACTATTACTGTATACTCCCTACATAATATTAATTAATACCGAGGGTACATATAACTCGACACCGAGTTTGGAAATTATTTTTAATATACCTACTATACCTACATACTTATACGATCGTGTCTTTAGTATACGGACAAATCTCTCAAGCTTTTGATTAGCCAATATTTAAATTGGATAAAAGCAAGCCTAAAATAAAAAAAAAAAACATGTTGGACGTGAAGCGTGACAGGGTCCTTATATTCTGGTGCTGTAGAGACATTCGTAAATGTGATTAGATTACAATTGTATAATAATGAGTGTATTGAAATTTATACGTTAGAATTTTTCATTTTCGCCGTAACGCAGTTATTGCGAAGACTGCAATTTTTTTTTTTTTTGGCAGTATGTTTTTCAGCTACTTGAAAATCTGTAAGTTTTAGACATTGGAAGATTTGTCCAAATATACATTTACCCTATTATAGTATACCTATATACGTATATAATAATATACACAGGGTAACACGCAGGTTCTCCTCTGATGCTGCATGGAGGAGGAGATATGGAGGAGGCTCGTCTATATACTAATTTGTAAGATTATCTATCTCTTTTCTGTTTCTGTTTCTGCTCCCGCCTGCCTCCCCTGCCTTCATCTCTGTTGATCTTCTGAAACAACTGGGTGCCGTCGGTCTTCACCGTCCGTCTCTCCGTCCGTCCGTCCGTCTCTCCGCCTCTCCGCCTCTCCGACTGTCCGACTGTCCGACACTCCGAATTACGCACCACCGCACCACCGACTTTCGATAAAACGATGAAACGATCACCACGACGCGTCCGAATGAACCGCTACGATATACACGAAAAATCTACGACGACGAACGGACGAACGTAACGTGGAACGAAACTCCCTACCTCGGGTGATACATTATATAAAAAATAATTATTATCTCTCTTTGTCTATCTATCTCTCTAATCCTCACTCACTGTACGAAACTCATACGAAAAAAAAAAAATTTATCTAACGCACGGACGCACGGGGACGTACGTATGTTTGGCACTTGGATCTGGATCTGGCACAATTTTACATTATTATTATTAATACAACAACAACAACTACAAAAATAATAATATCAATAATATTAACGGTAATTAACGTAACACGCTCAAATATCTAACAATGCGACTATTCAACCGTCGAATATAATCGTAATACTCGAAAACTTAAAACGCCCGTGGGCGAATTCGTAAAAACCTACCGCGTGCGTATAAATTTTTTCTTATACCTGGTACTCGATAAAATCGCGGGATGCAGGAGTTACGACGGTCCTTCTCGTCTCGGCCCGACCTGGTAAAAGCGCGCCGCCGTTAGGGCTGTTGACAAAAACCGCGCGAACGTTCGTCCAGGATGGCGCTAGCACCGAGTACGCGACCCAAGTTCTGGGAACGACATTGGCGAACGGACGTCTATACGCCCGGATATTGTCAACCTCGAGCCGCGTATTTTACGACAGGGAAACCGCCTCCCCCGACCCCTCGAGCCCCGATCCCTACATCGTCTATCCGTCCAAGGCGTCCCAGAACAATTGGCAGTTCGGCATCGCCTTGGATAGTGCGGTGGCAAATCCGTCGGCGAGCGATTCAGAATCGACGTATAACAACGACGGCAATGTATCCGAGGTCCTCCCCCCGGTCCTCGACGAGCTCCTGGTCAGAGAGAACGACGTTTTTGCGGCAAACGAACCGAGGCCGGCTGTAGACTCGGTCAAGTTCAAACCCGCGAAGGTCAGATCACCCGAGTATCTACCAACGTACACGGTGAAACAGGATGCTATCTATTCGCCAGAGCCTAGTTACGCTAAAGAATCATCTTCCCCTGGAACTAGAGGCTTCACGCCCAGGATACCAAAGGCGTTTGGCGTTCAGTCCAGACCTGAGTTGAGGAAGCAGGCGTCAGATTCGAAGCCTGCATCTTTGGCTAAATCACAGCTGCCTGCACAAAAGCCTCTTGGTACTGTCACATACTATGGTTTTGCCGACTTTACAACTACCGTCGGTGACACGGTGATCGTATTCTCACCCAGCACGGCTCCGGCGCCCGTTGGCAGGCCAGCGACTACGATCAAGGGAGACGCAACCCTGAGGCCAGCCGATGGTTTCGCGAAGGAGATTCAGGCGACGAGCGTCGTCGTCGGGCGCTGGAAAACTGACGCTTCGGAAGCCGGCATCGGCGGAGAACCAAGCGATCCGCTTTTGGAGGCGATTAACGGCGGGGCCCATGGCTCTCAGCTTCAGCCCAGCGTCGTAAGCGAGCCGGAGCCTGAGGCGACGTCGACGTCGAGCACCCCGCTGCTCCCGAGTCCACAAAGTTCCACTGGCCTCCTGACCTCCATCGTTTCCACGATCGCGGTCGACGGCACGACAACACTCTATAAGAGCCTTATCTACGGCACGTACGTTGGTACTGACTATGCACAGGTCACTCATACCGCTTCCGACGTCTACTTCTTCCCTGATGAAGCGTCCGTTTCGTTCGACTCCGAAGAGAACGAGAGCCCCGACGAGCCAACCGTGGAGTACGCAGAAGTTGACAGCATCACCAGCACTGAACAGATCACACCGGAAATGAACGAGCTGACCACACCATTCAAGGATACGACTGCGAACCCACCGACTACTCAAGAACAGACACGAGAGACTCTTGGTAAGGAGGATGAACCGATGATACCAACGAAGCCAACGTCCACCGTCATATCCGGTATGGATAACGAAATACCGAACGATATTGCTCTCGGTGATCCTCAGGGACGTAGCATCAAAGGATCTTCGGGGAAAAACATCGTTCCGTTGAATGACAAGGGTTTGAAGCATTATAGTTCTCAAGTGGAGGTGGTTGCTTCTCCGAGTATTCGACTACTTCCATCCACCGTTTACAAGACGTTCACCTACCTTACGACATTCTACATACCAGACGAAAATGATGTTACTACTACGTCGGTCAAGTCACGAGAGGTCATTTCGTCTGAAGTGTCTTATGTCACGGAGTTCATTGCTCCAAGCACCAGTATCGCTAGTGAAACTACAACAACTGAAACCCCGGTAACCCCGCCGGAATCAGAACAGCGTGAAACAACAGCGCCGTCAACCACGACTACGACTACAACGGTCAAAACTGAGACGACGGAAAACACTAGCCCACCTACCACTCCAAAGATAGAAACGTCGTCCGAGTCTACTAGCGAACCGGAGGAGGAGCAAACCACGAAACAAGACGAAGAGATCGAGCTTATTTTCAAAACGCTATATACGACCTACACGTACTTGACAACTTTTTTCCAAGAACAAACGTCTAGTGTTATTAGTCACGAGGTTGTTGAGACAAATATTATCACGCAGACGGTCGACCCCTATTACGATGTGTCCGCTGACGTAGCCAGCCTCTTCGACAAGACCGACTCAGTTCTTATCGCTCCGACGAAATCGCAAGAGATTACTCCGCCATCTTTGATGGTACAACCTGCGGTTCAGAACGAAGACGAAGAGTCGACCGAGGAGGAGGATCACGTTGCCACGACCGAAGAATCGAGTATCTCAACAATTGATGTCGAACAAGAGACGGAAATTACTACAGAATCTAGTCTTGAGCCAACTCCCTCAGCCGAGGTAACCCCACAGATACATCAAGACGTAGTTAAGACGTATTACACGACCTATACCTACTTCACCACGATATTTGTTGAAGACGAAACCGAGATCGAAACGAGAACTGAAGTTTTCACGAATGTAGTGACCGGCGCTATTCAGCCGAGCACCGTGCTCCCAACAACTCCAAAATCTGAGTTGCCTGACACACCGCCTACACTAGAAACGCCGACAACGGAAAATATGCCGAAGCCACAGGAAATCGAAAAACCGGCAGTGCCACCAGAAATTTTGGCGTACCTAGAGGCAATTAAGAAACAAAAATCCCAGGAGGAGGCCCTTGAACTGGCGAAAAAAGTAAAAGAGGAAACGAACGGTGATGAAACGCTGGTAACTGGAGAAAGTCAGGAGACAACTGAGCCTGCTCCGCCGACAACCCTGCATGCGCACAGCGACAACGTGCCTGGTGTTGCCGTCATCGAGGAGCC